>NC_056741.1:637039205-637360871 GCF_019279795.1 Protopterus annectens | reverse complement strand
TTTTGCGAGTGCAGGTTGGCGTTCTGAGATTTTCCGAAACCGGAGTTTCAGACCGAATACAGAGTTGGCTAAGTAACCCGTTGGGAACATTTTGGTTTTTCTTGCCTCAGTATTTAACCGGATGTCAGAAAAAGTGAATAACTGTATTTCTTGTGGGAAGCAGATACCGCATAGGGATTATCATACATTGTGTATACCTTGTTTAGGGCCTGAGCACGACGTTGTTGGTTGCCGCTCTTGTGCTAGATTTAACAAGCGCACTATTAAGAGGAGGCTTGATTGTGCTAGGTTAGTGTTTGGGAAGCGTTGCAATTATACTATGCCGTCGGATGCTCCGGCGCCTGCTTCATCTAAGAAGCGCAAGGACAAAACAGTGAAGTCTAGGGTGAGGAACCGCAGTCCCGGACGTCGGTCCTTTAGAAGGCTCAGGGGAGCCAGAGGTTTTGCCAGGAGTCTCTATGGAGTCTCAGGCAGATACTTTACTGTTACAGGATGTGCCCTCTCAGGAGGTAGGCCAGGCTGAGGGGCTTCTCAGGTTACTGTTCTTCCCTCTCTTCCCAAGGTAGTTAGGGCCTCTCCTTCTGTTGCCAAAGCTTCTTTTAGAGGAAGGCCAAGTTCAGCTTCTGTAGGGGCTTCTCCTAGCATTTCGGGCTCTGTGCCTAAGAAACATATGCTTAAAATGGCAGAAGATTTGATTACTCTGATTAGAGGTTCTATGCCCCACCTGATAAGAGGCCTAGGGTGGAACAGGAGTTTGATACTTTTGAACAGTGTTCACAGGCTTCAGAGTCTTCTGTGGAAGACTTGCAAGAGTTTCCTACTTATTCTGATTCTGATGTGGATGATTCCACTCCTTCAGCTTCTCCTCCTGAGGATTTTTCATTTTCAGAGACTCTTCACTCCATGAGGGAGCACTTTAAATGGGAAGGCCAAGATTACTCTGACTCCAGAAAAGGCTTAGGGAATTCTTGTTTTGCCCCAGCATAGGCCCTTAGCTATTCCTCCTGTGTTGAATGTGGTGGAGGATGTTTTGCAGAGGCTTCTCTGAACCCTGATTCCTTGCCTCCTGCTCCTGTTAAGCCTGATAGGTATTATAGGGTGCCCGAAGCTCATAAGTATTTGTTTAAGAGTCCCAGGGCGGACCCAGAAACTGTTTCTCAGGGGCCTAAAGGTGTTAAAGCTTCTGTGGTTAAAAATCCTGTACCCTCTGATAAAGAGGCAAGGGCTTTGGATAGGTGGGGTAAGAAAGTATATACTTCTTCCACTCTAGCCATGAGGGCGTTGAATTGTCAATTTCATATGCTGAAATATCAGAATTATCTCCTTTCACAATTGAAATCTAAGGTGGATGCTTTGGCGGAAGGTATTGAGTGTAAAGAATTGCTGGATTTGGTTCATGTGTCTGAACAAGTGGGTAAGCATTCTTTGCAGTGTGGTTTTGATGCTGTTCAGGCCTCCTCGAGGGTGGCTGCTACTAGTTCTGTTCTTCGCAGACATGCATGGTTGAAGGATCAGAATTTAGCTGAGCATGTTAAGACCAGGATTTTGGATGCTCCTTTACAGTCTGATGTGTTGTTTGGACCGCCTGTGGAAGCAGTTTTGAAGAAAATGGAGGACAAAGCTAAGTCTATGCAGACTGTTAAAGATTTTTTGCAGGTGCAGCCTCCAAGTTTAGTAGAAATTGGCCTGCTAAGGGGTGGACATATCCTGCTTATGGTTCCCAGTCTAGGGGTAGGTCTAGACGTGGTAGGGGCAGGGCTCAAGGTTCGTTTAGGCCTAGATCAGACAGTTCACCTGCTCAGACTTCTGGTGAGGGCAGGGGTCAGTCCTTTCGTAAGCAGAACCAATGACCTGCCTTTTCAGCTGCCAGTGGACTCTCGTCTGGCAGCTCCTTTGGGAGGAAGATTGTCTCTTTTCAAAGAAAATTGGGATTTAATCACTCAAGACAGATGGGTGCGGGATATCATTCATCACGGGTACAGATTTTATTTCCACACAATGCCCCTTTCAAAGGCATGCCAGATGTTCCTCCTCCACAAAGAAAAGAGGCTCACAAGCAAGTTTCTCAGTTACTCCAGATAGGGGCTATTCAGCCAGTCCCTGTGTCAGAAAGGGGCTTGGATTTTATTCTCGCCTGTTCCTAGTACCAAAGAAGGGGAACACGTGGAGACCAATTTTGGATTTATCTATCCTCAACACTTATCTGGACATTCCCAAGTTCAAGATGTTGACGTTACAGCAACTGTTACCTCTGCTGGGCAAGGATCACTGGATGGTAACTTTGGATCTCAAGGAAGCTTACCTTCATGTGCCCATAAGGCTAAGTTGCAGAAAGTATCTGCGGTTTCGAACTGGAGATTTTCATTATCAGTTCTCTGCATTGCCCTTTGGCTTATCTACTGCCCAGAGTATTCACAAAGGTTCTGGCTCCAGTGATAGCTTACTTCAGGCTTCAAGGCATTCAAATTTATCCTTACTTGGACGACTGCCTGATTCTGGCTCAAGAAAAGGAACACCTTCTACAGCATCTGGAATATGTCATAGCAGTGCTAAGATGCCTAGGGTATTCTGTGAACGAAATAAAGTCCAGTCTAGTACCCTCTCAAGACATGTGCTTTCTGGGTGTGAGACTGAATACAGCAGCCCAGATGGCCTTTTTAACCCCGGACAAACAAAAGAGTCTGTCACTTTACTTCCATCAACTATCTCATCAGTCCGTGCTGACTGCAAGGACAGTCCTTCAAGCATTAGGGTTCATGGCATCTTGTATTCTGGTGCTTCCCAATGCCAAACTGCATATGAGGAAGCTGCAATGGTATCTCAAAATGTATGGACACAGCACTGCCAAGATTTGGACACTGTCATTCAAATAATACCTTGCCTTCAAAAGGAATTCTTGTGGTGGGCTCAGGAATGTCACCTAAACAAGGGACTCTCTGTGACCCGGCCAGAGGCGAGTCAGATTTTAACGACAGATGCCTCGGACACTGCTTGGGAGCTCATCTAAATGGAAAGTCGATACAAGACAAGTGGCCTGCCAGACTACAGCATCTACATATCAACATGAAGGAGATGTTAGCAGTCCAGTTTGCATTGATGGCGTTCAAGGAGTTACTTCTTCCAGGGCAGGTGTTGATTCTGACAGACAACACAACTGTCATGTGGTACATCAACAAGCAAGGGGAACACATTCTTATCCTCTATGCAGGCAAGCAATGATTTTATGGGAGACTGCGTTAAGCCTGCAACTGACTCTTCAGGCAAGGTTTCTGCCAGGAGCACAGAACTCCCTAGCAGATGTATTAAGCAGACAAATCATGGATCCCCACGAGTGGAAACTGGATCTTCATGTATTTCAGAAATTGACAGTGTCATGGGGAACTCCAGACATAGATCTGTTCGCTTCTCCACTAAACCACCAGCTGCCAAAGTATTGCACAAAGGGGTTTCATCACACAGCTTGGAAAGTGGATGCTCTGTCTTTCAGTTGGAAAAACCTTCATGTCTATGCCTTTCCACCTCTACCTCTTCTTCCAAAGGTATTACTAAAGGTCAGACAGGACAGGCCAAGGATGATTTTGATAGCTCCAGATTGGCCTCGGCAACACTGGTACCCACTTCTAAGGAGTCTTGTAAAGAAGCCTCCATGGCCTTTACCTCTGATTCCTCATCTGTTATCTCAGAAGGACGGTCATCTGCTCAATGTCAAGCTTCAATCTCTTCATCTCACAGCTTGGCATATTCTGTGTTGAAGCATGGTAGGTCTCAGCTTCCTCAACAAGTTTTAAATGTGATTATGGAAGCTAGAAGGCCTAGTACTAGGAGAGTGTACGCAGAAAAATGGAAGAGATTTTTATTTTGGAGTACAGCAAAGAATTTGGAGATTTCAGAGCCTAATTTGAGTGTGGCTCTTCAATATCTTACTGAATTATTGGACAAAGGTTTGTCTTTCTCTTCCATAAAGATTCATGCTGCAGCAATTTCAGCTCACTATGATTGTGACCCACCTTTGTTTTCGCATCCTTTGTTCAAGCAGTTTCTTAGAGGGGCAAAGAATATAAGACCCCCACGTAGAGCTCCTACTCCTGCTTGGGATCTCAATTTTGTGTTGGAAAAACTTACTCTACAACCTTTTGAGCCTGCAGCTACTGCTGAATTGAAATATTTGTCATGGAAGACTGCTTTTCTGTTGGCTATTACTTCTGCAAGAAGGGTGTCTGAGTTGCAGGCCCTTATGGCAGTAGAGCCCTTTTGATTTTCCATAAGGACAGGGTATCATTACGTACTAATCCTTCCTTTATGCCTAAGGTGGTTTCTAGTGTGGCTTTAAACCAAACTATTCATTTGCCTACGTTTTTGCAGATCCTCAAAATAAAGGGGAAAAGATTTTGCACACTTTAGATGTACACAGGCAATTGCGTTATTATTTGAGCAGGACTAAAGATTTTAGGCAGTCTCAGCAGTTACTTGTTTCTTTTGCTTTAAGTTCACAGGGCAAGCCTGTGTCAAAACAAACTATTTCTAGGTGGATTGGCTTTTGCATTGCATTTTGTTATTCCCATCATGGCAAAGAGGTTCCAGCTGGGATTAGGCCTCATTCCACTAGGGCTACTGCCACTTCAACAGCATTTCTAAGGGGGGTGGCAACTAAGGATATTCTGGAAGCAGCTACTTGGAGTTCAGTGCATACTTTCTCTAGGCATTATCACCTGCCTATATACTCTAAGACTAGAGCTGGTTTTGCCACAGCTGTTTTACAAGGCATGTTGTCAGCTCCTGCTACTTTATAATTTGCCAGCCTCCCTTACCTCTGCTTTGGGATTCTACCCAATTGTCAGGACTGCAGCAAGGGAAGACGAAGAACATAGTACAGTTTTGTACCTACCATAAATGTAGATGTTCGAGGATTCCCTTGCTGCAGTCCAATTTACCCTCCCTCCTTCCCCTCTGTGTTTCAGGGTGGTTGTGTAGGTGAGTTTTCATGCTTATATTTTTTGTATATATATTACTGTATATATTGTACATGTTTTTTGGTGCAGGTTGTTTTTGGAACTTGTCTTTTTGGGTCTTCTGACATCTGGGGCAAGAAAAGACTGAGGAAATGACGTCGGTCATGCGCATTAGTACCCTGACGTACTGACGTCAGTCTAAGGCGCCATGACCGACGTCAGCCTTATACTCTGGTATTCGGGCCGACTGGGACGCGGACTATACCCAATTGTCAGGACTGCAGCAAGGGAATCCTCGAACATCTACATTTATGGTAGGTACAAAACTGTACTTTCCTGTCTCCATGTTTCATGCTGAAAGCTGATTATGGAGCTTAAGAAAATCCGGGGAGAAATAGTCTCAATTTTAGATGGGATATAAATTCGTCAGCTCAATCCTCCTCCTTGCCAGTAGCCCCTTACTTCCACAAGGAAAATTAAAATTAAGACTGCAGGTGCTTCAGGATAGGGATAAGAATTGGATAAGTATTGTTGGGGGAGAATAAAAGAGAAATTTATCAGAAGTTGGGTGGCTTTAAAGAGTTTCTTTTTTGTCAACTTATCAAGCTATCAAATTATACAAGTAGTAGACTGAGGCAAATGAAAGTGTTTACATCAATATTTAAAATATGATGTCCACGAACCAGTAGATTGACTGGAGACATTAATAATTTTTAAAAATATTAAAAGAAGGTTTATAGCAACCTGCCCAGAAATTAATAGAACATTGTTATAATTTGGTAGTGGAAGATGGAGTCTTTTGTAAGAGAGCTAGACCAGGACTTACAAGGGAGGAAAACATCGCAACCTATTACATTGTTAGAATTAGAAGAACAGATTCATAAATAGATGGTATGTAAGACACTGGTGGGGGAGATGGATTCCCAGTTAAGTTAAGAAAATGCTAACACACAAAATCTTAGCAAGATAGCACTCCCTTTTTGGTGAAATTATACATATAAAAAAGGTCCCTGAGTCCTGACATAAAATAATTATCACCTTAACCCTAAAACAAGGGAAAGATCCTAGTACCTTGGGTTCTTATTGGCCCATCTCCATCCGTCAATGTGATTGTAAGATCTTTGTGGGTATTCTGGCCAAGAGATTAGCAAAGATTCTCCTAAGACTAATTAACGATGACCAGTGTGGTTTTGTCAAAGGTAGTCAAACATTTGACAATACATGAAAGACTCACAGTATACAGAGTGAAGCAGAACGGACACAGGGTCAGATGGTGTTTTGCTTGCAGAACAGACTTTCAGTTGAGTGCAATGGGTCTATTTGTGGGTAACTTTGAGGAGAATGGAGTTTGACAAGGATTTTATTTTTATTAATTCAAAGATTATACCAAGGCTAATCAGTGGCTATTCAGGTAAATGCTAGATTAATAGAAGGGATTCTCATAGGGCAAGTAACTTGCCAAGGATGTCCCCATCATCCCTTCTAATATCCTTCCATAGATGACTGTTGCAGTATTCTGAATTGTTGGAGTATCTGGACAAATAATTTGGATGTCCAGCTGGGGTACCAAAGCCAAAACCGTCCATAGAGCCATACATATGACCCAAGTCCACAGATGTAAGGGTACATAAGCAGACATGTGAGCGTGAAAACTTCAGCCTATCTCAACAACAGTCCAAATGCAGGTCTCGCACCAGTCTGTTTTGCGCATGGTCATTGGTATCTATGGCTTCACTTGTTCAAATAAGTGCCCCATTGGGGGGCCTTCCTTGTTTTTTCAAGTTATTGTGATTCCGTACTGTCATATGTCAGCTAGGAGGGGAAAGTGTGATTGTAGTAGGCAGATTCCTTATATGGATCCCAGTGACTCTCTTGCCTAGGTGTAGAGCACAGCTATAAAAACTGCAGTATTTGTCAGTTATTTGTACCAAAATCCCATCTATGCATCTTTCCTCTCAGTACCTACTTGGAAACCCAGTGCCTTGCCCAAGACAAAATGATGGGTCCTTCCACTCCTGACATCCAGTCATTCTGAAAAAGAAATTCAAAAGGCCTAGGCCTGATCTTTTGACTGGCCAGTCAGACTCTGACTTTTTCATTTTTTTGGAACCTGCAGTACATTTGACTGCTTCCCAGGCTGCTGCTACCACAACCCTACCTAATGCTGGTATGACATCTGGTTCTCATACATCTGGTATGACTGATCTTATTGATACTCGAGAGACTAGGGAACCTCGTCTTATTTTGGAAAGACCAGAGGATATTCCCCAAGTATGCAGGAAGAAGTACCAGGGTACTTAATTGGGTACGTCAGGGGTCAGATCCTCCACAATTTGTTAAAGCGGATGTTACTCCCAAGTGGAAGGAGGAGGATAAACAAAAAAAATGTTTTCTTTCCTCAGACATCTGTGAAAAAAGAATGGATGGAATTCTTCCAAGGCCTGATTAAGGTCATTTTGATCCTCAGACCACCATCCTTTATTCCACCTGCTCCTACTTGTTCTGCCACTCAGAAGAGACATCTTGAGACATTCTCAGTGGAAGATGAAGCAGAGTCTGATTCAGATGAGCACCCTTTCCCATATTCAGTTCCCAGGCCAAGTGGCCCTTGGTGATGAGGATACCTTATTCTCCATTTCTCCTGTAGAGGAAATCTCCCTTGGGGAGCCATATCTAACATGATGAAGCATTTTGAGTGGGAAGCTAGACAAATTTCTGATGCACAAAAAAGATATTACAATTTGTTAGAGGTTAGCACTCCTATCCCTGCACCTCTCCCAACTGCTTTGAAGGTTTTTTTTGGCTGCCTTTGCATCCACTTTTGCTGCTCCAGATTCTCAACCCCCAACACTTAAAAGGCCTGATACATTGTATAAAGTTGGTGAAGACTTACAATTCCTTTACGATTTGACAACATATTTCTTTCCCTCTTCTCATTCATTGGCCATTGTTGGTAAGCACAAAATTATAATTTTGTGAAATCACTTCCTTTCAGCTATTTAAATTTGTTGGCCATTCCACTGTATTCCGTAGAGCTAGAATACTAAGCATACACCCCCTTCCAATCTATCTTGGTCTTTTAAAATTAGTGGCTCACCCCTTGGATTACCAAAGCATGAGCTACCCCATCTTTCATATCTAATTGTTTAGTGCACACTGCAACTCTTAGTATATAAGCCCCATTTTTTTCTATCTTACTTTTAAAATCTGTAACATCCAGTCCAGGACCACCAGTTATTGGGATCCCACATCCTTCCTGTCAGTAGTCATCTTGGGATTAATGCTTCTGTTTTGAAGAAGCATAGGGGCATCATTTCCTGGAGACTGCTGATCATCGGAAAGCCTGATAACTGTTTCACAGGTGCTAGCTTGGATGTGTACTTATATTTTACTCCTGGTGAGAAAAGGAGCAAAGGGGATTGATTCCTGACTGGGCAGTGAGTGAGTGTGCGCACTTCCTGATTAGTCTGTTTGTATTCAGTGCATCTACCAGCAATAGGCTACAGAAATCCTACAGACCCATACATATTGGGATTGGTGCTACTGTTTTGCTTCTGGTGAGAGAAGAAGTAAAGGGGAAGTGTATCCCAGCAGCTTGAAGCTGTGATTAGACCAGCAGTAGTAGTAGCCAGTCAGTAACCAATCAGGTGAATTCCCTATTGTCACCATTTTTGACTAAGATGATTCTTTCTTTTCAGTAAGTACTGCGTGATTAGCTGCTGTCTGCCGTAACTTCAGGATATCTCCCTAAATACTAATTCCATAAGTCATCAGTGTCTACTTTAATAGTTTCCCCCTCAAGTGTTTGGCGATGCCCTGTATAGATGAAGGCACCTTGAGATGACATTTTTCCCCTGTAAAAGCACCCTCGAAATTTCACCATTACCTGGTTGCACAAAGGGCAACTAGCTTGCAGTGACAAGAACTGCTTCCAGAATTGCAAACCATATACTCCTGATTTTGCTTTATATTCCCACCACAACTGTCTATAATCAATAAAAAAAAAGGGCATATTGACATGGATATGAACTTTTGCACTATCTCTGTTACCAGCTAGGTGGATATGGACATCCTGAGGCAATGTAGAAATTTCCTCATGTTTACTGAAAACCAGCTGATTATCAAACAAATGGCGAAGTTATGTGAGAGATGTCCCTGGAGGCAAAGCTCTCACATAAAAGCATTCCTAATGTCAATTAGGTTGTTAGTAGTGCACCCATCATGCACACAGTTCAAAGCAGACATGTAGACTGGCATATGTTGAGGCACTTAAATGTTACTTTCCTAAACCCCAAAGATGACCTAAATGAAGTACACATAACGGATACCTTAAGCAGACCGAAATGCACTCTTTCAAAACAACACCCACTTCAACATATACAGCCACATCTCATGGAGCCTCTACTTCTAAGCCCATAAGGCAAGCCACCACACAGTCCCAACATTCTGGTCACTGGGGACTCCATTGTGAGACACACTGATGTCTGTCTCATGAGGCTGAAGAAAGAGAAAGTCACATTCAGTTGCTTGTCAGGGACCAGGATTCGCCACATTATGCACTCAGATCACTGGACCAGTATGACTCAATCATAGTTCATGTGGGTGTAAATGACCTGAGATGTACCTCAATAGACTATAAGAAGACAGACATCATGGAGCTCTCAGTCCATTGGTCCCAGATGAGCAGTATTTCATCATCTCCAAGGATGATACCACAGTACGAACAGAAGATGACTAACTTCAATAATTGGCTTAGTCTCTGGTGTCATTGTAAGGGGTTGCAATATTTGTCAGCATGGAAGGAGATGGAAAGCAGACCATGCTGTTTTGCCATGGATGGTCTGCTCCTCTCCTCCTAGACCTTCGAGTATTAGCTAAAACACTGTTCTCCCCCATAGTGCCTGTTTTAGGCAGTGCCATACTGAAAGTACTTAATGACATATCAAATAAAAAAAATATATCTGAAGGTGTTAACTGTTCAATGCTAGGAGTCTAAACAAGAAACTCCACTCCCTGCAAACTATCCTCACCCTAAAGAATGTTGATGTTTGTGCAGTCACTGAGACATGGTTTAAAACCATGGTGAGCATACTGGCAGTGCAAGGCTATAATGTCTTCCATACACTTAGACCATCTACTACACAGACAAGGACTGAAGGTGGAGATATCTCAATTTACATCAAACATAAATATACTTCAAGGCTGGTTAAACAGGACAATGTACTTGAGTTTCTCCATGTTTAAATTACCATAGGCAAACTCCCGTACCACTTCCTTGCAAGCTGTAGGTCCTCCTCTGTAACCCAGGAAACCCATAACATGTATTTAAGCATATTGGAAGCACTCACCATCCAACCCAATACCATATTCATGGGCGACTTTAATTGCCCCACTATTAACTGGGAATCGTATGCAACACCAAATGAACAGGCAAAGAGATTTCTGGATTTTGTAAACTCAAATTCCCTGGACCAGATTGTCAGTATGCTGACCAGGGGCACAAACATAATGGATATGTCTTCATGGGAGACTGCTGCCCACCACCTAATGTAATGTCTTCTCTGGTAAGGTGAGACCACAAAATGGTCTCCTTTTTATGTAAAGAGAAAACCCAGAACCTCAGCTAGCTCTGGAATGTTCAGGAACTACTCTAAGACTAACCTCCTACTATTAAGTGATAATCTAGCAACATTTCAAGTCTTGATAAACCTTGAGAACACTGCTCCCTATGTAGAACTGTTCACAGAAACCCTATACAAGCATGTTAATGGCTGCATAGAGGTAGACGTACCCACCAGGAAGAAGTATAGAACTAACTCAAACAAGCCACCCTGGTGGAATCACATCAGCAGGCTGTATGACAGAAAGAAGAACATAATGGCAAAAATGAGGTGATGCAGCACTCAGCAGGATAAAAGCACTCTCATCAAGCTAAACAAGCAACTCAGATCATAAATAAAGTCTACCAAAGCCAAATCTGAGGTAAATTTGTCCTCCCAGGCCAAGGGCAACAACAAGGCATTCTTTAGCTATGTCCACAACCTCAAAGGTAATACATAATTGTGTGCAAGACCTCATTGTTAATGGAGCCGCCTATACTGAGCCAGAATGGAGAGATAAGTCAGCAAGCAAAAGAGAGTAGTACTGGGGAAATTTAATTCATCCTCAAGTCTTGGTGAGTACCTTCATGAGGTGGACCCTGTTTTTTAACAAAATATCACCAAAATGACACTGATATATAGACTGTTTTCATATAGCATATATCATGGACAGAAGTATGTTAAAAAATAAGAAAATATAGCTGGGTACACAAGACCCAGGATAAAAAAGTGCCCAATCCTGGTAGGTGCACTGGTGCTAATACTGGAAAAAATAACAGTGTAGAATCCTCAAGACACAGAAACATTCCTACAGTGGAGCTAGGCCAGGCCCATGGGGTGGATGGGCCTCTTGTATAAGGAAGTAACAGTCCAACAAAATCCCCAAAACTGATAGGCCAAATAAGAGCCATAAAGACAGAGTGGACTACTGAGGATAAGAAAGAAAGTATGCATTGTTACTATTATCCAAGAAGCCCAGAATTTCCAGACAAAAGATGTACAAAAAGATTAACAGAAAAATTAGAGGAAATAAAAATACTTCGACAAGAAAAAATGACAGAAGCTTCAAAAAAATTTGTGCTCATTAATACAACAGATGTATGAAAAACAATATATAGACCAAGAAACTTTGGTCTGTTTGGAAAAAGAAGCAACTGAGGAAGTGTGAAAATGAGACTTTTGAAAGATATAAAAAAGAAATGTGAACATGGAAAAGAAAGAGAGAGAGAGCTAATCTGGTGCAATACTTATGCAAGGAGAAAGCCAAACTAATCAACACAAAAAAGGCAACCCCAAAGATATTCAAAGAGAAATATAGCAAAGGCTTCTGGTTATGGAAAATTTCACAATAAAAAAAAATAAGATCACAAAGAGGGAATGGTAGAACAGAAAATTAGTAAAGTGGAAGTTAAAAAGAATAGAATTTGATGTTATGGAACACTTACGAAGTGAAAGATTTGCCAAGTAAGGAGGCTCAGGAAACATCTGAAGAAGAACTCTGGACATGGGAAAGAAAAAGAGATTTAATATGGTGTAATATTTATGCAAAGGAGAAAGCAAAACTTATCAAAACAAAACAGCAGCACCAAAGATATTTGAAGAGAAATATAGGCAAAGGCATCCAGACATGGAAAAATTTACAATACAAAAATAAGAAAACAGAGGAAAAGTAGAAAAGAGGATTAGTAATGGAGAAGTTAAAGAAATAGAAAGTGAGGCTATGGATTACCTGTGAAGTGAAGGATTTAGTGTAGAAAATCTTAACTCAGATGTACCCACCAGCAGGATAGATAAATGGATCCCCAAATTAAGGTAAAACCAGTGGAGCGGGAAACATTTGATCAGTTGCCAGATGAAGATATTTTGGGGCCTCCTATAGGAAAAAAGTATAAACGTCCAGTTGGAGCTGCACAGCAAGGGGAGGAACATTAAACTGTGGCAACTTTGGCACAGCCAGTCTTGTGTGGTGCTAGGCCAGTGAGTTCCCATATGAAAGAGCAATGGCTGACACAGGATGAAACCAAAGAGAATGTAGCACAAGAAGATGCTGTGGAACTACTAATAGAATGCCCACAGGAAATGGAGAACAAAGAATATGCCCTCAGTTTAGAGGAAAATGACCTAAGAGAAGAGTTGCTTGATTTAATAGAGATGGACAGACATATTAAGATCAGTGAAAGAGACTGATTACAGAAAACCAATAAAACTCAAAAAGTTAGAAGTTTGATAAACCATATGAACCATAATTAGGACTATCCACAGAAATCCATGCAATATAACAAGAAGTAAATAGGATATATTACTGTGCAACTAAATTAATAACAGATAGTCTCACCACAAAAACACAGCGTAGTAAGGGAAAAGGGGAGAAATCGAATGCCATCATGGAAGTATCGAATAGAAAAAAATATAAAGCAATTAAGACAAGAAGTGTCACTGTTAGAAAATTATAGAAGAAGGAACATATTAACGAAAATACTCTGAAAGATAGATGTGAATCAAAATAGATCAGGAGCTGTTGTGCACTATCGAAAACATAAACTAAAAATATCAGCACAGGCAGAAAAGCTTAGACTATATGCAATGCAGATAAATATAAAGGAAAAGTACAAAATAAGCAGTTTACTGATGACCAAAAAAAGTTTTATAGAGAATTGGGAAATGAGGCAAAAGGAATTAAAACCTCAACAAAAAGAAGAAATAGATGCATTTTGGAGAAATATTTATGAAGACCCTGTAGAACATAACAGAGATGCTAAATGGATAGAAGTAAAAGAAGGAATAAAAAGTTCAAATGTACAGGATATGCAATGGGATGAAGTAACAGCCAGAGAGAGTGAAACAAAGTTAAGAACAGCTCCTAAATGGAAGACCGCAGGTCCAGATGTAGTATCTAACTTCTAGTTAAAAGTATTAACATCTTTACAGACACCAGCCTGGCTAACAACAGGAAAACAATACTCTTACTTAAGAGTGAACCTGCAAGTTATCCTAAAAATTATAGACCAATAGCTTGCCTTCTGACGACATATAAATTATACACTGGAATTGATATCAACAGAGTTTATAGTGTTTTAGAAGAAAACTCAATCATGCCAATAGAACAAAAGGGTAATAAAAGAAAGTCATATAGAACAAAGGATCATTTGATGCTAAATAAAGCCATAATAGAGAACTTTAAAATGGGAAGAATCTAAATATGGCATGGATAGACTGCAAAAAAACATTTGTCAGTATCCCACATTCATGGATAAGAGTTCTTAAAATGTATAAAAGAACACCCTACACTGATTGATTACATTACAGCGACCATGAGACTGTGGCAAACCACTGTGCAGTTAAGCCGTGATAAAGGACAAATTATTATTCCAAGATAAAAATCAAAGGGGAATATTCCAGGATGACTCTCTTTCACTGCTGCTCTTTTGTCTTGTCCTTAACCCATTGAGCTGTCTACTTCACAGATTAGGTCATGGCTGTAATTTGGCTCCCAGAAAACAACAAAGTGTAAAGACTTTCCATCCTCTTTTTGTAGATGATTTAAAACTATATAATTCATCAGATGAGGAACTGAAAGCAGAACTGCATGTAGTCAAAAACCTTTTCAGATGATATAAATATATCATTGGATCTTGATAAATGTGCAAAAACAACCTTTAAAGCAGGAAAACTGCAGCACTAAGAAAACAGTTTGGGACAAGAATGTGATATAAAAGAACTTGAGCAAGAGGAAGTGTATACATATTTGGGAATTGATGAAGTATCAACAATAAAACATTAACAAATACTAATAGAATTCAGTAAGAAATATTTTAGAAGGCTTAATTTAATACTAAAAAAACAGCATTGACATCTAGGAACAAAGTCCAAGCTATAAACCAATTTGCTCTTCCAGTCCTAACTTACAGTTTTAGAGTGACTGAATGGCCCCAAAAGGTGTTGGATAGTTTGGACAGGAAAACAAGAAGGATGCTTCATGCTCATTAAATGATTTATAAAAATCAGTGCATACCAAAACTATATATTCCCCTTTCTGAAGGAGGTATGGGCCTCCTCAAAATTGATTACATGCATCGATCTGCAATAGTGGGACTGCATACATATCTGCTGACCTCACAAAACCCAAACATAGTGAAAGTTTTGAAATATGTGGAGAACAAGTCTAAGATGACTTCCCTGCTTAGTTTAGCAGAAGCATAATGGCTTCAAGCGGGATTGGAAATCAAACCAGAAGTAAATAAAAATCAGGTAACAACTGAATGTGCCAAAAAAGAAGAAAAGAAAAAATATAAGGTAAAGGATCAGATGAGAAGGCAAGAAATGTGGAAAATGCATAAATATAGTTTGCAAGTATAGGAAACTATTGGAACAACCTCATGTTGATCAGGATCAAACGCAGGAATGGTTAAGAAGAGGTGAATTTAAACCAAAAGATGAAAGGTTAATATTGGCGGCTCAAGATAGTGGACTACTTGCACATTGGTTTGCAAAGTCCATTGAACAAGTGGGAGAAACAGACAAATGCAGGTTTTGTAAAACAGAATTGGGAACAGTTGCACATCTTGTTGCTGGTTGTGATATACTAATGGCAGAAGGACCGTATACTGAAAGGCATAATAATGTGGCAAGACTGTTGCATTGGGGATTGTGCAAACATAATATTGAAGTAGTTGAAAAGCAATGAAAGCATTAGCCATAAAGTATCATAGAAAATTATGAAGTTTATATCACATGGGATCATCCATTACCAACAGTTCAAAGAATAGATGCAAGAAAACCAGATAGTCCATGAAAAGAAGACAAATGTAGCATTGATTATTGAAATTGCTACACCCAGTGACTACAGTGTCTTATGTATAGAGACACACAAGGTCACAAAGTACCAGGATTTGAAGCCAGAAAAGAGGGCAATGTGAAAGAAGGATACCCAGGCAGTTCCAGTAGTAGCAGGAGCAACAGATCTTCTAAAGAATTTACAATCATACTAAGCTATTGTACCAATATATGTAACTCTGTACAAATTGCAGAATGAGTCATTACTGGCCACATTGCGGATGCTGCGAGGAGCACTTCTGGCTAACATCAAAGATCGAAACAATACTAATCTCATGAACTTTAATCATATTTTGACTTTAAGAAAGGGGTCCTTTCCTGTCATGGTATTATAAACCCCAAAGACTTGGAGAAATTAAAAAAAAGGAATAAACCAGACCTACTGGCAGACAAATTTGGCTTTAACTTTATCCCTTTATCCCCCTCAACCTCCCCTCAGGAAATACCATCAAATATAACTCCCCCTAGTATCACTAGGGAACAGGTTGTCAGTGCTCTCTCTAAGGCCAAGAACACTGCATTGATGGGCCCAGACAATATCCCAGGATGCCTTCTAAATAGCATGAAACATGACCTATCAGGCCACCTGGAATTGCTATTTAACTTTAGCCTCCAAACAGATTTTGTGCCTCATGATTGGAGAACAGAAACAGTCATCCCTCTGCACAAAGGTGGGCTTTATACATATCCTGGAAACTACAGACCCATGAGTCTTGCTAGTCTCATATTCAAAGCCATGGAAAGAATTATCATGAAAATGATCAGGAATGACAAATGAAACCTCCAAATATCAGACCCAACCCAGTTTGGTTTTGTCAAGAGCTGGTCATGCTTACTCAACCTGGTGGACTTCTTTGAGAAAGTCACCAAAGCAATGGATGAGGACAAAATGGTTCACACTGTCTACCTTAACCTGGCCAAGTCATTTAACACAATACTCCACTTGGGCATTGTTGATAAACTCAGGAGGTTAGGTATAAACCTTTGTCACCCCAGTGGATAACCAGCTGACTCAGATAGGATCCAGGAATTTAGAAATGGGGAGTCCACTTCTATAAAGAGGTCAGTCACAAGCATAGTCCCTCAGGGATCGGTCCTGGGACTGCTTCTTTTTGGTGTTTACATTTCTGAAGTCAAGGCTAATGTCAAGAGCCTTTGGCTGACCAAATTTGCAGATGATTGCAAATTAGGGATAGTCATAAAATTCCCCACTGACACAGACAAATAACTTGTGTCAGAGCATGGATTAAAACGAAATGCCAAGAAATGCATTATAGTATCCTTCAGGAAGTCATCTACTCCTGGTAACTATCATATTAACAACATACCCCTAAGAGTCAACTCTGTAGTCAAGGACTCGGGGACACACATACACACTAATCTAGCCTTTGACCATCACTTGTCTACAGTAGTGAAGAAAGCATTCCTTGTTATGCAACTTGTAAACAAAGGCATGGGATCTAGGTCCAAGGAGGTCATTGTTCCACTGTATTCAGTGTTCATCAGACTTATCATTGAGTACAATGCCCCCCTTTGCTATGTACCTAACGAGGCACATCCAACAGCTGGAAAGTCTACAAAGGTTACTCACTAAAAGAATACAGGGCATAAGTAACATGTCTTATACAGACCACCTCAAAGCCCTTTACCTGTATTTTCTCCTACAAGCTGTTGAGGAGAGATCTATGCCTGGCATTCAGAGCATTTGTGGACCCCACCCTGATGGATGTCCTGCATATCCACAAAACAAGCTGCACCAGAGTTACTCATTCTAAAGACTTAAAGCTTGCCTGTAATATAAATAGGACCTGCTAGAGAGACAGATATGTATCCCAGAGACTACCCCTTCTCTGGGGCAGTCTCCCCATCCATGTGAAGCAGAGTTCCTCCCTAGCCCAATTTAAGTGTAACTTGGACAGTTGAATGGAGAACAGGAAATCCATCCCTGGTTTGGCACCTTTGTTTCTAATGGACACAGGCAGCCTATAAATGGTTCATCTTCCAGGCCCCTGCTTGTAAATGTTTCATCTCCGAAGTCCCTGCTTACACTTAAGGGTACTAGTACACACATGTGAACTTTCTTTGGCAGACCCCTCTGCTGTTTTCATTTCTACAGACAAGCCATCTAAGCTATTATCTGCTGCTGATGTCCTTCCCTCAGATAAAGCTAGCATGGCTATGGACAGATTTGGGACAAAAAAGTATACACTTTGTCCCCTCTGGCCTTAGAGCTGTGAAGTATCTGACACAGATGACAAAATATTTATCTGTTTTAGCTAATTTGAATAAAACTCGGTCTTTTCTAGAAGTACCTGGCATCAAGCAGCAGGCCATGTCTGTGTTGGCTCAGGATTCCTAAGTAACTAGACTTAGCATTACATGATTGTTGTGTTTGTAACTGTGGGACAGGTGAAATGAGGACATAAGAGCAGAGAACAAAGTAGCTCCAACTGCAGAAAAGGTTAAAGAGAACAGATTACAGTAGTCTGGGCACATGTGCAGAAAAGCAGAAGACAATCTGGTAAAGAAAATTTGGGACAGACCGGAAGAAGACAATACAAAACAAGGGCATCCACCAAAGGGGCGGATGGATTGTGAGAGAGAAGACCTGCAACAGTCAGGCATGAATGTTGAAAAAGGTAGGAGAGTGGCATCAAATAGAGACAGATGACAACAGTTGACATGACACCCTGACTCCATGTAGAAAATAGGGAAAGCAAGCTGATGATAATGATGATAGACTGAGCATTTCGTACAGTTATGATGCAGTGAAAGCTTCTTCCAGAGCAGTTGCTGCTGGATTTGTCACTGGAAGGTACACACAGCTTGATTTACAGTCCTTACCTGAGGATATTAAAGCTAAGCTTCTAGATTCCTCTCTGAATATGGACTTATTATCTGGCCCTAAAGTGGCCAACCTGTTTAAAGCTTTGCAAGAACAAGGCAGAATTATGAAGGATTTTAGACAAATTTTCCTCACTTATGTTCCCACTTACTAGAGAAACTACCCTGCTAAGCCCACCTCTTTCTGTCACAGGGACTTAAGGCTCCTATGGATGGGCAAGAAAAGTCCTAGAAAGAGATTTCAGGATAAGCCAGACAGGGATTCTTAAGTTTGGGCGGCCTCTCGATGCCGATTTACCTGACTATATTCTGCCTCCTCCTGCCCTCACTTGTCTTCCCCTTCTTCTATCAAAAAGACTAACCTCATCTCTTTTGACCTGGCAGCTCATTATTTCAGACAGATGGGTCCTTTCCATCATCCAACTGGACCACAGGATGACTTGGAAGGAAATTCCACCATTTAAAGGTATCCCACCACCTCCTCCCAATCAGGTAAACCTTTTACCTCCTGTCCTACAATCCTTGCACAAGCAAAGCACAATTGGACTTGTTCTACAACAGTATGCAGGAAAAGGGTTTTATTTCAGACTTTATCTAGTACCAGGAAAAGGAGAATGGAAACCTATATTGGATTCCTCCCTTCTCAATACATTTTTAAAGATCCCCTCCTTCAAAATGTTTCTACAGACTATTTTGCCTTTCATCCTTTCTCAGGCATTCCTGGTATCTTTGGAGCTGTAGAATACCTTTCTCCACATCCCCATCCACCTATCATTCAGGAAATTTCAAAGATTTTCAGAAGGCCACATCTATGGTAGTTCAGGCTTCCCAGGTAGTTCTTTGCTTTACCCTTTGGATTGTCTGCAACAATACCCAGGTTATTCGCAAAGTGCCTGGCACCAGCCACTCCCTTTTGCAGAACTCATGGAATTTAAATATTTCCAAATCTAGATGACTGTTAGTGCAGGTACCCTCTCAGCCAATCCTCCTACACCAGCTCAGCTTCACTATCTCCTTCCTACAGATTTTCCAGGGGATATCTCCCTTGAGGAAACCATATGTAATATGATGAAGCATTTTGCATGAGAATCCAGACAAATTTCTGTTGTACAAAAAAGATATTACAGTTTGCTAGAGGTAGGCACTTCTATGTTTGCACCTATTCCACGATAAACTTAGTCTGCATTGTATCCTACTCAAGACATGGTCTTTCTGGGCTGCAAGCTGGACATGCAATTTGGGGAAGCTTTTCTTAAGTTTTGTACTTTAGAAAACAATCCTTCTAGTAACCCTTCCTTCAGTTAGAAGAGTCTCTCAGCTCCAAGCCCTGATGGCATCAGTCTTTTCCTTACCTTTCATAAGGATGGTTTCTGTGTGGGTCAGTCCTTTTATTTATGCCCAAGGAGTTCAGTGAGCCATTCCTCAATCAGGCTATTAACCTTTTTCTAGCACACTATATTTGTTTTTGTTGTTCCTTTTCTGGCAAAACTTTTCCTGGCATTGTCAAGACTTTCTCCACTAAAGCTGCTGCAGCCATAGTAGCCTTCTTCAGGAGTGCAAATGCTCAGGCCATTTTGGAAAAGGGTGCCTGGTTATCTGACCTTACCTTAACTTAGGTTATGTGTCTAGGGTCACAACAGGGTTTGCCATTCTTTTGGGTTTGCTATCCTCACAGCTTGCTCAGGATAATCCACTCTCTGAACCTTGAGCTCTGGAAGTCTTACCAAATAGTTGTGACTGTAGTAGGAAATAATGCATTGAACAAAGTACAGATTTGTTAGGAAATTACCATAATTATAGGTGTTTAGTATGTTCACATAGGGCAGCATTCCTGTGCAAATCCCTCAGTTTTGTGTCTTTTATGTCCAGGTTCCAGTTCCAGTAGTTGAAGGGAGGAATCTTGGAGAGCTTGTGTCCCTACCATAAGTCTGGGATCAGGGTTGGTCTCTTTTTGGCCCTGTCAGTAGCTACTTAAGTGGGTTTCCATGTGATCACCAAGTGAAGGAGGCTTTAGAACATTTTTTTTAAAGTACAACACAGTGTGCTTTGTTGCGGTGCAAAATGGCATGGCTGAGGTAGTCTTTCTATAAATAATGGGCAGGGGCAGTCTTTGGCTAGATCCATTCTTTGACAGGAGGGGGGCTTTTGAGCAGGAGTTAGACACATTCAGTGTATTCCTTAATAGGGTTATGGCACACTTTTTATTGAGGTTTATACTACCTTGCCAACTGTACTCTCCTTATTTTGAAAAGGGAAGATACTATGCCAGATGCCCTAGAAGAGAGGCCAAACATCCCCTTGTAACCTCTGTTTAAGCTGGATATTCTTGTGAGTTTTCAGAGTCTTCCTGTTGTGGTTAAGATTCTAATTTGGTCAGAAGAGGTTATACTACCTTGCCAATTGTACTCTCCTTATTTTGAAAAGGGAAGATACTATGCCAGATGCCCTAGAAGAGAGGCCAAACATCCCCTTGTAACCTCTGTTTAAGCTGGATATTCCTGTGAGTTTTCAGAGTCTTCCTGTTGTGGTTAAGATTCTAATTTGGTCAGAAGAGGAAGGAGGATAGATGTTCTATTTACTTCACCATTGCAGTACTTACTCTTGGAATTCCTAACTGCAGAAATCGAATGGCTGGCCCAAATCACAGAACTTTTACCTTGCAACTTTAGTCCTGGCAGATTCCATCATCACTGTTATAAAGGGATATTGGCTGGTGCCAGCTTCAGGTCTTTTTTATACTGGCAAGTTCAGGAGTAGCTTATAGAAGCCAAAGCATGACCCATCCAAGGATGATCCGTCCCAGGTAGAACAGTAGAACCATAAGAAACCTACCATCCAGCCTGCAACTGCTGGCTTCTGCTTTGTCCTTCAAAGGGGAATACCTGATCTTGAGAGGGAGCTGATAATGAGAGGGGGACATGTAATCTGGGTACCCACTCAAGCTCAAAGATAGAGGGAGAGAACTGGCACTGGGCATCAGTGACTGTAATTGAACACCTACATTTATAGTAAGTTCTTACGCAACTGTGCTGTTTTCTTCATAATTCCCTGTTTCAGTACTGACTCCTGTGATGACTTGCAGAGCTAAAGGAAAAGAGGGTGTCTGATCTGTTATGAGGACAGGGGACACAAAGCCCTGCAAAATGACCATGGCAAAACCTACCTTGGCTCTGGAAATACTGGTGATGTTGTAATACATAGTAAAGGTGTGGAGAGATGACCAAGCAGCTGCTTCCAAAATAGTTTGTGTAGTTAATCCGCTTAATGAAGGCTATTGTGGTAGACGTGGCCTTGATGGAATGAGTTGTCACTTTGTCAGATATTAGTTTTCAGTAATTGTAACAATAGACAATGCATGGGCCATCCATTTAGATATTGTTTCTGTAGTGACCACTTTCCCTTGCAAAGGCAAAAGTTGATCAGATTATTGGGTTCCTAGAACGACGAAAATGCATTTTGTCAAATGGGTTTTCATCGACACCTAAAGAATGAACAAACAAAACAGCGAAGCAGCTGTTCAGTGAATTTTATCCCTGGGAAAGAAGTCGCTTGACCGCTTCGTTGCTTTGCAGTGTTCTGCATTGTAGTGTGGTCTCAGAGATTCCCTTATCCGGTATAGCTCCCAAGCGTAAATGTGCAACAGTTACTGACCTTAGGGTTAGGGTGCAGGTTAAGGTAAGTGCATATGTTTTAAAATGTTTACTTTTTTTTTTTTTGCATTAGATGTATGGTTGTTATGTGTGTATGTGTTTTCAGCTATTTACTTTTGTTTTGGGGGGATAGAATTAGGGTTAAGGTAAATGTGTATGTGTTTGGAACTCTTTATGTAAATGTGCAACAGTTACTGACCTTAGGGTTAGGGTGCGGGTTAAGGTAAGTGCATATGTTTTAAAATGTTTACTTTTTTTGCGTTAGATGTATGGTTGAGTTACGTGTGTGTTTTCATCTGTTTACTTTTTTTAGGGTGGGTAGAATTAGGGTTAAGGTACGTGTGTATGTGTTTATTGCTGTTTACTGTTTTTTTTTTTTGGTTGGAACAGCGATTTCTTTCCCTAGGAAAGAAATCACTGTTCTGAGGTGTCGACATTTTCAGCCTTCACTGAAATAGGGTCAATGAAACATTGTTCGCTGTTTTAAGCATTCAGTGTTTTAATATAGACCCAGATTATTTGCATTTTTTCTGTCCAAGTAGAATCTCAGAATTCTGAGCACATCCTGGGAATTCAGGATGTCTTCCCATTGTTTTGTGGAGAGGGAACAACCACTGTTTAATGAATCCTTCCCAGCTTGACTGCTAGAGGGTTTGTTGGAGGATGCTTCATTCTTAGGGGTGACCATCTGTCCTTTCCATTGGTTACCAGCTGTAATTTGCAGTTCTTTGTTGCAGAATGGAGTCTTCCTCCCTTTGTGGGTCTTTTGAGCCTCTTCCTTCCAACTTGTGGGGATGTGAGAGGCTGGATGTTTGGCGATTCACTGATACCTACTTCAGAGGGGTTCTCTGGGTTATCCCCAGTGCCTGTGTTCACGCTTCTTCCCCATTTGATAAGGATCGCCTTTGAGGCCTTTCATTCTGCAAAGCTTTCCATGTTTTGTCTGGCTTGGCCAAAGCCTATAAAGTTATGAACCTCTCTATGCACCCTCTTGTGGGAATTACTGGCAACAAGTTGTCCTACCTGAGCTTCTTTGAGGTAAAGGCTTCCTCATGGTGGGGCTCACATTTCTTCTGTCACAGTTGCAGTTTTTTTGGTGATTGTTTTGAGAGGTTCCCCTGAGCTGCTGCCCAAGAACTGATCTGATCGGAAACAAGCTGTCTTATGGAACAACAATCTTTCCGAACTTCTCCCCACCACTTTAGGAGTACCTCAGGGCTCGATCTTAGGTCCTCTTTTATTTTCCATCTTTATTAACGACCTGAATCTTGCCACCCCACTAACCACTTGCATTCAGTACGCCGATGACACCACCATCATCTGCTCAGCCACAACACAAGCTGACCTCCACTCACTTACTCAAAAAACTTTTACCACCATTGAACAATGGTTCTCTAATCACTGCCTTCTCTTAAACCCTAAGAAAACTAAACTTCTCCTCTTTTCACCCACACACCTGTCTCCCCCTATTAGCTTCACACTCACTTCTAACAATGGCACCCTTATCTCTCCCGACCAAACAACCAAACTTTTAGGAGTTACCATTGACAACTTACTCAAATTTGATGTACATATAAACTCTATCATAAAAGCAACTAATAGAAAATTAGGTTCTCTCTACAGAATCAAATCTTTCTTAACACCTGAAGCAAGAACTACCATAGCCAGAACATATCTTCTCTCTACTCTACTATATGCATCCCCCATTTACACTAATCTTTCTAAACATAACATCAATAGGCTTACAACAGCCTACTACAACATTGCCAAATTTGCCACTGCCTCTCCATACAAAACACATCACTGCCTAAACCTCCATAACCTAGGATGGCTTGAGTTACCTCACCTAATTCAATACTACCAACTTACAATTGCCCATAAAGCCCTTCACCACCCAGAAAATATACCTATGCTCTCAACTCTGATAAAACCTTACAATAACCTAAAAACCCTTCGCTCCTCCAATAAATTACTGATTCAAACTTCTCTAGCAAAGAATACAGCAGGTGACTCAATATTTTCCAACTCAGTTGGTAAAATTTGGAATCAACTTCCTCCAGACCTTACAGCCCAAACTTCTATCACACTATTTAAAACTCAACTAAAACATTTTCTAGCCAATCACTGGCTTTGCTCGTGCAATTCCCTAGCTGAACACATACCACCTACCTTCTCCTGCATCCTTTGCACTGACTAACAACTCTATTTCTCCAACTCTCCTTCATTTCTACCTAAGAAATTTGACTCTATTAACTACAAACTATTATTTTCTACTCTTTTCTAGCCTTCAAACTACTTAATTACGTATGTCATTATTGTATATATCTGTACTGAAGAGATTTAATATTTTATGAATACTCTTACTGAAAAACTTGCCTAAATGCCTGTTTTACATGTGTCTCTAATTCCCTATGTATTTATAGACCTGATTTTAGTTGTGTCTTAAACTGCCTATGTACTTTAAATGTACTTTTGTTACTATGCATTAGTGCAGCTTAAACTGCCTATGTACTTGGAATGTACTTTTTGTTACTTTGCATTAGATAGTGGAGCTTTTCTCCTCGGGCCTCCACTGAAAATGGACATGTATCCAGCTGGACTAGCCCGGTTAACAAATGTAAAATAAATAAAATAAAATAAAATCTTTTAGGCTGGAAGCCTCTGCTCATTAATGCCTGATGCCCCTTTTTTAACTTTATTTTTACATTTTGTTACCAGGGTAAGCCCGCTGGACACAAGTGTCTCTTACCCTGTACCCTTGTTTACAAGAAGCAATTCATTAACAGTTGGGGCCTTAATCCTCTGCAGTGCCAGAATATTAATACACCAGAAACCCCCCTCCCCCATATTCTAACCCTCAGGAAATGTATTATATGGTTTAGATGTTCATTATCAATTGCAGTTTTATTTGGCAAGACTGAAGACATAAGAAAAGATAAACAATGTTCTATGTCCTATGCAAACAAGAAAATAGCAAAACAGTTCTCAAGTAACCCACTAAATGGCTACCTGAGTGCATTATATTTTGCCAGTCAAAGTTAAAGGATACCTGACCAGGGCAGAGGCAACTACTCAGGCCTTCTTCAAAAATGTGATGCTTGGCATCCACACTGCTTTGACAATGGCTTCTCTGCATACATTGCCTTCTCTGCAAACTTTTCCAAGGTACTCTAAGCTGGATGCATTTTTCAGGTCTGTATTGGCCTTTGGGTGCAATTCTCTCCCCTTCTTTATTCCCCTGATCCAAAGATTCCAAGGCCTTTGGGTGTTCCGGTGGTTTCTCTTCCCTTGGAGACAATGTGTCAATGATGCCATTCTCCCTTATCTTCTGATCTGACCCTATCTGATGGTTTCTGTAGGGCAGGATATTCCATGCCCCTGAGTTTGGTCTTTTGTAGGACTTTCCTATTGCTCCCATAGAGTCCTATTCTGAGCTCGCCACCCCCCCCCCCAGATCAGATGGTCTCCATTCAAGACCCAGGTATTTGCCATTTCCATATCTAGACCCAAGAAACATTCATCCATGGCTTCATCTAGATGTGCAAGATCCTTGGAGTATAGAAGATGTTGATCTGTGTCCTTTTACAAGACTCTGATGGAGTTGGCTATCATCCCCTCCCCCTCAACTCAGTGGGTGGAGGGCTTTTCTCAGTCTGCTCTGACTGTGTAAGGTTTGGCTTATTTGGCTCTGATAGCTTCCTTCCATCATTCTTTTGGCTCGATTGTCTTTGGAACTGACCTATATCTTGTTCACATCCACTTCATTGCCAACAACATGGCTGTCTTTGGCATGGTCTGCTGCCTTGATGCCCTCGACTTCAATCTTATTGGTGTCAGAGGCATCCTGGTGCTGAGAAGTTGGTACTGCATGCTAAGTGTTAGGATTTTTGGATTTTTTCCAACCCCTGGATACCTCAACTCTTGATTGTTAAGTTCCAGTCTCTCTGTCGGACCCAGCCAAGTCAACAGTTGGTATGGGAATTTCCCTAAGGTCAGAGGATTGCAGGGATCCTAGCTAACCATGCAGTTTCCGCATTAGTGTTTGATCTTACAGAGAGGCTATTGCCCCCATTCTTTGTCAGAGTATGTGATATCAGCATCGAAATCACCCCGATCGTCACACTCATCTGGCATCTCTGCTTCTCTTAATCTGTCCTTGAGACAGGTTACATCAAATGACTTTGAACTGTCTCTTTCTAAGGGCTCTCCCCCTTGGCTTCAGTGTCTCTGGCAGCTTCCCCTTGGTGGGAGACGCACCAAAAGAGCCAGTGCAAAAAAAGGAACTTGGACTCCCCAGAGCAGACCTTCACTGAGGATTCTGACCATGATGAAGGGTATGAGTCCCCCAAGTCCCTCCACAGGAACTGCTCCTTTGGTGACCTTCTCAAATTAATGCAACAGTGTGGGGAATGGTCCACAGAAGCCCACTTCCTGGAAGAGTCTTTTTCTCAAAGCCTTCAGTGCAGGCATATCCACGTTCATGGGTAGTACCCCCTCCAGATGCCCTCATTGATCTGGTGTCCCAGAGGACTTGTAGCAAACCAGACACAGTGGAGCCTATCCCAGGTAAACCAGATAAAGTTTTGTCTCCCCCAAAATGGAGCCAATTGGAGCAAGGGTCCTGTGGATGATGCTGCTGTTGCTGCAACCACTAAGAAAGGCATCTCATAGGAGATTGGTTTGCTCCATCCCTTGAACAGGGAGTCCCTGGCGTTGGACCTCTTGGGTAAGCACAGCTGTGCCTTAGCCATGTTTGCTGTATGCACTCTGAACTATATGGCTCATCTAATGGGACTCCAACATGACCTTGTTACCAAAATGTTCAAATCAGTGGCTTTTCTGCCATCTCCTGAGGTTACAAAATCTTTGGAAACTCACTTGTCCAACATGACTTCAATTTCCGTTGTGTCATGTGTCTAATTTCTATTGCAGCTGCTGGGTCAGCCAGCACAGCAGTCACAGGCATAGCTATTTGCCAGCACACCTGGATCAGCTTTTGTGAAATGCTTTAAGGCATTGTTCCTTAATGCCCCCTTTCATGGGTCCCCCCTCTTTGGACCCAAGGTTAAGGAGACTCTGACCAGGAGCAAGGAGAATGAGAAAACTTTTTCTTTTGTGGGAGTTCATTTATCCACTCCACAGTGATCTTTTTCTAGTAATCAGTGGGGTGGCAAGAAAATGTTCTTTTGAAAATCACAGCAGTTTTCTCAAGATGCTTTGGCAGATGGTTACCCTTGTGGCAGCAGGGATGAGGGTTTTAATGGATGCTGCCTGCATGCCAGAAGCTGTTTGCAGACTTGAGACTTCAGAGGGCCATTCTCCTGGAAGGTCTTTTTAATGTTCCTGAATGTTTGCCCTACTGTTGCACTCTGGACGCAGTTGAGGGGTGCATATCTCTATACTCAGATGCTTGGGAAGCCATCTTGTTAAATGCCTGGGTATTAAGAATAATCGGCAGATTCTGTTTTGTACCTTTTTTGCCCACACCTGTTCTAAAACAAAGGTCTCTTCTGTATGTTTACTCCATCAGCAAAGGGTAGCAGCAGCTGAAATCTGCAAACTGTTGTCAAACAGAGTGATCCAAGAGGTCCCACTAGACCAAAGACAACTCAGGGTCTACTCAAGATTCATTCTAGTACCAAAGAACAGCAAAATCTCAGGCCAATTCTGGACCTAAGCAACCTGAACCTTTATGTCAAACAGGCCAAATTACAGATGGTCATGGTGTAGTTCATCATTCCCCTTCCCAGGAAGGATGACAGGATGTGCTCGCACCTCAGGAATGCTTACTGCCACATCAAGATAGTGAGGCAGTCCAGGAGGTTCCTGCACTTCGGCCTGGGAGCCAGTCATATTCAGTTTTGTGTCCTGCTCTTTTGTCTCACCATAGCTCCCTGTGTATTTACCACATGCATTGCAATGATAGCTGTCTGGCTCTTGCTGCCATCTGTACACCACCAGTTAGATTGCCCAACTCCTGGTAACACATCTGAATTCCATACGAATACAAGCTTCCCTGGTTCTAGCTCTTCAGATTTCCCCGCTTCATTTCTTCTGAATCTCCTGGGCCTTATGGCCATGGCCATTCCCTTAGTGCAGTTAGCCAGGTTTCAAATGAGGGTACTTCACTGGACTTTGTCTATTTAGTGGTCCTTCACAACCCACTTCATGGACTTTCCCATCTATCTGACAGAAATTTGTTGACACCACATTGCCTGGGGATTGACGTCTGAAAATGTGGCGATAGATTCCCCTGTTTATACTTCCCTGCCCAAGGCAATATTCACCACAGATGCTTTCCTGTAGTGCTGGGGGTGGGGGTCACTGAGAAGATGGTCCAAGGTACCTGGTCCCCCATTAGAGGCCCATCTTTACATCATCATCTTGGAGATGAGAGCTGTCTTCCTTATGTTACAGGCCTTTCAGGACATTCCCCCAAGGGTGTGATAGCTGTCCAGACAGACAACATATCTGTGGTCTGGTATATAAACAAACAAGGGGAAACTTGATCCTACCAATCCCCCCCACGATGAGAAGCCACGAGGATGTGGCAGTGGGTGATGTCCTCATAATGCTTCCTTTTAGTAATGCATATCCCTGGGAAGTCCAACATTTTGGTAGAGAGTGTCAGCAGCAATAGCCTTTTGCCTCACAAGTGGTCCCTTAATCATTCTGTGGCAGCTCAGATCTTCCAATGCTGGGTCTAGACTTGCTGCTATCTTTTTGCTTCCTGTTTAAGCATAGAGTGCAGCAGTTATTTTGCCCAGGTCCCTCCTCGGAGACTGTCACTTATGGATGCTTTTCTGTGTGCTTGGCCTCCTGCGCTTCAGTACACCCCCTAGTAATTTATAATTTCAGTAGTTTACTAATTCTATACATGTGATCACCAAGTTTCTACAGAAAACTGCCCATTTCAGAGTGACAGTGCTTCTCATTGCCCCCTTCTGGCCGTGACAAGTTTGGTTCCCCTTCCTGTGGCCTCATCTGAAATGCCCTTTCTGGGTTCTGGACATGTGTTTTTATCTAATTTCTCCACCCACTGGGGCAGTCTCACCCAAACCTAAAATTCCTCTAACTGACCATATGTTTTCTCCACTTCCAATGATGTCCAGCGATCCCATGGTTTCTGAGAGAGTTGCTCATATCCTGTCTTCTTCTCGGAAACCATCCACCAGAAAAGTATATTTCAGCAAAGGGAAAAGGTTTTCTGGCTAATTCCAGAGGCCTGAATCCTTTCTTTGCACCTTTAGATGCAGTTCTGGATTTTCTGGGTGGCATTTACTACTCTGGTTCTAGTTATTCCACTATTTAAGTCCAGTTGGTGGCTATTCACAAATTTCATAAGGATCAAGAACAGACTTCTCCGGCTTTCCTGCATTTGTCTAAAGCCTTTTTGAAAAGTACTTTCTTAATGAGACCCCCAATTAGGGATCCTGTTCCCACTTGGGACCTTCCCACAGATCTTCAAGCCTTGGCTTTCAGCTCTCTGCTACAATTGATTTGAAATTACTTTCCTGGAAAAAAAAATATTTTTGGTCACTGTTAATTTCAGCCAGAAGACTGTCAGAACTTCTGACATTCCCAAGGATTCAGTAACACCTACACTAAAAAGTGTACACCATTCTGAGTGACCAGACAACACAGATATAACTCACACCTTCTTCCTCCTAATTTTAGTTTTCCTACTGATATTCTTGCAGCTTTCAATATGGGCATGGATTCCTAAAGTTTACCACAAAGTGTAAACTACATGTACATTTAGTGTAATCTTTGAGTGACTAGAAAGCATAAAAATGTGATAACAGTGTTCTTGAATACATATCATATACAATTAATGTACATTGTACTGAATCTGGCACATCTAGTTATTTAGTTTTTCACAAAGCCTGGATTTTCAGTCTATCCAGTTACTGTTTTTCTTTTCCAGTTTTAGTAACAATTGGGAATATTTTCTTCATTGTCCTGACATGCATTATCAATTTGGGTTTTACTTGAACAGAATTGAACAATCAAAGTCTGATCAATGACGACATTTTCTAAACCAGTACTAGAGAAGACAGTTTCTTAGGTGACCTTGTCCAGATGGTTATCTGATTACTTTTCCTTTATTTACTCTAATATCCAAAACACATGGCTAGTATGACCAAGTGCATCTTCCGCAACAACGACAAGAAGAACACCAGGAAGCATACAACTACTCAAAATATTAGTAAAATTCCAAATGTTTTAATAATCTCAGAGCTTTCCAGCACAAATCTTTCTCAGTGTAAACATAAACTGTTAGGAATCATGGACTCCAAATAAAACAAATTGCATCAACTATTCAGTTAAAAACAATCAACTGTGAATATTAAAACAAATTTTGTTCCATGTTTTATTTGTCATTTCTGCTCTTATAGTATTACCGATATATTTATACATCCCACTATTAACAGAAAAATGTTTAAATCTTTTGTTTCATGTACTTCTAAAAATGTTTAGCTATATGCAGTAAATGTACTGCATTTTATGTAGAAAAAAGGGAATAGAAAATTAAAAGAATGTATTCTACACATTTGATATTAGGAGAGAAAGTTCTAGAAATTCATTTTTTAAACATGTTTCTGATGTGGCTAGTAGTCATGTTTTAAGTTTAGTGTAATACAGAGGTTATTCCCTTCACCAAGAGGTGGCAGTACTGTTCTAGCCACTGAATATGCTGAATATAAATGGATTTCATTGCTTCAAGCTGATCATTCATCTGGTTTAAATGTAGCTACTACCATTAAACCAGGATGAAGCTGCGGTGGTACAGCAGTAGCATTGTTGCCTCACAGCAAAAGGTTCTCCTGTTCGATTCATGGCTGGAGTGCTTTCTGTGTGGAGTCTGCATATCCTCCCCGCGGTCGAGTGGCCTCCGAAAGACATGCATGAATGGGCATGCCTTCGCTGAAGGTTGGGCGTCGAGCTGGCAACTCAGCACCATAAAAAATCTACTGCCAGTCATTAGTGGACCGGAGTTTCGCTGTTGCGACCCCTAACCGGGAAAAGCCGAAAAGACAAACAAACCATTAAACCATTATCAAAGTTAAAATCTAATGTGAATGAATTATGTCTAAAATGATATAACAAGTTGTTGTGTCTTTCGGCTTTTCCTGGTTAGGGGTCACCACAGCGGAACCCCGGTCCGCTAATGATTGGCAGTTGATTTTTACGTGCTGAGTTGCTAGTCCTGACACACAACCTTCAACGAAGGAACGCCCATTCACGCATGTCTCCACACAGAAGACGCTCTAGCTGAGAATCGAACAGGACAACATCTTACTGTGAGGCGACAATGCTACCGCAGCACCACCACCGCAGTAATGTAGAAAAATGTAACCGAAATGAGTTTGGCCTACAGGTTATTAGTTTACTACTATATTGATTTTATTTTTAAATTAATTGAATAATTGATGCAATCTATTCATTTAGTAGTCCACAATTCCTTGCAATTTATGTCTACATTGAGAAGATCCTTTTGCTTGAAAGCTGTGTGTTTTTTAAAACATTTGGATTTTTACTACTATTTCGAGTGGCTGTATGCCTCCTGGTGTTCTTCGTTTATCTACTCTAGTAGAGGTCTATCTCTTTATCACAAACTTAAGGCTCCCTCCACCAGGGCAGCAGTGGGTTCTGCAGCCTTTTTTATTCATACTTCCTTGGATGAAATATTTTCAGTAGCAATGTGGTCTAATACCTACACCTTTGTTGTCCATTACAAGTTAGACATTCAGTTCAGGTCTAGCTTTGCCTTTGGCTCCTCTGTATTGCAGAATATTCTCTCTTAGTATCACTTTCTTTTGACTGGCAGAGGACTCTGATCCACAGGCTGAGATGGATGGAAAAGACAGCATTGGATATGAAAGCTATGTACTTACAATAACTCTAGATCTATGTTGCCATCTTCTGTTCATCTCAACCATCCCACACTCCATTCTCTTTGCAAAACTGTCACTGTTGAATATGTGTGGATCTCTTAGGAGACCTTGTGGACCTGCCTGAGGACTTTATTGGGACTGTTTGGTCTCTTCCCTTTCTTAATTTATTTACTGCTAGGGTCTGCATTTTTCACACCTTTTTTGTATGTTGAGGATCATGAGGGACAAACTTGATCTGAGAAGTAGCAGGTTCGCAGGGCATTTTTGGGAGAGGAGGCAGAGCTTTTGGAGTTAAGTCTTGGTGTTGCTGTCCAATTAGATCCATGTTGTTGTCTGTCTTAACCTGTGGGTTTCTCAGATCCAGTGTTTTAGTAAGTGCATAACTTTAGATCTGATGTTGTCAATTGTCATAGGATCATAGGTTAGTACTAAGCGAGCCATTTTAAGCCTAGCCATTTATCCCTTGTGAGACTCAAACCCTGCACCTTGTGTTTGTGAGGCAAACACCTTAACCATTAGGCCACCTTCCCAACCTGTATTCAACTGATGGATTCGGACCCGAGGCCTCACATCTGACTTAGCCTCCATAAAAGCTCATGGCAACCATGAACTCTTGAGCTTCTCCCTTACCCAGAATGCACCAACCCCCATTACCTCAGATTTCTTTTGCCACTTCTAGGTGAAAGACAAGGTTTTCCATTGTCCCTTAAGTTACTAAATAGGTAAGCTCAACTTAAAATATATTTTAAGTGAAGTCAAATTGAAGGATGTTGTTTTAAAAAAAAAAACTAATACATATAACCCTATTTAGTTAGTACGCTTAATACTTTTGCTTCCATATGTGAGACAGACTTTTATAAGCTCTTTTCCAGCCCTGTATGTAAAAATTTCGATATGAAATATTGTAATTTAAGTAAACAAGAGATTGAAGCACTTAAGAAACTGAGGATTTATACAGACATTAGATACATGAAAGCAGATAAGGGTTAAGGTATTGTTACCATGGAAACTGGTAACTGTAATGTAGCCATTGGAAATTCGTTATCTGATGAAACTAGTTACAAAAAAAGTTTCCAAGAGATGCGTTGTTGCAAGGATATTGATCTGTGTCTGTTTGACTTATTGCACCAAGGATATATTGAACATATTTGTTTGCGTTCCTTATGGTTGAAGAGCTGCAATTGGGTTATTTATTTGGAATTCCCAAAATACATAAAAATGTAGAGCAACCTCCTTTTAGGCATATTGTGTCTGCACCCTTTAACAAAACATTTAAGATTTCTGCATATTTAGATAAAGTGTTAAATCCTACAGTACAAAACAGTGTTATTTAAAAGACTCATGGATGTTCTGAACAAACTTAAGAACTACGTTTTTACTGGTAATGAAACTATGCTGTGTGCCATAGATATTAGCTCCTTATGTTGTGTCTTTCGGCTTATCCTGGTTAGGGGTTGCCACAGCAGAACTCCGGTCCGCTAATGTTTGGTAGTGGATTTTTTATGTGCCGAGTTACCAGCCCTGACGCACAACCTTCAACGAAGGCACACCCATTCACGCATGCCTCCACACAGAAGATGCTCTAGCTGAGAATCGAACAGGACAACGTCTTGTTGTGAGGCAACAATGCTACCGCAGCACCACTACCGCGGGATATTAGCTCCTTATATACTTCTATAATCAAGAGGAAGGTATAGAGTTTGTTAGATTATACTTGAGTAAATATTGCAAGGACTGTGGACAAGATGTATCTATTATTTGTGAATTGTTGGACATAGTGTTGAAAAATATTTTTTTCATGTTCAATAGTAGTGTACTTCAACAAAAATGTGGGGTAGCCATGGGGGCCCAAAGTAGCTCCAGTGTTTGCCAATTTAGTCTTATGTTGGTGGGAACAGGAGTTTCTGGTTAAGATTCTGCTTTTCAACCATGTAAGTTTCTATAGAAGATACATAGATGATTTGTTTTTCATCTGGGGAAGTGATAAAGTACATGAATTCTTACGGCAAGTCAATGACAGTGTGAGATGGCTTAATTTTAGATGGAGTGACATGGGAAAGTCAGTGCAGTTTTTGGATGTAATAATTAGTTTAAATGTTCATGAAAAAAAGTTTTCTAGCAATATTTTTAGGGAATGTATGTTCACAAATAATTGCTTACATTATGAAAGTTTTCATCCTTACATGAAATTAAATGTTTTTAGTAAGCAAATTATTAGAATAAGTCATCTGATTAGTGACAATGGGTTTTCTTTTAGAGGAAATGAACAAGGTAGTCAAGTCATTTGAAGAAAGAGGATACAATTCTGAAAGACTGGATGTTATTGCCAACATTGTTAAGAGAACAAAGGCATGATAAATTTCCTGCGATCCTGAAAGCATGCTTTTGTGCTAATAAGATCACAGACAACAAAGATTTTATTTGTTTTTTCCTGTTCCTTTAAGTATTGAAGGAACTAAAATACGACAAATTATTAGTGATAACTGGAAACGTTTATTAGGAAATCAAGATATTGCTAGGGTTATAGGGGATGAACCTAAGTTAATTTATGAAAGAACTAGAAATTTGAAACAATTTTTAGAAAGTTCATCAAATGCAAGAGTGCAGACAGAAATAGTTAAGAAAGTAGGAACTTTCCCATGCAATGGGTGTTCGTAATGTAGATATATTCTAACTATGGCTAGCTTATATTTTAAACACAATAAGTACCTTTATATTGCAAAAGATAGGTTTACATGCCAGACTGAAGGACTGATTTATGTTGCAGTTTGCTCTACATGTAAGTTTTTCTATATGGGCAAAACCACATGTAGGTTAGCAAGCAGAATCGGGGAGCACATTTTGGCAATAATGAAGAAAGACAATAGTAATGCATTAGCTTGGCATTCACAGGTATGTGTGGATTTAAAAAAAATTCAGTTCATGGTATTGGAAGAGATTAATGGGGAAAGATTTACTGACACTTCAAATGCATATCTTGAATATTTAGAACTTAAATGGCAATTTTTTTTAGAGCAGATATTCCACCTAGTATCAACAAAAAATATCTATTAAATGTTTCTTAAAGTTCAAAAACATTTGATCAAACAACTTGATACACATATATATTTTTATATGTTTTTTTATATAAAAGCCCTGTCATGTGGTTTTTAAAATACTGTGGAAGCAGATTTTTATAGAGAAGTAGAGATTAATTAATACTCATGCTTCATTCAAAGTATTCAGTTGATGTTCGACTGTTATTGGTTGGTTTACAAATTAATTAAACCATTTGGGTTAAAAGGAAGTTGTATGATTGTACTGGTTGTTTCTGATGAAGTTCTATAAAATAAATGAACAAAAGTGCTTAAATTATTTGTTGTGCCTGGTTGCCGTTTTGTTCTTTAGTTTATAGAAATAAACTTATTTTAAAGGGTCTCTTGCATTCTTCCTTTGACAAAGCTATTTCTGGAACATCTAAGGAGAAACCAAAGAAGATATCTCATGCTTCTCTGAGCACCTCTTCTGCAACTTCCAGGTCCTCAGAGAAATCAGGAAAAATGACTTTTTTGGATCCTACAGTCTTATTGGATCCTTTGAAGAAGAAACTAAAACTCTCTGTTCCATCCCTTTTCTCCAATATGACATCTAAAAAGATGTCCTTGAATCTGTTGGCTTCTTCAGATATAAATTCTCTGAAAAGTAAAGATTCACTGGAGCTGAATACCTTGGATCAGACTCTAAAGCCAACCTTGCCTACTTTGCCTAGAGCAAGGTACTCCCCATTATTGGATGCAGTTCCCTCAAGAGTACCTTCCCTGTTTTTGGAGAGACCTAAATCTCCATCTGCTCTATCCTTCTGCTCTTCTGGAAGTCTGACCAAAGAGGATGTAATGAGGCTAGTGAGAAAGATCTTCTCGGTGCAGAGCACTCTACCTTTTTCTTGGCTCCTACCCCATTGGGTCAGGAGGCTGGTACATCCACAACATCTCAACTACCAATCCCTACTTTGGTTCCTATCAGTGTTTCAGAGCCCTTGGATCCAAGTCATCAGGACCAATTTGCTTTGGATCAGAGAATCTTTGTATCCTCAGAACCAAGACTTGCTCTGCGCTCTTCAGCCCAATCAGATCCGGAGAGCTATTAGAGCCAATACTACGCTGTCAGGTCTGATGTGCTGCAGTTGACTCCAAGGGTTTCTGAGCCATCTCTGTATCTTGGAGCTTCAGCGATGGTCAGTTTGGTTCTGACTTCAGCCTTGGGGTGGCTGTCCTCAGAGCAGGGGGAGACTAAGGATCAGATGCTTGTCCTCTCAGATCCAGGTTCCTATCCCTTTCCAGGACAGTTTCCTTTAGGGGTTTAGAGAGAGCTCTGTCTGCACCTCTGACTCAGGCAGTGCCTACTCCCATGGATCCTAAGTCTACTTCTTTTTCACTGCTGCATCTTGAGTCTCAACTATCCTTTCTACAGGGACAACTGATACCAAAACCCCAGGCATCCCATCAGGTTATCCCCTCCTCTTCTGTACCTCCCTGGAGTATCCCACCGAGGAGGTTCCTAAGAAGGGAACATGCAGGAGGAAGCATATAGACTGCCCTGAATCTGTCACTGAAGATACAAATTTTGATGAGGGTGAAGAGTCCCCAAGGTCACCTCCTGATGATGTCTCTTTCAGAGGCACCGTTGAGATCCTGAAACAGATAAATGGCTGGAAGACCAGCAACCCTTCATTGGAAAAATCTGTACTCCTGGAGGCATTTGGTACTGGCTCATGTACCTCCTGGGTGGTCCTGCCTGCCAATGAGCTCATCAATTTGTCTCTTGGAGGGCTTGGAAGGATCCTGACAGCATTGCGGCCATCCTCAAGAAGCCAGACAAAGTTATGACTCCCACAGAGGATAGACCATTTTGGTTCAAAGGTTTACCTGTGGATGCCATGGTCATGGTGGCGGCCACTAAGAAGGAACTGGTGGAAGAAAGTTTGTCTGTTCATCCCCCAGCAACGAGTCATAGGCAATGGACAGATTTGGTAAGTGTGCCTTTACTTCAGCGGCTTTTGCCTTAAGGTCTCTGAACTATTTGGCACATTTCACAAGACTGCAGTGGGACCTGATTAAGGGACTGTCAGACACCCTCTCAGGAACCATTGCTGAAGAGGTGAAGACATTGGTCACTTCTCAGTTGGCTACCCTACCATCCATTTCCAACTCTTCTGTGAGGCTCATCTCTAACATAGCAGAAAGAACCTCAAAAGCAGTGGATTCAGGCATTTCCATTAGGAGACATGCCTGTAGGCGTTTGTGTGATTTTGTGGATCCCTTTAAGTATTCATTCATCAGTGCTCCCTTTGACAGCATGTCACTTTTTGGTCCCAAGGTAAAAGATACATTGACAAGGTATGAGAAGGATGGAAATACCTTTTCTGCTATAGGCGTACATTTTTCCACACCTCAAAGATCCTTTTCGAGGAATCATGGAGATGGTGGTAAAATGTGGTTCAAAAAATCTCAAGGTGCTTTTCATGACACGTGGAGGAGGTTCCCCCAGGGCTAGAGGTTGAACTCTAATGGCAGAGGTGGTCTTCAGAACCAAGGGTCCAGAGATTCATTCTTTGGCAAACCCTTCCAGCTTTCCTGAAAGGAAGCCCTGTTGTCCACCTCTGGAGGGGTTTCTTGTCCCTGCACCAGAGAGCCTGGTTAGAAATAACAGATACTTGGATGCAGAGGATCATTTCTAGAGGCTATAGAATACCATTTTCCCTTTTCTCTCAATTCAAGAAAATTCCCCGATGTTCCACCCAGTCAGAGGGAACAAGCAGCAATTCAAATATAAAATCTGCTAGAGAAAAGTCGCCATCCAACACATCTCCTCAGACCAGATAGAATCCAGAACTTACTCAAGGTTCTTTTTAGTGCTAAAGAAAACAGGGGACTGGAGACCAATTCTGGATCTCAGCATCTTAAACAAATCAGTTTGAAAGACCAAATTCCAGATGGTCGTAGTTCAGTTCATTCTCCCGATTTTGGAGAAGGATGATTGGATATGCTTGATAGATCTTCAGGATGTGTATTATCACATAAAAATGAACAGGCAGTCCAGAAGGTTCTTCTGCTTACACGACTGGTTAATATCCACCCTAACCAGGCATCAGCTCTTCATAGCAAGAGAAAAAGTGATCCAAACATGTACTCTACTAGGAATAACTGTGAATTACAAAAAATCTCAACTAGAACCAAGTCAAACTCTAGAGTTCATAGGGACACTACTTGACACAAAATCATCAATAGCCTCATTTCCCCTTTCCAGAGTTCAGGCAATAAAAGCACAAGTGAAAAAGATAGTTTTCAGTACCAGAGTTTCATCCCTTTTGGCCTTTCAGGCTCTGGGATCAATGGCGGCAACAATAACATTAGTGCCTTTGGCCAGATTTCACAGAGAATCCTTTGGTGGATGCTGGCCTCCCAGTGGTCAATTCTTCATCTCCCCCCCCCATCTGCCCTGATACGAATCACTAACATATGCAAAAGGGATCTGATGTGGTGGATTCAATCAGATCAGGTTTAAAAGGCCTTTTATTCATCCCCTGTCAGCCCAATGCCATAGTGACCACGATGCTTCCCTGTTGGGGTGGGGGGGCATTACCTAGGAAGATGATCCAAGGCACATGGTCCCCCGAAGGGGCAAATTTGCATATCAGTGTTCTAGAATTGAGAGCAGTGCTTTTAGGGCTGCAAGCCTTTCAGGATGCTCTCCCTTCCAGAACAATTTCAATACAAACAGAAAACATGTCAGTGGTTTGGTACATCAACAAAAAAGGGGGAACCTATCCTCTGTGTCAAGAAACGCTCAGGGTATGGCAATGGGCAATATCTTCCAACTGCTTTCTTATAGCAATGAACATTCTGTGGAAGTCCAGCATGCTAGCGGACAGTCTGAGCAGTTACATTCTACTACCTCATGAGTGGTCCCTCAATCAGACAGTAGCGGAAATGATTTTCCACAGGTGGGACCAGCCATACTGTAATCTCTCTGCATCTCTCTGAACAACAAGTGCAGCAAGAACTTTGCCCTAATCTCTCCATAGGGGGAATCACTAAGGGATGCTCTCCTTCATGATTGCCCCCCCCCCCCCAGTTTGCTTTATGCATATCCCACAATTCTTGTGATCCCGAAGTTTCTACAGAGTACTGCCAGGTTGAAAAGCAAAGTTGCACCCTTTTAGCCTTGACAGATTTGGTTCCCCTTACACTGGCCTCATTTGATCCCGGATCCTGGACCCAGCTCCAGATCTGCTGTCTCACCTGACACATCTGGACCTTCTGAGTCTCAAGCTAGCAGCTTGGTTTCTGCATTTCCAGCAGTAACCATACAACCTATGCCCTCATCCCCTATCTGCTGAATTTTATCTTCCCTCAAACCATCTACAAAAAAATTATGCTAGTAAATGGAAACGATTTGTGCACTGGCTACTTTAAAATAATGTGGACTCCTTCTATGCATCGATTCATACTATCCTGGAGTTCTTGATGTCACTGTTTAATCAAGGGTGCCAGTTCTTCAACAGTCAAGGTTCAATTAGCAGCGATTTCTAATTTCAATATTGGTCTTGATGGCTCTTCACTTGCTTCCCATAAAGTTTGTAAAACCTTTCTGCAAGTATCACTTATGTTAAGACCCCCCCATTAAAGATCCTATTCCGCTGTGGGACTTAACTCTGGTACTGTAAGTTCTGGTCGTTCCTCCCTTCAAATATTTCAAATCTGCACATAATTGCAGTCTCAAGTTTCTTTCTTGGAAAACTTTGCTTTTGGTGGCCATTACTTCTGCCAGATGAATTTCAGAGATTCAGGCCTTGTCGGTAAAGCCTCCATACCTATTTTTTTCATACGGCTACAGTTACATTATGAACTAATTCATCCTTTTTAACCAGAGTTGTATCAGAGTCCAACATTAATCAGTGTATTAATCTGCCAGTTTTCCTTTCAAATTATACACATAAAAGTTATTATTTGTTGCATTTACTAGATGTTCATAGGCAATTGCATTTCTATCTACATAGAACAAAGGACTTCAGAACTTCAGATCAGTTATTTATTTCCTTTGCTGAAGGGAAATTGAGCAAGCCTGTGTCTAGTTTCCCTAGCCAAATGGCTTACTAACTGCATTTCCTTTATTTACAATAAGTTGAACTTGTCTTTAGCTAAACAATTGCGTGCTTACTCAACAAGGCCCATAGCAGCTTACTCAGCCTTTTTTCAAGAACTTCCATGGATGATGTTTGTGCAGCAGCAACTTTGGCTTCCCCTCACATCTTCATCTCTCATTGCAAACTGGACTTAGTTTCCAGAGGTAAGGCATCATCTGCCTCAGCGTTGCTTGGGAATATAATTCCTTGAGGCCACCCTAGGATTTAGGTAGCTGGGGACTCTGTCCCATCAGTTGAGGACAGAATGAAAATTGACAACATCAGATAAAGAAGTTATAACATTCCATCTGTGCTGTCCATTTACATTCTTCCTCAACTCCCTATCCACCGACTACTGACCTTAATTTTTCTGGAGAAGTGAGTGGATAGAGTTTTTGAGGACTACTCCTCACATTGTAAGGTTCCAGATATAGTTTTGTTTTCCTTTTCCACTCTATATTCCTTATGGTTCTTTACATAAGAGTAATTTTTATTCTTCTGCTGTAGTCTGCAAACAAGATCTGAGGTAATGGGGGTTGGTGCATTCTGGGTAAGGGAGAAGCTTGAGAGTTCAAGGTTGCTGCAAGCTTTTACAGTGGCCAAGTTGGATCTGAGGGCTCGGATTTGAACCCATCAGTTGAGGAAGAATGAAAATGGACAACACAGATGAAATGTTATGGTAAGCACATAATTTCTTTTTTTTTTGTAATCTGATTGAAAAGTGATCTTTACCTCAGATGGAGAAATTGTTGTGCTGCCCTGCTCTCTGATTCCCATTTTGGGACCTTCAAGTAGCAAAACTGGAGTAAGGTGCAGGGAGTAGCACATAATCCTACCAGATCAGCTGCCCAGTGTTACATAAATTACCTTGAACTTTTGGGAATCATTCACACATTTGTTGTTAACTGGATAGGCTGAACTATACAGGAAGTGGCACTTTTCAGCACAATCCAGAAATCACATTAAATTTAATGACAGATATACATTCACAATAGGTACAACCCCCCCCCCCCATATCCTTGAATATTGCAATATTTTGATGTTTCCCTTTTTCCGGCAAAGGCATTCACATTGGGTTAGTCCCACTAGACTTGGGTCTATTTTTTGTATGGATGAGAGAAATTTGACCTTGATAGCAAGAAATCCCACCTGCTTTTTCTGGGTGGGAGAGTTCTTACTGCTGTGTACCATGATGGAAGAGTCATCGAAGAAAGAGACAAAATGGAATGTACTACATGGATAAAGGGCAATATGATACCATGATGGAATTGCAACAAGAAAGACTTGATTATTATATGTTAATATAAATGACTGATGTTGCAGTGGTTCAGGGGAATAAAACATGAGAAAATGTTGCATTAGTCCATGTGGTCTAAAACGTGTTATTAATTCTTTGAGTTTAAATGCTCAAGTAATTGGGTCAGTAATACATATTTGTACTGAAACTTTTCTAGGTGTTGCATTTAAATTATTTGAAATTAAAAAGCATTATGTGTGTCCTGGTTTAATTATTAAAAAAAAAAAAAAAAAAAGAAGAGGGCATCATGTTCCTTGGTACGTCTTGAGTAATACAGGATTTCATTTTGCAAATTGAAAGAAAATTGCTTACTCAGTTCAGGACAGATGATTTTCAAAAAAAATAAATAAATAAGACACTTAGAACATATTGACTGTAGTGTGGTGCATGGTTATGGCATATTGTTGATGAAATGGATATTTTGAGTGTTGGTTGGAGGTCTGGGTTTTGTTGCATGCGAAAGTTAAAGTTTTGATTTTCCTTGGGTGTAACTGAACTTTGTATTATTCAAGGTAATCTGAAGCATGTTTCTTTCATGTCACAATGGTATTTTAGTTAGTAAATGTCCAAAACAAAAAAGGTACCAAGTATTCAGCATGGGAAAGAGTGGATAACAGAAAAAAAGTATTGTGAAATGTACAACAGTGGCCAAAAGTTCATTTTTTGTTTGGATGAAAGACAAGGACATAAATAATGATCTGATGTTGTCCTTTCTGTCTGTCTCAACTATTGGATATATCGGATCCATCTAGATCTGAAGGCCAGCAATATTCAGACTTTTGGATTCAAGGTTAAGGCTACTCCCCCTACCTATAGTGCTCCTCTATCCAAACAATACTTGGAACTTGTTAACTGCTTCTTTTATCCAGAAATGGTCTCCAGTGCTCATTGCAGTTTGTGGTGATTGTTTGGGAGTTTTTTTGCTTAAATAAATGAATTCCTGAGCTTTTCCACTTTCAGAGTGTTTGCTCTGTATCTTTACTGTATGGTTTCCTTCATGTACCCTTTTGATAGCAGTTCTATATTAATAGTGTAGGCTTTCTTCCCTTTGCTTGTCCTCCCCTTTAACACACACACAAAAAAACATGTAAAATGAAATGTTCATCATCCCCACTGTTTAAGTGGCATTTTTTATTGTCTGCCAAGAGTACTAGCCAACTTTCAAAGGCTCAGTCTCCCCTCCCTCTCTCATCCTGTGACAGCTGACTGGCTGAACATATCCTGAGAAGGAAGCCTCAGCTGTCACAGGAAGTGAGTGCTGTCTTTTTCTGCTGTCCAAAGAACAAGTACTGTTCAAAGAATCCAGTTTTGATTTTTTTTTCCTGGCTTACTATTCAGATAAGCCCCATTTGAGGACCCCCTTCCTCTTATTTTATTATTAGATTTATTATTCTCTTTTTATATTTATGTATATTTAAAAATTAATTATTTTAATATTTTGTTTACAGTAATTCAAGTGGGAACTTTTGCTTGTGGTTATTTGGCTTCTATCTTTGACAAATGCTTGTTTCACTGTTTCTGAGGAAACTTTCCATATTTCCGAAGTGCAGTGTGTACATGTGCTGTGAGACACTAAGGGCTGTCCTATGCATTTGGGACTGCAAGTTAATCGTACCTGGCTTTACTGTTACTTTGCTTTACTTTTATCTTCTGATAGAAAAATATTGCAAAACTTGGATTTTTTCAGCATTATCACATTATTTACTATATGCATGACTCTGCTCTGTGTGTTTTTAATATTGGATTGAGATTTTAGTGTGAATGAAGTTATTTGAATGTACTGTGGAGATTTTACCTCTCTCCCTCTCTCTGTCTCCCTAAGAAAATATATATTCTGTCAGTTTCTCAACAGGTGGGTATCCGGATCCGACTTTGGCCACTCCAAACTTTGGAGCCAAAGTTTGGGTTTCTTCCTTTACACACAAACCACTGCTACCCACCTAGTTAACCCAGATCTCATTTGCTACTCCTTTGCTTCAGACACGGATCTCCATTGCTCAGGCTTGCTGTCAATTTTAGTGATAGTTTTCTCAACAACTTTGATATCCTTTTAGGATTTTTTTCCTTCATATCTGGTTTAACTTTCATATCTGTACACCTCTTTACCTAGTAAAAGAAAATTGTAATAGTTATGTATGTCGATTTGTTTCCCTTTCTTGCTCCTTTGCCGCCCTTTTCTATAGTGATTTAGATAGTTGTAGATTCATAGTTTTTTCTAATTAGAGCAATAGTTCATGAGAGTTTAGTATGTTAGTGTCTTTTTAATAAATTTCAGAAGCTGATGGGGATAGAATGATGAGGAAATTCCTCAGGACCTAGATCCAGGTGGTGGTTCTCTTGACTTTTCCTCACCCTGGACCCTTCCCCTCATCACATTGCTACTCCTACCCCAATCCACCCTTTTCAGATTTGGGACTGGTGGACCTGAGTTTTACCCAGGGTTTGCCTACGTCAGATCCAAAGTCATGGACATCATTGAATCTGGTGACTTCTCTGATCCGTCTGGATTATACTGGTTTCAGACCTGGATGGATCTTGGGGATGTAGTGTCAGTGCCGGACCTGGGGGATGGGATCAATGCCAAGACTCTTGGAGCCTCAACAGTACACAGCTTGGCATCAGACTTGGAGCCTAGCTGTGTGGGTTCCAGATATCAAGCTGGGCTGGAAACTTCAGCTACATCTGGTGTGCTTTTGAGTCTCCTCTCAGCTTTAGTGTTTGTGGCCTTTGAGAAAGTGCTGTCCCACTCAAATGAGCAAACTTCCCCTACACTCTTGGATCTGTCCTTCCCTCACAAGATTCTCTTGAGTCCTGATCTTGCTCAAGCTATCCTTTTGAGGCAGCCAGTCTCTTTGAGCCTTGAGACAGTCTACCTTCAGGATTCCCGTACTACTTCAGTCTTCCCCTGAGCACCCCACGGTTGAAGTTCCTCAGAATCACACATGCAAGAGGAGGCACACTGACTCCCCTCAAGAGTTAAGTGAAAAAACTAACTTTGATGAAGAGGAGTGTCCCCAGAACCCCCTTGAGAATGTCTCTTTCAGTTAGATACTCGAACTTTTGAGACAGAAAGGAAGACAGTCCTCCAAAGCTCCTTCACGGAAGGAGTCTGTGCTTCTTGAGGCTTTTGAGACTAGCCCAGCTACTTCTTGGGTGGATGAGATGGTTGATTTAATTTCTAAGTGGGAGTAGAAGGAATTGGATGTGGCTAAAATCATTCCCTGCAAGCCTGACAAATTTCTATCTTCAAAGAATAGCATGCATTAGAGCAAGGGTCCAGCTGTTGATTCTGTGGTGGTGGCAGTGGCCACCAGGAAGGGGCTTGCCAAGGAGAGCTTCTCTGTCCAACCTACTAACAGGGAATCTAGGGCACTGGACAGGTATGGGAAGCAGGTTTATGCTTCAGCCACCATTGCACTGAGGACACTGAATTACCTTGCACGTGAGTCATTTTCAGAGGGATTTGACAAAGTAACTTTCCAAATCTCTCTCTCTCTTTGTCAATTTCTGCAGAGGACAAGAAGACTGTGGATTCACAGTTGGCCACCCTCCAGTCCATTAAGAATATGTCAGTGTACCTAATTCCTACCGCGTACAGGTATTACCAGAAGGAGACATACCTGATTGTGCTTATGTGATTTTTTGGAATACTTCAAGACATCCTTTGCCAATACCACTTATTATGGCTCAGCACTCTTTGGGCTGAAAATTAGTGACCCTTTCTAGGAGTTAGCAATATGGGAAGACAGTTTTTGCAATAAGAGTACAGTTCTCTACTGCTCAGAGGTCTTTCTATAGGAACCAGAAAGTAGGGAAGGCATTGTGGTTCTGAAAATCTCAAGGGTTTTTTCCTCACAGTCCTGAAGATAGATCCTCCCAAGGCATGGGGGAGGGGGGACTCCAGTGATGAACATTCCCCTCGTGGCAGAAGTCATCTGCAAAGCTAAGGTTTCTGGGCCCCTTTCTCTGAGAGATCTTACTAGCACTCCTGAATGGTTGCCAGACTGACACACTCTGGAGACATTTGGGGAATGCTTATGTGTGCACCCCAAGGCCTAGATATCCATCTCCTGAAGTGTTTGGGTGCAGAGGATCATAACCAGAGGCCATTCCATTCCCTTTCTCTCCTCTGCTCATCAGTCAAAGAGACTTCCTGATGTGCCACCCTCCCAAAGGGAAGCAACAGTTCTAGAAATAGAAAACCTGCTTCAAAATCAAGTCATCCAAGATGTCCCACCAGACCAGCAAGGATCCAGAGTTTACTCATGTTTGTTTTAGTGTCACAAAAGAACGGTGACCTCAGGCCAGTTTTACACCAAAGTCTATTAAACAAGTTTGCGAAATAGAGAAAATTCTGGATGGTCATGGTGCAGTCCACTCTCCCATTACTGAGGAGGGACAATTGGATGTGCTCATTATCCTTCAGGATGCATACTATAATGAAAAAATGGACAGGTGCTTCAGAAGGTTTCTTGACTTCTGGCTGAGAGCCAGTCATTACCAGTTCAGAGCACTGCTGTTTGGTCTCACCACAGCCTCCTGGGTGTCCACCGAGTACATGGCAATGGTCACAGCCCACCTCATATTGCAAGGGTTCTGAATGTTCATATACTTGAGTATCTGGCTTATTACCGCCTCACCAGGAATCTTGATGTACATTCCAAGGTCTCCTTGCTTCAGCTTTGCAGTCAACTACATGTTGCAGTGAACTAAGCCAAATCCAAGCTGCTCCACATTCAGACAATAGAGCTTGTACAAGCACATCTAGATATGACATGCCAGATAGCAGGACTGACACAGAACAGAGTGGCCATCCTCTACAGACAGGCTTTAGTGGCTCTCTCTTGTAAGACATCACCAGACAGACTGATTCTATGCCTTCTAGGATTGATGACTGCCTCTGCAGCTCTGGTCCCTCCTGCCAGAAACCACATGAAAGTTCTTAAGCGGACTCTTTCAGTTCAGTAGTCTATCAGACATCGACATCTGCATTTTCCAGTACTTATCACTAACATTTGCATTTCATTGGTGGCTTGAGTATCCAAAAGCTTCTCACCATTTTGTCCTTCCCTTTGGCCCTGGCCACAGTGACCATGGATGCCTCACAGCTAGGGTGGGGGGAGCATTACATGGGACGTATTGTTCAAGGCATGTGGTCCCCTACCAAGGCCACTCTTCACATCTATAAACTGGAGATGAGGCCAATACTCTTGGCGTTGCAGGCTTTCCAGGACTTGCTCCCTCTGAGTGTGATATCCATTCAGACAAACAACATGTCTGTGGTCTCATACATCAACAAGCAAGGGAAGAACACATTCTTATCCCTTATATCAAGAGGCTATGAGAGTCTGGCAATGGGCTATATCTTCCTGGTGTAACAGTGCACATCCCAAGGAAATCCACTGTTCTAGTGGACAGATTTAGCAGGTCTTTCCTCCCTCCTCACAAGTGGTCCCTCAATCTGATGGTGGCAGAGCAGATTTTCTGCCACTGGGGCCGACCCTGCTGTGTCTCTTTACTTCTCCTTACAAGACAAAGTGTGGCAAGTACTTTGCCGTTATCCCCCCAGGAAGGAGGGCATAGCACTGACCCACTATTGGCCCCCTGGGGTCCTTCATGCCTTTTCTCCGCACCTCTCATCCCAAAATTTCTGCAGACAGTACTGGTGAAGGTCACAGTTGGCCTCATTTACCCATTTTGGCCCCGGCAGGTTTGGTTTCCCATTCCTGTGGCCTCATCTGGTTCACCTGTCTTGGGTGCTGGATCCAAATCCAGATATTCAAGCCCTCAAGTTTATGGCATGGTTTCTCCAATTCCAGTGATTACTAGACAGTGTAGGCTTTCTTCTCTGGTGATTCACATCCTCGCTTCTGCACAGAGACCTTTCAGAAGTAAATGGAAAAGATTTTCAATTTGGGCCTCTAATAGGAATTTTGACACTTTTTCTGCCTCTCTTCCAGCTATTTTAGACTTTTTGGTTTCTCTTTTTCACAAAGGGGCACAGCTACTGTACTCTCCAAGTTCAACTGCTGGCCATTTCAAGTTTTCATGTTGGAGAGAGTCAGTTGTCTGTTGCTTCCCTTAAGCTATCTAAGCCATTCCTTGGAGGCATCTTCCTTCTTAGACTCCCTCCTAGGGACTATGCTTCTCCTTGGGATATTACCATTGTCTTACACACCCTGACTAGACCACCCTTTGAACCTACAGCTAAAGTAAACCAAAAATCTCTTTCTTGGAATGCTTTGTTTTTGGTGACATCAGCTTGGAGAGTTTCAGAATTACATGCCATTTCTTGCAAGCCTCCTTATCTAATTTTTCATAAGGATAGATTGACCCTATGAACCAATCCCACATTTTATTCCAAAGGTGGTTACATAACCTTCCCTTATTAATCAGTCTGTCAGCCTTCCAGTCTTCTTCCCAAGTTTTACTAACAACAGGGAGCATATGCTGCATTTGTCAGATGTGCTTCAATTCCATCTTTACTTTAACCACACTAAGAAGTTTAGAAAATCTGGTCAGTTTGCCTCTTTTTCCACAACCAGATTGATACAAAGAGTTTCTAAAGTGACTCTAAATGGTTATCTGACTGTATTTCATATGTTTACAAAGAGAAGGGATTGACCTTTTCCAAGCCTATCAAGGCTCACTTTACTAGATCTGTGGTTACTTCTACTGCTTTCTTCTCCAGAGATTCCATTTATAATGCTTGTACTGCAGCTAATTTGTTAGATTTTCACACCTTCATTTCTCATTATAATTTGGACTTACAGTCCATGAATAGAGCTGCTTTCAGTTTAGCCGTCCTTCAGAATATCCTTCCAGGAAACCTCCCAAGAGTTGCAGTAGCTCGGGACTCTGTCCCATCTATTGAGAAACAGATGGAGGAGACAATATCATATATGAAAGTTGTGTACTAACCATGACGATAGATTTTTATTGTCTGCTTCCGTCCTTCCTGAACTTCCCACTTTAAATATGACAGGTCTCTTTTTTCATTTAACTGCTGACCCAGCTACAGTCTCCCAGCTGCCTGCTCAAATCCAAAGTCCTTGACTTCATCTAATCCACCATCCCTGGATGAAGAGGGAAAATGATTAGATCTTCAGGGTAAAAGGATGTCTTTCTAGTAATATAACCTTTAGAATGTTAAATTATCAAGGCTAAATGTAGAAACTGCGGTGGTGGTGCTGCGGTAGCGTTGTCGCCTCACAGTTAGACGTTGCCCGTTCGATTCTCAGTTAGAGCATCTTCTGTGTAGCGACATGCGTGAATGGGCGTTCCTTTGTTGAAGGTTGTGCGTTAGGCCCGGCAAGCCAGTACGTAAAAATCTACTGCCAATCATTAGCGGACCGGAGTTCCGCTGTGGCGACCCCTAACCGGGAAAAGCCGAAAGACACAAACAAAATATGTAGAAGTTTATTTTACAGCATGCTTACAATTTAATTCTGTTGCATCCTTACCTGTAGAGCAAAAGTCTTGTATGAATAAAATTTTCTTATTTGACTTCTGTTTCAAAAAATTCTCTGAGAGGTATGCCTGAACATGCAGATACAGTCTTGAAAAATAGTTCTTCTGTTGTATTAAGATGGTATGCTTTGGATATACCGTCTCTGAATCAGAGCAACTCTTATTTAAAAGGTGAAATTCTAAATGCATCTTTAAGTTCACAGTTGGTGTTTGGGTCCCCTGTTGCACAGATTCTCAAAAATTGGAATGATGGTCAAATTAACGCATAGGATATCTAGGATGTGTCATGTACCCAAGTTCTCCCCAAACAAGGCTTCTTCCTTCAAGGAGTGGATCAAACAAAAATCTCAGCTAAATGAGAGTCAGGAATCCAAAAGGAAATGGCAGGAGAATAATTCTTCAAAACCAAACAAGGGGTTCCTTTCCAAAAAAGAATCAACCCCCTGAAAGGAATGGCAGTGCTGAGTAACAGACCACCCAGCCCTCCTGCCCTTCCTCCTTCCCCTAGGATCTCTGTCAACCCTGCAGCCTGCCTGAATGTAGTCTTAGACAAATGAGTTCAGGGAGTAATTCAGAGAGGATACACTTGACAGTGAATATAAAATCCTCCCCCTTGCTGGGGAATTCCCCCACACCTGCCAAACCAGAGAGCTGTTCCTTCCAGTGCTTCTTCACATGGTGAGAGCAGGTATCATAGAACCAGTGCCTGCAATATACACAGGCAAAGCATTTTACTTCAGAATCTTTTTGATACCAAAAAAAAAAGATCCCTCTTAGGACCCATACTAGATTTGTCCTTTCTAAAAGTTCCAAAATTCAAAATGCTTTTCTTACAGTTGGCCTTACTGTTGCTTCCAGTCCACTGTTTCATGGTTACTCTAGGTCTCAAGGACACATCATATTCATATTACTTCCAATTACCAGAAATTTTTGAGGTTTGCTGAGCCTGGCTTACACTGTCCATTTTCTGAATTACTCTTTGAGATATCTACTGCATGCCAAGTATTTAAAAAGTGACTAGCTGCAGTAGTTTCCTATTGCAGAAACCTAAGCATCCACATTTTCCTTATTTAGATGACTTACTGATTTGTATAGATTTTGTATTCTGGTGCTTGGAGTCTTTAGACAAGGTCTCACCCCTCCTTTCCTACCTGAGCTTCAAACTGAACTTCAGAAGTCCTTACTCCCATCCTCTCAACGAACAGTTTTCCTGGGGTGTTTGACAGACACAGTAAAAAGGATGGCCTTCCTGCCAGAAAACAAAGTGCTGACTTATCAGAGTATTTTCTTGTATTTCTCTCCTCTAGATCTGGCATCAACAATAGAGTCCCTCAAAATTCTAGGCTTCGTGGGATCAGTGATCCTCATGATACCACTAGCCAGACTACATATAAGAAAAAGTTAATGAAACTTGAAGAATTTTTGGACCCAGCACCTTCATACCTTAGATTTCCAGGTACCGATACTGGTATTTGTAAGACAGGAATTGCATTAGTGGAGGGATGAACTGTCTCTGAGTCCAGGTCTCTGTTTTTCTCTTCAGACCTCAGTTCAGGCTGTCGAGATGGACTCTAGATTTTGTGTGGGGAGCAGTGTCCATGGGAGTTCAAGTGCAAGGACAGTGGGGCACTCAGGAATTGCCAAAGCACATAAACATAAAACTGATGTTGACAATGATTCATGCTTTAAAAGTTCTTCACTACTTATAGATTTGGGGTCTTCTTTTAGTGATCAAGACTACTATGATGTGGTACTTGAACAAGCAAGGGAGTACAAGGTCCTACCCTCACTGGCTGGCAATAATGGCCTGAGAGCTGGCTCTACAGCATTTTCTGACTCTTCAGACCTTCTGCCTGCCATCAGAGCAAAACACAGTGGCAGACAGCCAGACTAAGCAGATCCTGGACAGACTCTCATGAGAGGAAGTTCCATTTAGAGTTCTTCCAGGACTTGATTGAGATCTGGGGAACACCTCAAGTAGATCTGCTCACCTTCTTTTAAAACAGACAACTGAAAAAATTCTGTCAAAGACAACCTTGCAGCCATGCTTGGAAGACAGATGCTCTCTAATTCCCATGGTCGGTCAGGAATGTTCCTGTATGCATTTCTACCCTTCCTAATGTACTTCTAAAGATTCAGAAAGAATTACCAAAGATCATTGTGGTAACCCACTTTTGGCCTAGGCAAAATTGGTTCTCCCTTTTAATGGAATTGGCCAAGAGCAATCCAAAAGCTTCCTCACAGACTGGATCTGCTCAGACAACATCATGGGAAAATCATACACCCCAACTTAGAGCAATTGAATCTGAGAGCTTAGATGATTCTATTTTGATACCTTTAGGCACTTGTTTCATGAGGATGGTGCAGCAGGTATTTAAGGAGACAAGAAAGCCTACAACTAGAAACTCTTAATGTTTACAAGTGGAAGATGTTTTCTAAGTGGCGCCTAATAATATAGGTCCCTAAAGGGCTTTTGATTCCTTTGGTTTTGAAATATTTGTGTGAGCTACTTTAGAGAAGGTTTGTTATATTCCACTATCAAAGTGCATTTTGCGGCCATCTCAGCTTGCCCACCCATGGATCTCCTCATTCACGTCTTTTTGTGGGCAAACAGTTTATGAAAGGAGTATTGCACTTGAGACCCCTTTGAAAACAAACTCCTCATTCCTGAGATCTCAGCTTTGTCCTTGAAAAATTCACCTTATTGCCTTTTGAACCTGCCTCTCAAGCTGATTTACACTTCATTACTTAAAGGCTGTTGTACTGTTTACTCTGACAACTGCAGGGTGAGTCTCTGAGCTGCAAGCTGTTATGGTGGGCCAATCCTACCTGATTTTACACAAGGACAGGGTTGTGTTACCCTCTAATTCATCATTCATACCTAAAGTTGTTTCTAAATTTAACTTGAATCAAGCCGTCTCCCAGTGTTCTATCCTGATCCAACCAAACAGAGAGAAAAGATCCTACATACTTTGTATGTGCACAGGCAGCTCAGGTACTACCTTGACAGAGCAAAACTCTTTAGGAATGCCTAACAGCTGCTTGCCCCCTCTACAGGGGATAAGAAAGTTCACCTCTGTAAGTAGACTATTATACTATGGTTTTCTACTGCTCTTGTTTTCTACTACTCCCACCATGGCAAATCTCTTCCAGGCAAGGGTGAAGGCTCACTTAACTAGGGCCTTATATCCTCTTTGATGCTGGATTCTAGAAGTGTTGTAGATGCAGCAACCTGGTTGTCTGTTCATTCCTTCACAAAGCACTACAAACTAGAGTCTTTTTCTTGGCCCTGAGCAGACTTTGCTAAGACCATTCTCCATGAGCTTCTGAATCCTATCCTTCCATCTCCTAAGTAAGGTAAGTTTTTGGAATTTATCAATAATGCCATTGAGGCCGTGAGAATGATGAACATAGTACAGTTGTGTAATTCCTAATTAACCTGTAATAGCAGATGTTTAAATTCCTTACTGCCTCAGTAGCAGTACCCACTTGCCATCCTACAGATTGTACATAGATGAGGTGGGTTTAAACCTCATTGATTCAGTTGTTGATGGATTTGTTTTTTATACTGTATTGTGATTGACTGTGAATTTACTCTTTTTAGATGAATCGGGCTTCATGTACTTTCTTGTCTTCCTTGTGGAAGCAAAAATGCCTGAACACTCGCTTCCTGTGAGAGTTGAAGGCTCTCCTATCAGGATATGCTTAGCTAATCAGGTGTGACAGGACGCAGGAAGAGAGAGGGAGGGATGTCTGACATTTTTGGAGACAGGCCAATATTGGGTTACCTTGGCAGATAACCTAAAATGCCACTGTGGCTGTGATAAAAAAATTGAAGACATGCTGTGTTGGTCTGATAAAAGAAAATACAAAGACACAGGAACACATACATGATATAATATTTATTCTCTCCATGGATGATTACAGCATCAGTCTCTGCTGTTTGCATTTTTCCCAATGAGTACACCCGACTAACCCTGCTTAACTGGATCTCGCACCCCTTTGCAGCTTCCTCGTGGCAAGAAATACAAGCGTTCATCTCACCTGCAGAGGACCTATTAGTTTCATTAATATAGTGAAACACTTTAGTGCTAATTTGTCAAGTGGCACACTCACTCACTCAATCAAATAGTGTTGGACTCCCTTACCCTTACCCCCGAACTTTATCTCTCCATTCTCTCTTTTTAGCACATGCTAATATCAAGAGCTGCAAAACTATGCAGACCTAATAAAGCAGCATGTGTTAGGTTGCTATTACATGCGTAAGTTTCTTACCTCTAGGAATTGCTACTCTTAACTGCTCCACTGTCTTGAGGCACACTTTAACTTATTGTTTCTACTGTGGTCTGGCAAGCTGCCTCAAGGTTTCCAGGGATCATTTCTGTTCACTCAACCTCTCTTTCCCTTTCCTTTACAGCATGCATCCTACTGCTGCTGTATTTTGACTTCATTTCCCTTCATCCTTTGCCTCCTACTTAGACTGCCTTTCCCCCTCCCCTGTGAGCAACTTCCTCTCTGAAGTTACTTAGTCACTCTCAACAACTGGCGCCATTTTCGAACAGCCTTTTCATCCTTATGAAGGGAATTTCCTCTGCTCCCCAAGTAAGTGTGCATGCAAGTGTTATATGTAAAGCTGTTATTGTTAGATCATTCTGTACTTTTTATAGTCTGTATACTGCTTTTGTTATACTGGGTTTTACTGGGTGCTAACACTGTGCCATGTGGTCTGCCTCTTTCAGTTACAGTTGTGAGATTCTTTAACATCCAACTGTATCCATAGGGTTTTTGTAACCTGAGTTCCAATTTTCACAGCCACTGTTTAAAGCATTACCTGTATGTTTTTCTGGGCACTGCTGTAACTGATGCACTGCTTTTCTATGCAAGTGTTTCTGGGGCTGGGCTCTATCTACTTTGTTAGTTACAGCAAATGTACTGAAGAGATGTTAACTGAAGAGAATAGTGCAGTGGCTTTAGAGTGCATTTTGTAAATTGTTTTTACTTGCTATACAGTGTTCTACTTACTGCCTTATGTCTACTTAAGCTGCTTTGCTTGTAGGGCTAATTTTTCTCAAGTTAACTGATATGTACTGTGCTGGTGTTTTTCTTTTCTTGTATACACTCCCTTAAAGGGATTACAGTAACCAAAGTGTATTGATTGCATTTTGTAAAATGATTTACTGTATATACTGTGTTCTACTTCTGCCTCATTTCTGATATTTCTGCTGTACTAATCTATCTGCCTTCTCTTAGGGCCTCCTGCTTTCCTTTCTCACCCTCCCCGTCTTTGTTGTTGCTTCACTCCCTCTAGCCTTTTTTCATTAACAACCATGTCTGCTATCCTCCCTGTCTAGTTCTGCTATTCCTTTGCCAAGACACTTCCTTAGTGATCATATATCTTCTGTCCTACATCCCTCCTAATACCCCTGGCCTAACATTTATTTATTTATTTTTCCTCTTACAGCTGCTGTTCACATTTTTCCAGTGAGTACACCCGACTTACCCTGCTTAACTGGATCTCTCACCCCTTTGCAGCTTCCTCGTGGCAAGAAATGCATGTGTTTATCTCACCGGCAGGGGACCTATTAGTTTCATTAATCTTCCTGCTGTACTAGGCAGGTTTCTATAGTGAAACACTTTAGTGCTTATTTGTCAAGTGGTATGCTCACTCACTCAATCAGAGAGTGTTGGACTCCCCTACCCTACCCCTCAACTTTATCCCTCCATTCTTCTCTCTTTTTAGCAACTGCTAATATCAAGAGTTGAAAAACTATATGGACCTAATAAAGCAGCATGTGTTAGGTTGCTATTACATGCGTAAGTTTCTTACTTCTAGGAATTGCTACTCTTAACTGCTCCGCTGTCTTGAAGCACACTTTAACTGATTGTTTCTACTGTGGTCTGGCAAGCTGCCTCAAGGTTTCCAGGGATCATTTCTGTTCACTCAACCTCTCTTTCCCCTTTCCTTTACAACGTGTCCCATTGCTAGTGTACTCTTACTCAGCAGTTTAATGCTAAAGACACAGGTCATTTTTATACATTTATCTGCCTAAGCCTTTACTATAATTGTGACACGTTTCGCCAAGGACAGCTGCATAGCCTTCCTTCATTGTTTATTTTTCCATTTCCCTGTATACTATTCATCCCTCTATTCAAAGTAAAAAGGTATTTTATTTAAAAGGCAAAGAATTATGGTTTACTGAAGCAAGTCTAGCAATACGGGGTTACCTTACGGACTTTCCACTAGTGCTGAGTTGTATTAGCCTATTGATTGGTTCCAGTTGATATGTAAAACAAATACCCTTCCCTGCCCCCATATCCCACCCACCCCTAGCACTCCTACACTTATTCTAGCCAAATGTCCCTCCCATTACAATCACAACCAACCACACCTGCAGCACCAACTCTAACCACACCTCCAGCCTACCATCAACCTCTCACCTTGAGTACTATAATCATGCACACTCTACCTATACTCTTTACATGCACCCTTCTTGCACACATTACATCTTACCAAAACACCATTATACCCCCACCAGACAGCTTCCACTGCACAACTACAGTCACCACCACTCATGTTACACCACCACACTACTCATACACCACTTACAACAAATACACCCTAATGCACAACCCACTTAAGATATCACCTCCACCACACAAACAAAAAGCATCCCTAATGCCTTACAAACTATCCCTCTACCTACTTTATCTATCCCCCACTTCACCCAAACAAAAAGCTACCCCAAAACTTAAACTAATTTTCTCATTACTAACACTAACATCCTCAGCCATAACAATACTTGTCCTCAGCGGGGACATCCACCCAAACCCTGGACCCTACAACTCCTCCACTGACAGTCAGCCTAAGAACCTCACCCACCCTCAAATTACATCCAATAGGAAACCAACTGACCTCCTTATCTTAAGCCTAAATATCAGACGTATAACCAATAAAATCCACGAACGCCATGCTACCATAGACTTATACTCCCCTGATATTATCATTCTAACAGAAACCTGGCTCAAACCTCACATTACCAGTGAGCAAATTCTCCCTTCAGGCTACAATATCCTAAGACAAGATCAGTTGCACAAAAAAGGGGGTGGTGTAGCTGTAATGTATAAACAGAATCTTAATATTCAAATCCTAAACTTATCAGCCCCCCTAACTGACAAAGAAGAAATAATCTATACCAACCTAAAAGTAAACCAAGACAAGACCATTAACATAATAGGATGCTACTTCCCACCTGGCAACAATATCTGTCCACTAGAAAGCCACCTCAGCTAGGTAAATCATCACCTTCCACAAGAAAATATAATATTAGGTGATTTTAATATAGATTGGCTATCCTGTTCCAACCACCATCCAGCCCACCATCTATATCGTCATGTTTTTTTCCAACTTATCCAGACACCCAGCAGAGTAAATAAGAATTCCAACAAGCTTTCTACTCTTGACTGGATACTAGTCAGCAAGAGCCCCAAATCATACATAGCTGGCTGCCTACTGGATAGCCTCAGTGATCAAACCCCAACTTTCCTACTCAAAAAACACATATCAGGCTAAACACATTACCTATCAGCAAATACGTAATAAAGTAAACTTTAACCGTTACAACTTCATCTCAGCCATAAAAAACCGCAACTGGACTCCACTAAAATACCTTAACCTTGATGACGCTGTCCAATTTTTCAATACCACCTTCCTTAAAGTCCTAAACACCCATGCGCCCACAAGATTTACTAGAGTTAAAGCCCAGTCCTCCCCATGGCTACAAAAAGCCACTAGATCAGAACTGAAAAACTAAGACAGAGCCTGGAATAACTGGCGCAAGACAAAAAAACCCTCTGATAGACAGAAATTCTGTGAATTACATAACAAAGTCAAAAAATTAATAAAACAGGACAAAATCCTATATTGCCAGTCTATCCTGAACTCCACCCAAAACAGCCCTAAACAATTCTGGTCAACCACCAGCTCCATCCTCCACTCAGGAAAAGTAGGAACCCCTCCACCAAACAAAGCAAACTCCTCTGAAAACATTGCCACCTTTTTCAACACTCACTTTGCACAAACCATTCTATCACTAGCAAAACAACACAACTCCTCTCCCCTACCCCCTCCAACTACACCTAGTAACCTGCCCACTGCATTCACTTTCTCTCCTATCCCTACCTCCAACATAAAAAAATTCATATCGAAACTAAAGCCCACAAAACTAGCGGCTGACAACCTCCCAGATGAGTACCTTAAAATTGCAGCTACCCAGTTGCAATCCTGATTAACCAATCTTTATCTGAAAGCTATTTCTCTTCACAATGGAAAATATCCCACATTATCCCCCTCCACAAAGGTGGGCCCTCCACAGAATTCACCAACTACCAGCCCATAGCAATTCTGTCTCCTCTATCAAAAATACTTGAGAGATACTACCTCCTTACTAACAACCTCCTATCTAACAAACAACATGGTTTCCAACTATACCATAGCACAACCACTGCCTTACTTGCTTTCACTAATACAATCCTTCAGCATAAAACAATGGTTATTTCACCTCTGCAACTTTCCTAGACCTATCTAAAGCATTCGACATGGTCTCTCATAAACAACTCATCACTGTCCTCAATACTCTATCCTTCTCTCAATCTGTCACAAACTGGTTCCAGAGCTACCTGACTGACCGCCATCAGTCCGTTGTTTGGCATAATGATATACCCCCCAACTCCCTGTCTCAGTAGGTGTTCCCCAAGGATCCATCCTTGGACCCTTACTCTTCTCCATATTCGCTAATAATCTAGCCTCTGCTACTAAACAGGCCACTCTCATACAGTACACAGATGATTCCACCATCATCTGCTCAGCCCACTCCCTACCTGAACTTCAAACGACCACACAGGAAGCCTTTTCCTCAGTTGAAAGTTGGCTTTCAGATGCACAATTGATACTTAACCCAAACAAAACAAAACTCCTCATCTTCCAACCCACCAAACACAACCTAAACACCCACCAATTTAATATTAAAGCCAATAACAACATCATTATCCCCCCAACAGACCACACCAAACTACTTGGAGTTGAAATTGACAATAACCTCAAGTTTGACATCCACATCTCGTTAATCATAAAAAAGTACACAAAAATCTAGGAGCTTTATACAGAAATAAGCAATTCCTCACCAAAACAGCCAGGATTTCAGTTGCAAATAGCCACCTTATCTCCACACTACTCTATGCCTCGCCAATATTTACCAACCTAAGGCAAAGTGAGTTAGGAAAACTCGAAGCTTGCTGTAACAAAATAGCAAGGTTTGCCACTGGCGCAAACTACCGTAGCCACCACTGCACCTCACTTACTGAACTAGGCTGGCTAGAACTCTCTCACCTCCTTCAATGGTACCAATTCTCACTCGCCCACAAACTACTAAATCATCCTCTAAAAGTCTCCTCCCTCCAAAATCTACTCCAACCTCATTATACCACCAGACCATTACACTACAGCAACAGCAACAAAAATCAATTACAGGTAACTAGAACCAGCAACTCCGCTGGAGAAGCTCTCTTTGCCTACTTCATAGCAAAATTATGGAATACCCTTCCTCACACTATAACTTCTGTGTCATCATGCACTAACTTCAAGGCTGCTCTAAAATCTCATCTAAAAGAGAACTGGGCATGCCCTTGTAACAAACCTCAACATCTCTAACCCAACCTCTCTAATCCCTTTCTTCCACCCCTCTAACTACCTTTGGATTGCAGCCAAATACATTGCTTGTAAACCTATATCTCCACTGTAATCCTAGCCACTGTTATTCAAGGGTAATAGCTGCTAGCTCAGCTATTAAAATATTTGCTAGTCTTTATGGCACCAATGATATAAGTGTTGTACCATTTAACTAAATACTTAATTTCATTTTGAACTATAACTGTTTATTACTATTGTTAAACAAAACCTACCTATAGTTCTCTTTTAGATGAGATTTTAGAGCAACCTTGAAGTTAGTGCGTGATGACACAGAAGTTGGCCTTTACTAACACCATAAACTATAATCGCAACAATAATTATATATATCCTCAGCCCTCTTTTTGGATCTTTCCAAGGCATTCGATATGGTTGATCACCAACTTTTAATCGACACCCTGCAAACATTCTGTCTAGATACTGGAGCCCTCCAATGGTTTCAATCCTATCTGAATGGTCGACAGCAGGCTGTCCTCTGGCAAAACAAACTCTCTAACCTTCTACCTAACACCCTTGGAGTACCACAAGGCTCTATACTAGGGCCCTTGCTGTTCTCCATCTTCATTAACGACCTTTATACTGTCATCCCAAAAGTCAACTATATCCAATATGCTGATGACTCTACTCTGATTTGCTCAGCCACATCTCCAGTAGAGTTATGGTCAGCTACCCAGACCACCTTTAATACCATAGAAAACTGGCTTTCTGATCATCGTGTGATCCTAAATCCCAAAAAAACTAAAATGCTGTTATTTTCACCAACACGTAGGTCTACCTTTACCATAAAATCACATGATGGCACAATAATCTCCCCTGACCCATCTACAAAACTATTAGGTGTCATCATAGACAATAATCTCAAATTTGACTTACATGTTAACCAAACTATCAAAACCATCAATAAAAAACTAGGGTCACTTTACAGAATAAAAGCCTTCCTAACCCCTCCAGCTAAAATTGCCATAGCTCGCTCTCACCTTCTTTCAACCCTTCTGTATGCATCCCCTCTACTCTCGAATTTAAACAAGACTGTCCTTAACAAACTCTCAATTTGCTACAACCACATTGCCAGGTTTGCCACTGGGCTGCCTTTTAGGACACATCATTGCATCAATCTAAATCAGCTTGGGTGGCTTGAACTACCCAGCCTAATCCAGTATAACCAACTGATTATGGCCTATAAAATCCTCTATAATCCGGACAATACTCCTGCACTTAAAAATATTATCACCCCTATAACAATCCTAGACCGCTTCGAACCTCTAACAAACTACTAATTCAGACTAGCAAAATTAATAACACAGCCGGTGATTCTCTCTTTGCAAACTCTGTAAGTAGATCCTGGAACTCTCTTCCAGCTGATATTACCTTACTTTCCACCTTAGGTCAATTTAAAACGAGACTCAAACAACATTTGTCACTTAACTGGCTATGTCAATGTATCAAGCCTGGCTAACTCTCTCTAGAATGTGTAAAAATCTGTTAACCAGTTTACTGTGTAATTTAATTTAATCCTGACTTGTGCTCAGGATTAACTGTAACCTGTGGAACTTGTTTAACTTGCTTACTTATGTAATCTCTGTAAATAGTCTGTTTGTAATATGTAATGCTGGTATTATATAATGCTGTATCTGCTTACCCTTGGAGCTTTTCTCCCTGGGCCTCCGCTGAAAATGGACATGCATCCAGTCGGTAGGGTTGCCACCTTTTCAAATGGCCAAAGTGGGACATTTTTGGTACAAACATCAGATTTTACAGGCCAACACATACCCACGGTCAGTACAAAGGATAGAACTTAACTTTTTGCCTAAATAAAAGCTTATTCTTGTAGCATTGTAGTTGCTTTTTCTGTTTCTTATAACATTTAGGTATTTTAGATACAGAATAACTGTTTTATGCAACTATTACATAAAATATAGGAAATAATTTTGTCCTAAAATATCAGGACATTTGCCATTTTTACAATTTTTTGTCAGGACACAACTGCCCAAAGAGGGACTGTCCCTCGCAAAGTGGGACAGGTGGTAACCCTACCAGTCGGACTATCCCGGTCAACAAATGTAAAATAAAAATAAATAAATTGTAACTTGTAATTAATTGTTGTTTTTATTATGGAGCTTTTCTCCCCGGGCCTCCACTGAAAAAAGACCTGTGTCCAGTCGGACTTTCCCAGACAACAAATGTAAATAAATAAAATAAATAAATAATAATACCTTTTATTAGGCCAACATAGGTTTTGCAATAGTTTGAGCTTTCCAGCTGCATGTTATCAGAAGTTATTAAGCTATTGATGTTAAATACAGTCTTAACATCCACTTGTGCCTAGAAAGGGAAGTGCATCATTTATTTCCATTTGGCTAAAAAAAGAAATCTTGAAAAAATGCTAATGTGGAAAAAAATGCAGCTTGGACTACAGAAGTCAGACAGTGTGTGTGTGTGTGTGTGTGTGTGTGTATATATGTATGTGCGTGTGCGCGTGTGAGAGAGAGAGAGAGAGAGACTGAAACTACAGAATAGGATCACATGCTATAAAAATCAAGCTTCCCTTTCTTTGGCAAGTGTGGATATTTAAGCACTATATTTACCACCAGTAACTTAACTCCTGACAAAGGGCTCATGCCAGCTTAGAAGCTCAAGTAATTGCAAAACTAATGTTGGTGTAGTAAAACGTTTTGGACATCCACTGTTTCAGGTAAGTAGGATTTGCACAACTGTTCTTTCCTTTTTCTATGTCTTAATTCAGCTACAGTTAGCTTACAGTAGTAGTATTTGTGTGCTGCTTATAAATGTTGGTGTTTTCCTTGTTTGTTGGTTGTTGTTGCTGATTAATCTTTCTTGCCATGTCCGACAAGGCTGCAGGCTTTAAAAAGTGCTCTGCTTGTGGACACAAAATTTCCCAAGAAGACCCTTATACTACATGTGCATATTGCCTTGGGGTAGGCCACCTTGAAGAGGATTGTCATGTGTTTTCTTCCTTTGGGCTTAGGACCCTCTGGAACCTCCTGTCCATATTAGTGCTGAAAGGCCTTCTCTCTGCCACAGGGGGAAAATTGGCCTCCTCTGTCTCAGAAATAATGAACCAAACAGCTGAAATTCAAAACATGTTATATTACTGCAAAAGGACCCAGTAGGGTCATGAAGTTTGGCTACTGTGCCTTATGAAAGCGCTTACTCTGTGATTTCTACTGGGTCCTTTTGTAGTAAAATAATGTGTTTTGAATTTCAGCTGTTTGGTTCATTTCTTTTTCTTTACAAGTTGGTGTTTTTTACGGTGGTCTCCTCTCTCTCAGGTTTTACCTCTTCTAAGAAAGCTGTAGAGAAGTCTAAGTGAAACAAGTCTAAAGATAGAGAGAAGGAGATTGATAGATACAGAGATCAGAGAAAAGGATTTGAGAAAAAGATCTCCAGACCCTGCAGGGACTGTGGGTCCAGCTTCAAAGCTTGCTAAACCATCAGATCTGATTTTTTACCCTTGGAGCCAGTATGGATCCACTTGCCTATTCCTCCCTTGATAGTGGAGGAGAGGTTCGTTCAGAAGCCGGCTGTGTAGTCCACATTGGTTCGCCTATATGTTTATCCACCCACTCCCCTCATTAGCAAGTTTCTGCAGAAATCAACCTGGTGCAAGGCGAAGGTTATCCTCATCACCCCGTTTTGGCCTTGACAGATATGATTCTCTTTTCTATGGGCTCACTTGGTGCATCCTGTTCCAGATTTGATTTCTCACCTATTACAGCAAGCCTTACCGAGACATCAAAGCCCTCAAGCTAATTGCTTAGTTTATCTACTTCTAATGATGGCCAAAAATTCGAGACTTCCCTCTACTGTGATCCACATATTATCATCTCAAAAACCTTCTACCTGGAAAGATAATAGAAGCAATTGAAAGAGCTATTCCATTTGAGAATGTTGCCAGGCTCCAGATCTGGTCAGATCAGATATACCCAGCAGATGAGACTGAAGAAGACAATGTGGATATAGCTTTATGGTAAGTATATAATTTTTGTTTATTGTTGAACACTAAGACACAGAGAATCTGTTGCTTAATGATGTACTTGAAGGTACATTGATTAATGATGCAGGTAATGTAAATGAAGTTAGGGGGTGCTTGACCAACAGAAACAATTGAATGAATGTTTTATAGCAATTTTAACCGGGTGATATTAAAATTGGTAACAAGTACAATCTTTTGCAAGAGGAAATTAAAGCAGTAAAATTGTTTGGAAACTATTACTGAAGAAGAAGTTGAGGCAGATATTTCTTGAGGAAATAATGTGAAAAAGAAAGACTATGCATACCACAAGAAAAGTGTTTTAAAAAAGGAAGGAGTGAATTGTTTATAGCTAACTTATATGTTAACAGTAAAGTAGTACCATATAGAGTAACCGAATGTGTCAGTGAAAAAGAAACTCCATATATTGATAATATAGGTTATGGTTTGCTTAAGAATATGAAGGCCTTATGTAACAAAAAAAAATGGGTAAACATTTCAAATCTTAGGACCCACATAGTTGAGTAATGTGATGTGGAGACTGGCTGAAAATCTGGACTTGATGGCCATTTCTCAGAGTATTCTCTTTTCTGTGAGGTATGACTGTCTTAAATTGGTATATAAAAGTCTGGGAGATGTGGGTGCTTGCTCTAACGCAATAGGTATGCCCCCCTGCAAAAATAATAAAAGTTTAAAAGAGAAGAGTGATGTTCAATATTTACGATTCTCCTACATTTTAATTTGTTTGGCATCTTGAGACACGGCAAAGTGGGTCTGACTCAAATGCCCTGGTTCAACTGGTCAACATTCCCACCAGAGGTGACAACATATTGGACCTGGTCATCACCAACATGGGCGACCGGTGTTCCACACTGGAGGTCAACCCCTCACTGGTTATATCTGACCATAAACAAATCACTTTGGATATCCACATTCTGCCCCCACCCCCGGACAAGAAAACCACTGTGAAAAACTTTTCAAAAGCGAACTTCACGTTGCTTAAGACCGAGGTGGAAAGTTTCAAAGCCCCCATGCTGAAGGATAATGCTGCCCAAGCTGCAAAATTCTTTACTAATGCATTCTACGGGCACCTGCAAGAATGCATGGATAATGCCATCCCAAGCAAAACCAAGACTCAGTCCTCCAAGAAAAGGAAATCAGTCTGGTGGACAACTAGTACAGAAAAGAGTAAAATCCCAAGAAGGGAAGACATCCCTGATCAGTATCAGCATGAAACTACAGTCCCTCATAAAATCATCCAAGGCGAGCTTTGAAAGAAAAATTGCCAAGGACTCCAAAGATAATCACAAGGCATTCTTTAGCTATGTCAAGAATCTAAGTGGCAATGTTCAGATCTGCTTGGAGTTAGTGCAGAATGGCACAAAATACACTGAACCGACCGATATTGCCAACATCCTGGCAGACAGGTTCAGTGCAAACTTCACCCCCCCCCCTCTCACCCCCAAGAGGGCCCATAACCATACCAGAAGAATGTAAAGTCCCTGAAATCACACACTCAGGTTAAATCAGCCCTCTCCAAAGCCAAAAACACAGCACCAATGGGACCAGACGGTGTCCCAGGCTGCATCCTACACGAGCTCAAAGACGAGCTAACCCCTCACCTAAACACACTGTTCAAACTCAGCCTCTCCACAGGCTACATACCCGTAGAGTGGCGCACAGCAGTGGTTATTCCGCTCCACAAAGGTGGAGCCACAACAGACCCCGTGAACTATCGCCCTGACTAGCTTGGTCTGCAAGGCTATGGAGCGCATCATCATGGAACTCATTAACAGAGACATTGGGAACCTCCAAACACTGGACCCTACCCAGTTCGGCTTTGTTAAAGGCAGATCATGCCTCCAAAACCTGGTGGACTTCTTTGAGACAGTTACCAAGACTATAGATGAGGGAAAGGTGGTACACACAGCCTACCTAGACTTTGCAAAGGCCTTTGACACCATTCCCCATTCTGGTATTATAGACAAACTCACCAGCCTGAACATAAAACCCTACGTCACAAGATAGGTTGCCAACTGGCTCACAGACAGAACCCACATGGTGAGAGTTGTGAGAGCTAGGTCCGACTCTAAATCGGTTATAAGTAGAGTTCCCCAGGGCTCAGTCCTAGGACCCCTCCTGTTTGGCATATACTTCTCAGAGGTACAGGCAAACACAGGAGGACTATGGCTGACCAAGTTCACAGACGACTGCAAACTAGGGGCTATAACTGACTCTCCGGCTGACACAGACATCCTCCAAAAGGGTCTCACTGAGATGGATACCTGGTGTCAAAATCATGGCCTCAAGCTAAATGCCAAAAAGTGCATAGTTATCCCCTTTGGAAAAAACAAAGTACCCACAAACTACCACATAGGTGGTAGTCCCCTAAATACGGAAGATGTAATAAGGGATCTGAGGACCCAAGTAGATAATAATCTCACTTTTGATAATCACATTGCCAAAGTGGTCAGAAAATCTTTCTATGTGGCCTACCTAATCACAAAAGGGTTCGCATCCAGATCAAAAGAGGTCATTGTGCCCCTCTACTCATCACTCATCAGACCCATCATAGAGTATAATGCCCCATTTGGGATGTACCTTACAAGACACCTGCAACAGCTGGAAAGACCACAGAAGTACCTCACCAAGAGGATCACTGGCCTCAAACAGATGCCCTATGCAACTCGATTGAAGAAATTACAGCTGTACTCAGTTGCATACTGCTTACTCAGAGGTGATCACTGCCTGATATACAAGGCCATGTCCAACCCAGAATTGATGGACATGCTGCACCTAAAGAAAACCTTATCCCTGTGAGCCACATGCTCTAGGGATCTAAACCTCACCACAACAATAAATAGGACATGCTGGAGGGATAGATTTCTGTCCCAGAGACCTCCCATGCTTTTGAACAAGATCCCAATCTACATTAGGTAGAGCTCCTCGTTAACGCTCTTCAAAAGAAATCTTGATGAGTGGATGGGAAACAGAAAGTTTACCTCGGGGATCACTTCAGTGGCTCTGCTGGACAGAGGCACAGGGAACTAATCTAAGGGGGCGGCGAAAGCCAACACATTCTGGCTAGGCTTATAAATGCCTTTGGGGCAGATAGCCTAGTACCTACCTATGAACCTATGAACCTAAGACTTCAATAAGGAGAAAGAAAATGCTTTGTACTTGTTTTAAGTGAATGACTAGTGACACAGAAAAATAGTGTTAACATTTGAATGGTAAAGGTAAAGAAAAGGAAAATTTGACTAATTGGCATCTATAGCTTTATTTAACTTAGATTATAAAATGTTAATGAAGATTGAGCAGGAAAGGTTCACCACCAAGGGATGGCCCATGCTGGAAGAGTTGCAGACTATTAATGAAATTAAAGGAAAAGATGTGAAAGAAATCCTTTGGAGGTAACAGGCAGTATAGAGTTGTGATAGATAAAAAGGGTGGAAGGGTGGTTAGATGTGATTTACAAAAAGCATTTTATAATATAAATCATGTTTATGCATGGAGAGTTTTGAAAGACTGAGGACTGAGAAACTAGCTTATGCATATTCTAGATTGATTGATAATGCTAGTGGATAGTTATGGCAGCGTATTGCCTTGAAAAGATGAGGAAGAGAAGGCAGTCATATGAGTAGTGTTATTTTAGTTCACTTTTAAAGGAGCACTCCACCCTCTCATACAGTTTAACTCAATCATTGGGTTTCTTTTCTCCCTATAATATGGTTCCAGCATTATGTATGTATCAGAAATCTGCTTGTAGTTTTTAAAACTTTTATTTCCTTGCATTGGAGTCAAAGGAAGGGAAAGCCCACCTACTTATTTTTTTAAACTCAACTTCTCACATACTTTGCAGAGAAGTTAGTCTCCACCTGCATGACATATCATAGACACAGTTAAATCTGTAGTTTACCCTGTCAGGTACTGCTGTCAATCTTAGATGGACAATTAATCCTGCTGTCAGGAACATAGCAGCTGATATAAAAAAAGACAGAAAGCTGTGGAATTGTTTCCACTGTTTTTATTGAAGAGGGGAGGAGAACTTAACACTCCCCTTTCATAGCAAAACAAAGCAATTAGATCAGTCAGAGGTTTAAAGGAAATTGTCAGCTCTTCTGACAAATTTACATAAGCAGCAACCCAGTATTGAAATTCTAATCTTTAAATGTTATTTATAATAGTTTGTGTTAAGATAACTTATGGAGTAGTTGCAAAGATTTCTGTGACATTTAGAGAAAAGTCAGTAAATATTTTTTCTTGTAAAGTATAAATGCATTTACCATTTTCACCCCACACACACACACACACAGGCCAGAACTGCAGAAAGAGAGTCAGGTGGCAACCCTATCAACTAGGTGCACTGATGTTGTTGTTGTTGTGTCTTTCGGCTTTTCCCGATTAGGGGTCGCAACAGCGGAACTCCGGTCCGCTAATGATTGGCAGTTGATTTTTACATGCCGAGTTGCCAGCCCTGACACACAACCTTAAACGAAGACACGCCCATTCATGCAGAAGACGCTCTAGCTGAGAGTCGAACCGGTCAGCATCTTACTGTGAGGCGGCAACGCTACCGCAGCACCACCACTGCGGATAACTAGGTTGTTCATAAAAAAGGTCTTTTATGCTTTTTGTGATATCCTTCCAGAGGGGGATGCATATCTGGTACACGCAGATCCATTGTAAGAGATTCCTACTGACTTTGAGTCAGTCCTTGCATTGTCAGAGAGCAACCATAATATACAGCTGAAGTTACTTTAACATACATTTACTATGTGTCCTTGCATTAAGAACACTAAGAAAAGGAAATCAGAAGTACTTAGCTGTGTTTAAATGCACACACACACACACACACACACACACACACAATGTGTGTGCCTACAACAAATTTATAATAAACATAATATAGTTAAGCATTATTAATGTATACATTCTAGTAAATTTTGCTCAATGATTTACTTGGTCACACATTGGTTGTGTGTTCCACATGCAATCTTGGTCAATGTCTCTCAGTATTTTGTTATTTGTATTGATAAGTGCATTTAATAACTGTTATTATCTTTGCCAGTGCAGCTTATGTTGTGGCTGAAAAGGATCCTGGAACCAGTTTACTTTCATGGTTATCAAAGTTTAAATATATATGAAGTAGAAAAAAGGAGGGGGGGGCATGACAGAAATAATTGAACTAGTAAAGCACATTTTAAGTCTGCATCATTCATGAGAGAGAAAAATCCTCACTCTGAAGGCATTGGGAAGTAGCAGACAGACTAAGTTTAGAGTCCTACTACTTGTCACTTGTAAATGTACTGCAAGGAATCATTTACTGCAGGGAGAGTTTTCACACCTTGGCATGAGAGTATGGGGGAGGGTTTATCAAGTTTGTTAGGACTACAAAAGACTCCTCTTACAAAAAACTGTTTTTTATCTGCTTTCTTTTGCTGCAAGTAGCTAACGGCTATTTATAGTATAGCACAAGCTCTGTGAGAGAGATAAATAAGGCTCAGTCAGGTAAACAGAGAAGCAGCTCTTTTACAGAAGGTGTGTTTAGATGACAGTGCTTCACAGTCCTGCCATTATATTTTAATGGCATGAGAAAACAGCACCACTTCCTTATGTCTGGCGTGAGTCATATAAAGAGGACTTGAAATGTATTCTGGGAAAAAGGAAGGAAAGCAAGAAAATAAGATCACGTTACCAGGGCAGGCCCCATCATCCGCCATTTTGAGAGAAACACATTAAAATTGTAAAAGAAGCACTTGGAGTGATTTTGAGGCATTAAAATAACACAAAAACAAAGATAAGATGAAAAAATATGTTTTTTTGAGTTCTAAGGTGGAGATTTCCTTTAAGTGCAGCTATTGAAGAAGGCGGAGAAAGTCTGACAAAAGGAGAAGATAAAATAGTGGGCATGGTGCTTTTGTCAGTTACTGTGGCATACTCAGGTGATTTGGTTCTTGTAGGAAGAATTTAATTTAGATACAGGAGATCATTTCTGGAAATTTGAAAGTATTTTAAAAACGTACATAAATAGTCTTGCAGTTTGTGCAGTGGATTAAGGCTATGACCCGTTAAACTCTAGACCGCAGGAAAAAGCTATTTTAATTCCCTCAACTTCAATTTGCCTAAATATGTGACTTTGGTTAAATGGCTTGCTCAGTGCTCCCGGCCTGAATCTATAGAAATCTATGCATACATCACTGCTCAAGTAAATGTACAGTTAAAGATAAAAACAAAGCATTAGCTGAGTAGGTAAGGGTGGGTACGTAGCATTTATTTTAAGCAAGAAGTTTATATAGTTTCATAGTTTCATAGTATATTACTAGGCTATCTCCCCTGGGGCATTTGTAAGCCTAGCCATAGTGATGTGGCTTTTGCCACCCCATGAAATGGTACAAAAATGTACAGAATAAATCTAGAATACTGTGCCTCTGTCTAGTAGTGACACAATGAAGGTCCCCTTATATAATAGAATTAGTTTACTGTGCCCCTGTCTAGCAGTGACACAGATGTGACCCCTGGGGTAAACTTACGATCTCCCATCCACTCATCAAGATTTCTCTTGAAGAGAGTCAGTGAGGGGCTCTGCCTAATACGAACTGGGATCCTGTTCCAAAGCATGGGAAGCCTCTGGGTTATGAATCTATCCCTCCAGCATGTCCTATTCATACTTGTGCCGAGGTTTAAGTCTTTAGCTCTCATGGTCCTGATGGATTTGGATTTTTTGAGGTGGAGCATGTCCATCAGATCCTGATTGGACATGGCCTTGTACGTCAGGCAGAGATCACCTCTGAGCAGGCGGTATGCTACTGAATAGAGATGAAGTTTCTTTAGTCTGGCAGAATAAGACATATGTTGGAGACCCTTGATCCTTTTGGTGAGGTACTTTTGTGGTCTCTCCAGCTGTTGCAAATGCCGGGTGAGGTACATACCAAATGGGGCATTGTACTCAATCATGGGTCTGATGAGGGAGGAATATAGGGTACAATGACATCCTTGGATCTGGATGTGAATCCCTTCATGATGAGGTGTGCAAGGTAGAATGTTTTTCTAACCACTTTGGCAACGTGGGTGTCAAATGAGAGGTCGCTGTCTACTTGGGTCCCTAGGTCTCTGATTACTTTTTCCATACTCAGTGGGTTGCTGTCTATGTGATAATTTGTGGGTACTTTGCTTTTTCCAAAGGGATGACTATACATTTTTTGGCATTTAGTTTAAGGCCGTGACTACGGCACCAGTTGTCCGTTTCAGTGAGGCCTTTTTATAGGATGTGTGTGTCTGCTGGTGTATCGACTATGGCGCCTAGTTTGCAGTCATCTGCGAACTTTGTCAGCCACAGCCCTCTCATGTTTGCTTTAACATCTGAGAAATAAATGCCGAACAAGAGGGGTCCCAGGACAGATCCCTGTGGGACACCACTTGTGACTGGCTTTGAGTCTGACATTGCTCCAGCGATTTTAACTTTATGGGTTCTGTCCTTTAGCCAGTTTGCAACCCATCTAGTGACATAAGGGTTTACTTTTAAGCTGTTTAGCTTATCTATGATGCCTGAGTGGGGTATTGTGTCAAGGCCTTAGCCAAGTCCAGGTATGCTGTATGGACTGCTTTGCCCTCATCAATGGCTCTAGTGACTGTTTTGAAAAAGTCAACCAGGTTTAAAAGGCAGGATCTGCCCTTTACAAAGCCAAACTGGGTGGGGTCAAGTGTCTGTAGGTCCCCTATGTCTCTGTTTATGAGTTCCATAATGATTCTTTCCATAGCTTTGCAGACCAGGCTAGTTAAGCTTATGGGGTGGTAGTTTCAGGGTCTGTAGAGGCACCCCCTTTGTGCAGTGGGACCACTCTTCTTGTACGCCAGTGTTCAGGTACATATCCGGCAGTAAGGCTAAGGTTAAATAGCATTTTTATGTGTGGGTTTAGCTCCTCTTGGAGTTCACGTAACGCACCCTGGGGTACCGTCAGGTCCCATTGTTGCTGTGTTTTTGCTTTGTTTAGGCGGTTCTCACTTGGACATCTGAGATGACAGGGAGATTACATTCAGCTGGGATAAGTATTTCTTCTTTTGGGGGTGAAGGAGGGGAGAAATTTGCACTGAACCTGTCAGCCAGAATGTTAGCAATATCTGTGGGTTCAGTGTATTTTTGTTGTTGTGAACCAACTCTGAGCATATCTGAGGGTTTCTGCCCAGGTTTCTAACATAGCTGAAGAAGGCTTTGTGGTTATCTTTAGTGTCCTTAGCAATTTTTCTCTCAAAGTTTGCCTTGGATGTTTTTACGAGAGAACGTAGTTTTCTGCTAATGTTGATCAGAGATGTCTTCCCTTCATGGGATTTCGCTCTGACATGCAGTAGCTTCCTTCTTTTGTTATACAATTTGTTTATGGCTGAGGTCCACCAGACAGGACGCTTACATTTGGTGGAGAGGGACTTGTATTTGTTTGGGATTGCATGATCCATGCATTCTTGGAGATGTCCATAGAAAGCATTTGTGAAGGATTCGCATTGTGGGATGTGGTATCCACTGGCACAGTGGGCTTAAAGGATACCATCTCAGTCTTAAGAAGAGTGAAGTCTGCTTTTGAGAAGTTTTTCACTGTGGTCTTTTGTGCTGGGGTGGAGGTGGGATATGTATATCCAGGGTGATTAGTTTGTGGTCAGATCTCACTAGTGAGGGGTATACTTCGGTGTGGAGCATTTTGTCCCCATGTTTGTGATGATCAGGTCTAGTATATTATCTCCCCTAGTGGGAGAGGTGACTAGTTGTTCCAGTGCATTTGAATTTATGAATTCCAGGAACCTTTGGGCTAGTGTATTAGGGCTAGAATAATGTACCCAATCTATGTTTGGGTAGTTGAAGTCTCCCAGTATGATGGTATTTTGTGATACATTCATATCCTCCAATGTCTTCAGGAAGGCTGAGTGGGGTTCTTGAGATTGGGAGGGTGGTCTGTAACATGCTACCAGTTGTATAGCAGTTTTGCCTATGGTTAGTTGCACCTGTATGGTCTCTGATGCTTCATGTGTTGCTACTAACCTGGAGGTGTGGGTGTCCTTTATGAATATGGACACTCCCTCCCTTTGTGGTTCAGCCCGGGTTTTGGGGCGAAAAGCATGATACGAGGTATAGCCTGGTAGCTGGGGTGCTCTCAGGAGCCTTGAACCAGGTTTCAGTTACTGCACAGACGTTGATGTTCTCCATGCTGAGGAGTGCATCAAGTGCCTGCATCTTGAGATTTAGACTTCTGGCGTTGAGCAGCATTACCCTTAGTTTTTTCCATTTTGTTTTCTAAGGAGGTGGGTTTGTCTTTTGAGCCTTGCCTAAAAAAGGCACTATGGGGGTGGCAAGAGCCTTAGCCAATATCCGGAAGCCCAGTGGTGACAGGTGTAAGCCATCCCTTGAAGCAGCGTGGCTTGTCCAACATATCATCCCAGGCAGACAGACATTGGATCCCCTTAGAATGACACCAGTACTTGAGCCAATTGTTAAAGCTGATCATCTTGTCTTTGTATTGTGGTATCATTCTTGGTGAGGGCAAGATGCTGCTCAGGGTCAGGGTCATACCAGCCTGGGCTACATAATCGGCGAGCTCCTCTATGTCTCTTTTCATGTAGTCCAGGGAGGTATGTCTCAGGTCATTCACACCAGCATGGACAATGACGGAGTCATATTTGTACTTGCTTTGGAGTGACCTGAGTGTGTGTGTTATGTGGCGGATCCTAGCTCCCGATAGACAGCTCACAGTCACCTTCTCCTTGTTCAGCCTGGTCAGTGGGACATCAGTGTGTCTGACTATGGAGTCACCTATTACTAGTGTATCAGGCAAGGTGTTTGGCCTTAAGGGCTGCGATTGGTCTACACACTGATTTATTGAAGTATGTGTTGCATGTGTTTTGTTTTGAGGTGGTGGATTTTTGGATGTCTGCTTTGGGAGCCTCTGTTGTTTTGGTAAGTTTTTATTAGAGCCTCGAGTATGTCTTTGTGTTTTTATGTGTTTGGTTTGCAGTTGTGGTAAGTCTATGTGGGACTGGGATTGTTGTGTGTGTGGTTGCCATCTCCTCCTGTCTGGTCATGCCAGCCCTGAGTTGAGAGAGTTCAGCCTCCAGTTTGGCTATATAGTTGCATCTCTCACATGTATTTGTGTTTGTTGGGAGGAGGAGAGGGTTGTCTGTGTACATGAGACAATTGTAGCATTGTCTCAAGATACCCAGATTGACCAGCTGAACTGGAGACGATGCCAGTAATCTACCACTCGACATGCTAGAACAGTATAAGGGAGTGGTATACCTTTAAGGGAAGTGGATATTCACAGGGGTGGTAAGTAGATGTAGTGCTTTACTTAGTACGAGAGTGCTTACTTAGTAGAGAAGTATTGAGAACAAGTGCTATGCTTATAATACAGTGAGTAGTCTGGTTATACTAAGAGTAGGGCTTCCTTAAGGGAAAATTTGAAGAGCAGACTTGGCGGAGCCAGAAAAAGTTTAACCTTGTTTAACCGCTATGCGCACAACCGCGCAAAGCCGTGTAAACGCGGATTTTAAACATTGAACTACAAAAGAGCTAGAAATGGTCCAAAACAACCAATTACTACAGCTTCTTGTGCTGAGGTCACTTCCTACAGGGACAGGTAAGCTGCTCAAGGCTCCCCACTCCCACTGGTGAGCAAAGAAACTTCCTTCTATCCAAGTAAGGTAATGGACAACACAGGAACTACACCACAGCCCAGAATACAGCAATGCCTGTAAACTGGTCTAAACTAGTCGAGGAAGGCGGGAAAACAAGGATTATTTTTTGTTTTTCTGGTAGAAACACACAGAAAATGCAGAAACAGTGATAAATGAGTTACACAGGCTAGCACACTTCAGTGGGCAGCCTCCACAGTTAATCTAAACAAACAAACAAACAAACTTTCGATCGAATTCGACTAAAATGTAACTTTAAGTGCAGATTTTAAAATAATGCAGCAATCAGTTAAAAAAACAGTTCAGGCTAGTTCAAGGTAAGCTACAGAAGCTATTCCAAGTGAAAAAAAGCAAAGATACTTAAATCCAGAAGGTAGTCGCTTTTCTGAGTTCCCTGCTGCTAGGACCACTCTGTAAACCCACGTGGAGCTTGTCTGAGCAGTATAGCCAGAAAAAAACGCCCAGAGGCGGATTTTAAACAGTGAACTACAAAAGAGCTAGAAATGGTCCAAAACAACCAATTACTACAGCTTCTTGTGCTGAGGTCACTTCCCCCAAGGATAGGTAGGCTGCTCAAGGCTCCCCACTCCTACTGGTGAGCAAAGAAACTTTCTTCTATCCAAGTAAGGTAATGGTCAACACAGGAACTACACCACAGCCCAGAATACAGCAATGCCTGTAAACTGGTCTAAACTAGTCGAGGAAGGCGGGAAAACAAGGATTATTTTTTTGTTTTTTTGGTAGAAACACACAGAAAATAGTGGGATTCTTTTTGGAAAGAATGAATGAATGGGTGTGAGAGCAGCAGGAGGCTATATTGAAAAAGATAAAATAAGAGTATAAAGAAAAGCGTTTAACTTTCTGTAAAAAGAAAGTTTGCTTTATTACGTACACAATAATGAGGTTATTAGGATATATGGATTCTGTATACTTGTTGCTTAAGAAGTGAAGTATTATTGCATATATATATTTTTACCTTGAGTTCAAGTTTAAACCATGTTAAAGGAGTGTTTTATAGAATGAACAAAAGAAAGGTTGGTTGGGATTACTAAATCCTGTCATTCATTTGTATTCATTATGTTTACGACCTATTTGTATGAAAAAAGAAAGATGGTTAGAATTACTAAACCCTGTTCATTATGTTTGTATTATGCATTGAGTAAGGCATTTAGAAAGAAAGGGAATAAATTAAAGAAATTCACTATCTGAGAAGCTGTCGGATGTGGAAATGAAAAGAGGAGAATTGTAAGGATGTAATGTTAAGGAAAACATCTTTGCGGAAAGTTGATGCTGCTATGCTAGTACAACAGAGAAGGGAGTTGTATAGGGTTAGTGGGGCAGATTTTTGTGGTAGGTATCTTTGAACAAATTGCTGTTATAAGCGGAGATGAACTATAAACAGAAATATTGTATATTAGGGAGGGATCTATAGTAGAAGAGACAGCTGTTCATATATTTAAACATAAAAAATCAGGATAATCTGGCAAAGGTTTTTAGTCAAAATTGTATAAAAACTTCCTGTGGAAATGATTATGTGCTGTGTATGAAGGACAAACTCTGGAGATGGTGAATACATTAGATAATATGACATATTTGTTCTTTTTATGAAGGGAATGATGTTTAGAGAATTTAGTTAACAAACACTGGAATTACAGTGAAGTATTAAAAACAAAGCTCTGGTATTGGCAGTAGTTGAGGTTGAACTAAAGATAAAAATATAGGCATGTAAAGTGGTGTCTGTAGTTTGTGTCTTTAATTATGTGCTTGTTGTAAGCAGGTTTTGTAACTGTAAAGAACCCATACGTTTTAAGTAAGTACTGTGGGATCTTTGACATCCACTTGAGCAAGAAAGATGTTACTTAATGCAACACCTTACTAATGCTGCAGTGTATTGTCATTGGTGAAACCTGAATCAGTCTCCAGAGCTGTGGTGGAGGGTAAGATGGTCCACACAGCCTATCTGGACCTCGCCAAGACCTTCAACACCATCCCCCACTCTGGAATCATAGATAAACTTGCTAAGCTGGGCATTAACCCTACGTCACTCGATGGGTTGCCAACTGGCTTACTGACATAACCCACAATGTAAAAGTAGCCGACTCCAAATCCAGCTCCAGACAAGTGACAAGTGGAGTACCTCAAGGTTCAGTCCTGGGACCGCTCTTGTTTTGCATCTACTTCTCTGAAGTACAGGCCAACACTAAAAGACTCTGGCTAACAAAGTTCACAGATGACTGCAAACTGGGAGCCATTATTGAATCCCCAAATGATGTGGATATTCTACAAAAAGGCCTTACAGAAACAGATGCTTGGTGCCAGAGCCATGGGCTCAAGCTCAATGCCAAGAAATGTATAGTTATCCCCTTTAAGAAAAAACATGTACCCGTGAATTACCACATAGGTGGCAGTACACTAAACACCGAATGTGTGATAAGAGACTTAGGGACACAGGTGGACAGTGGTCTCACCTTCGATAACCACATTGCCACAACAGTCAGGAAATGCTTCTATGTGGCACACCTCATCACTAAGGGCTTTTCATCCAGAAAAAAAGAGGTCATTGTCCCACTGTACTCATCCCTCATAAGGCTCTTTATAGAATACAATGTCCTACATCTCAAGACATCTGCAACAACTGGAAAGGCCGCAGAAATACCTCACTAAAAGAATTACAGGCCTAAAGCAGATTCCCTACGCTGACCGTCTAAAAAAACTCCAGCTATACTCTGTCGCATATTGTCTACTCAGTGGCGATGTCTGCTTAACATACAAGGCCATGTCAAACCCAGAGCTGTTGGACATGCTACACTTAAAGAAATCCCAATCCCTCAGAGCCACCCACTCCAGGGATCTAAACCTTGTCATCACAATGAACAAAACATGCTGGAGGGATAGGTTCCTGACCCAGAGACTCCCCAGACTCTGGAATAAACTGCCCAAACATGTCAAGCAGGTCGCCTCCTTGGCCCTCTTCAAAAGGAACCTTGACAATTGGATGGGAGAAAGGAAATTCACCCCGGGGATCACGTCAGTCACCCTGCTAGACAGAGAAAGTAAATACTGTGGGAAGAAATAGCCAGGGAATTGTTATGGCTAGGCTTGTATAGGCCCTAGGGCCAATAGCCTAGTACCAACCTATGAACCAACAGCATATGGTTTTGGGATAGAAATTGCAATCTTCTTATGTTCTTGGCATCAGAGTTGAATGCAGTACCTCTATGAGCTGCTGACAGTGTTTCCCGCCAGAAAGGGGGGGGGGGATACTAGTAATTCCAATGTTCGTATCCAGCCATGACATTTTATAAACTAAGACAGCCAATGTAGCTGTTGAGTAGACACCCTTCCCTTAAAAAAAAATAAGTGTCTTTGCTTTTGTTCCTGGCTGGAGTTCCTTTTATGTGGAATCTGCATGTTCTGATGTCAGTATGGGTTTTTGCTTAAATCTGAAATTTTCTGTTACGACAAAAAGGCATGCCTGCTGAAGTAGATGTTACTTTTGTGCTTGTGAGTCTTGTGATGCACATGTGTTTTATCCAGGATTGTTAGACTCTTAAAGGTAGGTGGATGCTTGTTGTAAATGATTACATTTATTGTCTTGAAAAAAACATTGAAGGAGCGAAACTACTGGACCTGTAGGAACAAGATACCTATGAAAAGTAAGGGTTATGGTGTTACTTTACTCTCCTTTTCAGGGGAGCTGCTGTTGATGACTACCAGTCATTTTCATGCAGCCGAGGTAGAGTGGCATGCTTCTAGTGCTGATCTCCAATTGAGGATGGCTTTGTCTCATGACAGTCTGTGTACAGTTGTCACTGTTGCAGTGACAATCACTTTGATAGAGGAGTGGTATCTTTAACTTCCCACTGGGCATTGTTGCACTGAGTAAACTGAGTTAGACATAATCTGATGTATAATGGAGTATCACAGGATGTAACCCTGGAAAGTTTGGATATGTCTTCCTGGGATTTGAATAACAATGAGTTTATGGGATGTAAGTTTTATAGTGTGACTCTATCATAGTTTTCTCTACTCAACAAAATCTCATAGATTTCTGCTCTGCTTCAATTTGTCTGATGGATGGACTATTTCTTACTAAATGTACAATATGGAATCAACTGTACATGTTGTATAGTTTTATTACATGATGTTTGATAGACTTTTTCATTAGTCTTCTGTATAATGTCTTGCTATGCTTATAATTTAATGCGGCAAAGAGTATTTGAATTCATAAGTTTATTTTATTGAGGATGTTTTCTATAATTTTAAACTAGTAATAGTGAACAATATTAAGACAGAGTGCTTTTTTTAAGAATAAGGGTGATGTGCAGAGCTGTAGTAACTACAGAGGGATTAAACTGATCAGTCACAGCATGCAGTTATGGGAAAGAGCAGCGGAAGCTAGGTCAAGAAGGGACGTGATGCTAGGTCAAGAAGGGACGTGATGATTAGTGATCAGCAGTATGGCTTCATACCGGGAAAGAGCACTACAGATGTGATGTTTGCTCTGAGAGTGTTGATGGAGAAGTACAGAGAAGGTCAGAAGGAGTTGCATTGTGTTTTTGCAGACTTAGAGAAAGCATATGACAGGGTGCCTAGAGAGGAGTTGTGGTATTGTATGAGGAAGTCGGGAGTGTCAGAGAAGTATATAAGAGTGGTACAGGATATGTACGAGGGTAGTGTGACAGCAGTGGAGTCTGCAGTGCAAGGAACGATGCGTTTAAGATGGAGGTGGGGTTACATCAAGGATCAGTTCTGAGCCCTTTCTTATTTGCAGTGGTGATGGGCAGGTTGACAGACGAGATCAGACAGGAGTCTCCATGGACTATGATGTTTGCAGATGACATTGTGATCTGTAGTGAGAGTAGGGAACAGGTGGAGGAGACCCTGGAGAGGTGGAGATATGCCCTAGAGAGAAGAGGAATGAAGGTCAGCAGGACTAAGACAGAATATATGTGTGTGAATGAGAGGGAGGATAGAGGAATGGTGAGGATGCAAGGAGTAGAGGTGGTGAAGGTAGATGAGTTTAAATACTTGGGATCAATAGTTCAGAGTAACGGTGAATGTGGAAGAGAGGTGAAGAAGAGAGTATAGGCAGGATGGAGTGGGTGGAGAAGAGTGTCAGGAGTGATTTGTGACAGACGAGTACCAGTAAGAGTGAAAGGGAAGGTCTACAAGAGGGTAGTGAGACCAGCTATGTTATATGGGTTGGAGACAGTGGCACTGACAAAAAGGCAGGAGTCAGAGCTTGATGTGGCAGAGTTAAAGATGTTAAGATTTGCACTGGGTGTGACGAGGGTGGACAGGATTAGGAATAAGTATATTAGAGGGTCAGCCCAGGTTAGAAGGTTTGGAGACAAAGCCAGAGAGGCAAGATTACATTGGTTTGGGCATGTGCTGAGGAAGGATGCAAAGTATATTGGGAAAAAGATGCTAAGGATGAAGCTACCAGGTAACAGGAAAAGAGGAAGGCCTAAAATAAGGTTTACAGATATGGTGAGAGAGGACATGCTGTGACAGAGCAAGATGCAGAGGACAGGAAGAAATGGAAACAGATGATCCGCTGTGGTGACCCCTAACGGGAACAGCCAAAAGAAGATGATGATTAAGACAGAGTGTTCCTGGGACTAATGGTAAAAGCTGTCTATTTCATTTTGACCAGAACATCTAAAATAAACTGCAGAATCTGGGGTTGGCATACCTTTATGGTTCTTTGATAAATGTTCAGGTTTGTGTCAAGAAATTGGTTGCCTTAGCTTTCTTTTGGAAACGTGAATTTGTTGATGCCTTCAATAAATTATGTGAAGAATTCCCTGAAAAGGTTGCTGAGTTATGTTATTTTCAGGAGTAGTACATTCTGGGAACGCCAATGCATTTTTTGTTCAGTGTCATTTTGGAGTGCATGTGAGTTGAATGATCTATGCCTGCCTTATTCAAGAACTCTTTTGAGGGTTGCACAGATACCTTTATTGCTTCCCAGGGTGTCAGGTGTTATATTTTCATTATGAAAAGACTACACTTGTACGTAAACAAAATTGCATGGATGAACTGTGGCTTAGATTGTCTTCTGGCTGTCAGACATTTTCTAAAAAAGTTAGAGTTCACCATTAGTAGGATCAGTTTAAATGTGTGCTGCAGAGTCAGGAATCATGCAACACTCAAGGTTTTTTGAGGGCAGTTGCTTTAATTCTAAAACTTTAGGAGAGTAGTTGATATCCTTGTTTGCCTTGCATAGCTACACATTTTTCATAATGGTGCACAGACTAAGGGCTGGATTCATGATGGCTTGCACGGAGTCTAAGAGTAGAGTAAGACTCCATGCAGCCATCATGTCCGAAGAGTGATCCAGGAACAGCCTGTAGGGGCGTGTAAGAGAGCTCCTAAAGCGGCTCTTACACGGACAGGGCTGGGACATGCAAATCACCTCAATTGCAGGTGAAAGGCATGCAAATGAGGTAGATTTGCGATTCAGGAAACCCGAACCTGTCCGAGTAAGAGCAGTGTTATTTGCAGAAATGTACTCAGTTGACAACTGAGTACCATTCTGCAAATAGCAAAACGGAGCCGTGACAGCTCCAAATAAAGGTTGCATCCAGTGCAGGAAGCATGCCAATGGCCAAATATACAGCCATTGGAAATGTTCCCTGATGCAAAATTAAAATAAAAATATATATATTTTTTTCGCCGATTTCCGATGTTAAAGAGTAGCGCAGCGCTGCACAAATGGGCTGCGCTCTAAAACCCACAAATGTGGATTTTATTGAAAGTGGTAATGTACAATGCAAGGGAATGGCAGGCTGAAGACAAGATGGCCACCGAGTAGAGGTTGTTAAGGGGGGAAGCTCAGTCTAAGACATGTAACCAAGCATTAGTAGGCAATCCTATGTAAATGAGTGTTAGGATAGTGAATCACTAGTTTACATAGCAAATGAGCACAGTCAGTGGAGTATAGGAGTAGGATATGGGGAGTAACAGAGTAGAAGATAGGTGACATCACAAGGCGGGTATGTATGAAAGAAGTGAAGCTCATTGGAGCAGAGTGGCATGTGTCCGCTGTCATTTAGACATCATGGAAAGAGGTGTGTCAACAGGTAGGCTAGGGAAAGCCAAGAAATGGAAGGTCTATACAATGGATAACACCAAAGTTTTTTGCTGAGTGTGCATGCGCGCGTCTGCGTGCCTGTAACCCCGAGTAAGACAGAGCGCACGCGTGTAAGCGTGAGTGTGCTCATTTAAGCCGGAGTAAGCATGTATAAGGCTGTTTAAAGAGTTGTAAGCGCATTTGTGCTGGTGTGCGTGCATTTTAACCCTGAATAAGCAAGTTTTAGTCCATGTAAGCATGTGTGCGCGCATGTTAGCTGCTGTGCACATGTTTGTGCTTGTGTGCGCGGCACTCCCCCCCGAGGAAACAGAAAGGAAAAAGGAAGCACAACAAATAGTAGGAAGCTACCAGGGAGTACTAGCAGAGCTAGCAGGTGAAAACAATCAAAATCAGGCAATTACACAGGAAGTACACTAGCCCAGCCTAGCACTTAAAACTCTGCAAACAACAGTCCATTATGTTTCACATAAGAGACACTGCAGTAAGCTAATAGAAGTGAAAACTGAAAAAGCTTTACTGAGACAAAGAAATGTTAGGGGCTGCCACTGCTGTTATAAGGCGACATATGCAACATGCTGAGGGTGGTGACAATGGAAATGCTGCTGGACAACCCACAGTGAGGAGACGGAGAAGAGTGTACAGGCCCAGGGTAACCTACCAGGGGCTACATGAGCTGGAGATAGTGGAGTGCTATAAAGTGGACAGAGACCTCCTGCAGCAAATTGTTGAGCTGTGCAGGCCACGCCTCACACACAGAACCAACAGAGGGGAACCCATCCCATTGGAAACCAAGGTATGTGTTGGCCTAAGAATATTAGCAACAGGTACCTTCCAGAGACCAACTGGTGATATGATGGGGATATCACAGGCATCAGCATCCAGGGTACTACACCAGTTCCTGAATGCCATGTCAGCACATGTCGGTGATCATGTGTATTTCCCCAATTCCCATGAGGTATTGGCCAGCAATATGCATCTCTTCCAGCAAATAGCGGAATACCCTGAGGTAGTGGGTGCAATAGACTACACGCACATATGCATCAAAGCACCAGCCGGCGAGTGGGGTAGGGTCTACTTCAACTGCAAGGGCTTCCCCTCCATCAACTGCCAGGTCGTGTGTGATGCCCATGGCATAATACTGAATGTGTGTGCAGGCTGCCCTGGAAGCTACCATGATTCCCATATAACTGGATACAATAAACCTGAGTTTTTATTTGTACTTATTTTCGTACTTCTTTGGATATCTATTGGCATTTGTCTTTACCCGGTGTTGGTTTGGTTGTTCAAGCTACCATGATTCCCATATCTGGCATCTGATGCAGCTGTACCACACATTTGCCAATGGGGACATCCCACACAGTCACCTAGTGGGGGATGCTGGCTATGCACTGGAGCCGTGGCTGATGACACCCATCAGAAATGCACACACACCTGAGCAGGAATGCCATAATAAGGCACACGCACAAACATGTAATGTAATAGAGCATGTATTTGGGCTGCTCAAGTGACGGTTCCGGTGCCTGGACACATCTGGTGGAACCTTGCAGTACTCACCAACTACATGTACCCAAATTGTCATGGTATGTGCTATGCTACATAATATGATCCTGCGAAAACAGCTGCAGCAGGACCAACATAGTCTTGGGCCAAACAGCCCCCCACCATTGCCAAGGCCATCACAGGCAGAGCATGACTCGGAGGAGGAACAACCTGAGCCTGCCCCAGTAGGCAGAAGGAGGTGTGCCCAGTATGCTTTGGCCTTGGCAAAGAGGCAACGCATAGCACATACACTGGCCCAGTAGGAACTCTGGAAATGATACCCCTCTCTGACTTGCACATAAAGTAAAAGGGATACCTAAGTTGACACTACCTGCTTCCAAACATGTGCATAGTATGTGCATCCGACATAGGCAGCCCTGCAGCACCACCTAAGGCATGAATGCCATGTGTTAAGCAATATAAAACAGTGCTAAACAGCAATTACCACCATGTAGTATATGCAAACAAAATCGCACACACCAACTAGCACAACTGTGGTCAATGTTCAATAATATTGGGCAACGTCCAGCAATGTTGGTGAATATTGAGCAATGTGAGACAAGCCTGGTGTAAGTAGGGCATAGCTGAACAAAAGCCAACATGCTCATATTTGCTTAACAGGCCCTTAAGCAGTGTGGTCTGCTCAGTATGAAAATATAAAGCAGTGATGGGCCTCGAACCCAGGATACTGTGCACTATAGCAAAAGTACTGAACCACTAAACCATGACAGTATTGCAGTGGTCCACCTGTATGATGGAATGTTGATAAGTCTATGCAAAGTATTCCATGGAAACCCTGCAGGCACAGCATAATCCTTGTTGAGTTATGACACAAAGGTGAGTCCTGCGGTGAGAACAGAACCTGACTTCCAACACACACAGTATAAATGTTAATATTGGTCATGTTCGCACACATCAGCAAATGTAGTGAACCTCAGATAGCAACATACTGAAGGGTCACACTGGGCATGCTCACACACTTGAATAAATGAGACAAATGTCAGGCAACAAAACATGTAATGTCAGAACTGGGCATGCTCACACACTTAGGCCATGTCTGAGTACAGCAGTGGGCCACGCATATCTGGCAGTTGCATGTGTTAACCCAGGAACCTGTCACTATACAGCAATCCGCCCTGTGCACACAGTTATATGACAACAGACACATCTATAATATAGTGGAACCCTGTCATAATCAAATATGTTCTGCAAATACTGAAGTTCTTCATGGAAACTGGTAAAGCAAAGATGATAAAGACCTGCAAACAGTATCAGCAATAAACATTGTGCATCTTGAACATTAGCATAGGTTCAGAGGTCGATACTAGGCTATCTGCCCTAGGGCATGTACAAGCCTAGCCAGAGTGTGTTTGGCATTCGCAACCCTGTCAGATTACTACACTGTGTGTGTGAATAGTAGGTCACACAAGATAGCCCATGTACGTTTATGCTAGCGTGCCTCTGTCTAGCAGGGACACAGAAGATATCCCAAGGGTAAATATACAATCACCCATACAATCATCAAGATGTCTCCAATAGGTGGTCAGTGGGTGGCTCTGCCTATGTGAAACTGGGATTACATTCTGTAGTGAGTGGAGCCTCTGGGATAAGAATCTGTCCCTCCACAATGTCCTATTAACGTCTGTGCTGAGGTATACGTCCCTGCAGTGTGTAGCTCCAAGGGAGTTGGATATCCTGAGGTGGAGCATGTCCAGTAACTCTGGTTTGGGTATAGCTGTAAACAACAGGCACACACCATATCTGAGTAGGTGGTACGCGATTGAGTAGAGCTAGAGTTACTGCATCTGAACTATGCAGGGCATCTGTGTGAGTCCCTAGATCTGCTTGGTGAGGACCTTCCATGGCCAGTACAGTTGCTGCAGGTGTCAGGTAAGGTACACCCCAAATGTGGCATTGTAACCAAGCATGGATGTGATGAGTATAGGGGCACAATGACCTAACTCGATCTAGATGTGAAACCATATGGGATAAGGTGGCACACATAGAAAGTGTGTCCAACCACCTTGGCAACGTGAATGTTAAAGGTGACAGTACAAACAAGTGATGTCCCCAAACCCCTAACAACTCCTACCGTATGTAATGGAGTACTACCTATGTGGTAATGTGTGGGCATGTTGTTACTCCCAAAGGGGATGACTATGCAACTAATGGCATTTAGCTGTAGGACATGGCTCAGGCACCAGTCATCCATCTCTGTGAGACCCTGACTGAGTATGCATGTGGCAGCTGGAGAGTTGATCATGGCACCCAGTTTGCAGTCAAGTGCGAACATGTTCAGCCATATTCCCCCTGTGATAGCCTGTACGTAAGACAAATATATACTGAACAAGAGAGATCCCAGGACCAAGCTGTGTGGGATGCCATGTGTAACTGGTGTATAGTCAGACATGGCACCTGCAATCCTGACCATGTGGGTGCTATCCCTGATCTAGGTATCAATCCATTGTGTGAGATATGTGTCCAAATTGACGCTGGTGAGCCTATGCATAATGGCCCAGTGGGTTATTGTGTTGAATGGTTTTGCAAGGTTCAGGTAGGCTGTGTGGATAGCTGTCCCTATATTGATGGACCTGTTAGCCATTTAAAGAATACCTACAGGTTCAAGAGGCAAGATCTGCCCACAACAATGCTGAAATGAGTAGGACACAGTGTCTGTAGGTTCCCGATGTCTATGTGTAGGAGTCCTATGACAATATGCCCCATAGCTTTGCAGAACAGACTACATAGGCTTATAGGGCAATATTGTCTGTGGTCCATTGTGGCACCAACTCTGTGGAGCGGGACCACTGTCCCAGTATGCCATTCCTTGGGTACATATCCTGTGGTAACTCCGATATTGAACAGTGATGTAATGTGAGGGTTACGTTTGTCATGATGCTCGTGTATGAAGCAGGCTGGGACACCATCTGGTCACATTGATACTGTGATGTATGCTGTGGGGAGGGCAACACTCACCTGTTACTGTGTGATGTCAGGGAGGTTATACTCTGTTGGGATGGATAGTTGCTCCTTAGGGGGGATGGGTGGGAGACATCTGCACTGAACCTGTTTGCCAGGATGTAGGCAATGCCAGTGGGTTCAGGGTAGGTTTAGTCAGTATGCAGTAACTCACAGCATATCAGTGAGTGTCCACCCAGGTTCCTGACATAACTGGAGAAGGCAGTGTGATAGTCTTACGTGGCAGGTGCAATTGTCTGGTAGAAGCGGCCCTTAGAAAAGTCCATGAGTGATTGTAGCTGTCTGCTAGTACAGATCACAGATGCCTTCCCAGTCTGGGATTGTGCTCTATCATGTAGTAGCGTCCTCCTGACGTTGTACATCTTATTAATGGCTGGAGTCTACCAGACAGGTCCCCTGCCGTTGAAGTAGTGGGTCTTGTTGTTATTTTGGATAGCAAAATCCATGCAGTCCACTAGGTGTCCATAGAATGTGTATGTAAAGGATGCTGCAGTGTGAGCCATATATGCCACTGTCTCAGGATCTCTGAAGGATACCACCATGCTTCGGTGAAGTGAGATGTTGGCTCATGAGAAGTTCACCAAGATTACCCAGGATGGGTGTGTGGAGGGTATATGTATGTCCTGTGAGATACATGTATGTTCTGACCTTACCAATGAGGGGTATATCGCTGGTGTGGAACATAGAGTCCCCATGTTGGTGATGAGCAGGTCCAATATGTATTCCCCCTTGTGGCTGTGCTGACTGGTTGTGCCAAGGCATATGAGTCCACAAATTGTAGTGCTGTTGGGTGAGGTTTTCAGGCCTTGAGTAGTATCCCCAGTCAATATGTGTGTATATGAAGTCACACAATATAATGGTGTCTGTGGAGACCTTCATATTCTCCATAGTTCCCACAAAAGCTGAGTGTGTTTCCTGAGTTTGGGAGTGTGTTCAGTAGCAGGCAACAAACTGAAAGGCAGTATTGCACAATGGTAGTTGTATATGTATGGTCTGTGATGCTTTGTGCAGTGCTACTAACCTGGAGGTGTGTGTATCTGTGATGTATATGGATACTCCCCCTAGTTGTGTTGTCTGTCCCAAGTCTTGTTGTCAGACAGCATGGTATGAAACATAACCTGGTAGTGCTGGTGTGCATAAGCGAGGCTGAACCAGGTGTCTGTCAGTGCACAGATATTGCTCTCCTCCATACTGAGGAGAGTCCTGAGTGGCCACAATATGAGGTTAACACAACTATTGTTGAGCAGCATTACCCTTACTTTCATTTAACCTGTAATGTCTATGGAGGTGGGTTTGTCTTCTGAGCCATGCTTAAAAAAGGCACTCTGGTGGTAGCAAGAGCATTAGCCAGCATACCAAAGTCCAAGGGTGACAGGTGCAAGCTGTCCATAGTGAAGCTACGTGGCATGTTGAGCATGTCACCATATGCTGCCAGACACTGTATCCCCTATGAATGAAACAAATTTGTTAGCCAACTGTTAAATGTGATATGTGTGTCCGTATACTGTGACATCATAATTGGTGGTTGTAAGATGCTAGACAAGGTCAGGGTCATACTGGCCTGGGCTACATGATCAGAGTGTACCTCCATGTATCATGTCATGTGGTCCAGGGAGTAATGTCTGAGGTTACACACACCAGCATGGACAATGATGGTGCCAGTCGTGTACTTGCCTTGGAGTGACCTGACTGCCTGTGTTATGTGGCAGATCCTGGCACCCAACAGACAGCCCAAAGTGACTATTCTTGTCAGGGCTGGTGAGTGGTACATCAGTGTGTCTGAACATAAGTGTTGCCTATTACAAGTGTATTAGGTGTGTTGTTTAGCCCGAAGGGCAGTGACTGTGTGGCACACTGACATTGTGAACTTAGTGATATGTGGCTATTGTAGTGGGGTAGCAGGTGTATGTGTGTCTGCTTCGGAGGTCTCTGCTGCTTAGGTAGAGTACATTTACAGCATCCGAGTATGTCAATGTGTGCTAATGTGGTTTGAGTGCTGTTGCTAGAGGATATGTGAGACTGATATGTGGTGTGTGTGGTTACCTTCACCACCTGATAGACTGTGCCAGTCATGGGTTGAGAGAGTTCAGCTCCCTGTATGTCTATATAGGTGCATCTTAGACATATATCTGAGTTTGTCGGGAGGAGGAGAGGGTTGTCTGTGTACATGAGGCAGATGTGACATTGTGTCAATATCACAATATCCACCAGCTGGACTGAAGAGTACACACAAAACCGACCCCTGGACATGCCAGGATATTATCATGACATACTCTGTAGCCTGATCACAAAGGATCAGTAGGGTGTTAAGCATGTAAAAGAGTATAACAGGGATTAGTGCTCATGTTTGTTAGTGTTTTGTAAAGAGGAGCTGAGAAGGAGTACAGACGGAATCATGACACCTCCTTCAGCTATGTCATAAATATCAATGTACACACATATATGTCCTGAGTCAGGGCCAACTGTACCTGAGTGTCAATGCCAACATCATGACAGACAGGCCCATATGTACATACCCATCCCCCACTGACAATAGTCCACATCATCATACCAGGAGTTATCACATGTAGAATGGATGAGCAGCTACCCCCACTGCCAAAAACATGGCAGCAGGTGGAATACATTGATTCCCAATATGTGTCATGCACAAACTACAGAACAAACAGATCATGCACCTGAACAGTCAGCGGAGCCGCACCCCCTACACAGGATGTGGAACCATTGAATGTGTCACAGCAACATATGGCACTCCCCACAAGTGTTGGTGCACAACACACCATGGGAAGTCAAGTCCAGTACGCCTATGAGGTCTGAACTGCAAGGTCATGGAGTCCATCATGGTTGCAGTCATAAACAAAGCTATTGGAAGCTGACACACACACAACCCTGCCAACTGTGGTATGTTCATGTGCGGATCATGGTTCCCAGACATGCTAGACTGTTTGCAAGGCAGCCACCCAGGACATACATCAATGAACACATCTACACATGTGTCACATAGACTTTGAATAGCCCTTTATCAACATCCCAGACACATGTAGTATCCACAAAACCAAGAAGCTGTGCATAAATATCTGTTGACATATGACGGAATTTCAATGTGTCCACAGATAGATCACACAAGGTAAGGATACTGAGGTCATGTTCAAGCTGTTGACACCTGCTGACCCACATGGACCATTCCTGGAATGGCATAAAACAAAGTGTACACACATCACCATGTCCAGTCTGATGATGTCAACAGCCTATAAATACAGCAGGAGAAGGGAAACCAGCCAGTAAAGCAAATAGCGCGCCGTGTTAATGCGTCTCTTTCCAGTATCATAACATAGTTAGGTAGGGGTTTGAATCCTGCAAAGTGTGTGTGTGTGGGTGTGTGTGTGTGTGGGGGGGGTGTGTGTGTATGTGTGCAGTTTCCTTTGAGAGGTGTTCCCTTTTTGGAGACTGGGAAAACTCAGTAAAGCAGGTACATTCCTCTTTGGAAAGTCTGATGATGTCACCATCCTACAAATACTGCAGGAGAAGGGGAGCCAGCCAGTAAAGCAAATAGTGCGCCATGTTAGTGCGTCTCTTTCCAGTATCATAACATAGTTAGGGGTTTGAATCCTGCAAAGTGTGTGTGTGTGTGTGTGTGTGTGTGGGTGTGTGTGTGTGGGTGTGTATATGTGTGCAATTGTCTTTGAAAGGAGTGCCCTTTTTGGAGACTGTGAAAACACACTAAGAGAGGTACATTCCTCTTTGGAAAGTCTGATGATGTCACCATCCTACAAATACAGCAGGAGAAGGGAAACCAGCAAGTAAAGCAAATAGCACGCCGTGTTAATGTGTCTCTCCTTAGTATCATAACAGAGTTAGGTAGGGGTTTGAATCCTGCAAATGCTGACTGTGTGTGTGTTACTGTTGGTCAACACGGTGTGGGTTTTGCTTTTACTATGGTATGACATAGTATGATGACAACAGTAAGTGCATTGCAGACATCAGGTATCTGCGTGGCAAATATATATGTGTACATGTCCCCTCAATCACTACATAGGTGTGAAGCCTGCAAACTACATGAATACATTTGTTTCCATTGACAGGTTGTGCCGCTGCTACTCAGATCATAGGTCACATATGTATGTATGTGACATGGCCGTCCACTGTCATGTTCTGTGGCCAAGGTCATCTGTGGCACACACACCCATGACAGTTACTTAAGAGTAGTGTGAGTGAGGGTATATGCCTGGGGTATATGTCAGGTATGGTCATACACAACAAAGTCTGCCAAGAATGGACAGTCTTTATAGGTGTACGACTGCCTTGTGGATATGCATTCAGGCCTCTAATGTCTGTGATACACCTTCGGACTCCACAATACCTATGGATTTGTGGATACCAAGGGACACATGGCATAACATGGGTCTGTATGTACACAATGGTACCTGACATACATGTTGAGGGCTACCACCGGTGTGGTACTGACGGGATAGTATGTATAGTACATGAGGATGACTATGCCATAGTCGGCTTACTGCTATACAGCATGTATCACACAACAGGTATCTGTCTGTATGATACCCTTGTGTAGGATATGCGTCCCATCCAGGGAGTGCATTGTAGGCCATTCCATGCATTCCCAGATTTGGATGGACACATCCCTAGTGTGTCTGCATGTACCTAAGGGGGCTATATGACACACAGGTGTGGTCACAGTAATGGGTGGTGGTCATCACCACTGGTTAGTGTTATAGTGTAGCACCGGAAGGATCCAATTGATACTGGATTCCCTACTACTGTGTGTCATTTGTCAGGACATCATCCAATGATTGCTTATAGTCATGCTGTTGAGGTTGTGTATACTACCAGACTGCAAATCATTGACTGATATTAACGGTATCACCCGCAGCATAGTGTAAACCCATGACATACACGTCTACCCATGTTAGTACATAACTGTAGTAGAATGCATACTGGCCATTGAAAGATGCAATGGGATGTTAATAATGTGTGCGACAGGGTATGCCACACGTCCCATGTGTCCACTATGCATGTACATCCAGACAGTGCGCACCCACCATGTTCACAGATGTACACTTGCTAATCTGTACTGCACACATCACACACGTACTGTCCACTCGCTAACACATGCTGGCAACACATCACACATTAGCCAAGTGGCACATGGGTGGATAATACATACTCAGACCTAACAGTGGTGTAAACAATGTTACATTGACAATCAGAGCTTTGACGCATAATGTCTGCTCAGATATACCTACAAAGATGTAGTTAGACTTCCTTGTTGACAACTCGCTATTATTGCTACACTGCTATAGTGTCACCCTGTGCATCAGCACCATGTTAGCCTGTCCCTCCATCGATAATGCAGATGACAGGAGGCGGCACAGGTATCATCATATGCACAGGGCGTTTTGTTGTTTGCCAGAGCCTGACATTGACCCATCCAATCGACGTGTGTGTGTGTGTGTGTATGTGTGTGTGTGTGTGGGACAACAGTACAGCATGGGCCAATGTTGATGTAATGTGTGTGTGTATGTGTGAGCCCTAGTTGTTTGCTTAATGTGTGTGTGTCTGCATGCACACAGCTCCACCATGTGGCTGTCATATATGGTGGTTTGTGGGACAGCCACAGACTGTACCTGCTTGGCTGTACAGATCACTGTCTCTGGCCATGGACACAGTACCTGTGCCTGGCAGGGGTGCTACGGATGGTATCGGGTACCAACCCTGACTGGGTACTGTCATCAGAGGCAGAGGTATGACGACTGGACCCATGTCCCTGCTGGGACTGGCCAGAGCCACGTGCACGTGGTCTACTTGGACGGACAATGGACAGGCTAGCCCCAGCATTGCTGGGGCTGGTACTGCCAATACGGGAGCGGCTGTGAGCTGTGGGCCATCCGTGACCACTGCCAGCTGTTGCTGTTGCTGGCATGCGTCCGCGTCGACATCGCAACCATCCCGCACGGTCCTGGCTTGAGGAACACATGTTGTGGAGGGCATCTATTGTCTCCCCCCAACATCTATCAATGACCTTGTGTATGTCCGGATGGCACCGGGAAGGTCATGGATGCTGTCATTGATAGCGGTGTTATGTGCCCTCTGCGCCCTAAGTCCCTGCCTGGTGTACCATTCCATACGTACCTGAGCCTGCATTACAGCCCAGAGCATAGTGGTCATCGTAAGACCTGTGAGGGCACACCTACCAGGGGCAATGCATCCAGTGTTGCTCACCCGAAAACCCCTGGACCTCCGCCTATGTGATACCATTCCGGGTCTATGGCTATGGCTGCTGTGAGGGAATGCACGTGCCATGGGTACCACACTCTCCTGGTCAATGCCAACTGTATGCTGTCCCTCCCCTATGACCATTGGTGGTGCGGGATGTAATGGCAGTATGAGTGTGCACATAGATGGGGTTGAATGCTGTGTACTGTCGATTGGTGGACCAACGACAGACCCTGTCAAATCTCCCTGTGCCAAAATACATGTATCATCATCACCACTATCCATGGCAGTGGCTTCAGGTCACCTGCTGCTTTCGCCAAGCCCTACCTCAGCACCTGTGAGAGGAAGACAGGAAACACACGTTATGGTCTGCACATGCACACATGCACACATGCACACATGCACACATGAACACATGCACACAGGCACACAGGCACACAGGCACACAGGAACACATGCACACAGGAACACATGTACACTCCTCACTACAGCAAATACACACACACAACAGAAATCCAAATCATACTCAATACTGGTCGAAGGTGGGTGACAGTATCACAAGGCAAACAGTCATGCACACGTGTCAGCATGCAGAATAAGTATTGATCAAGTCTCTGCAGTGTGAGTGTAGACAGCCATAGTCAATGACAGTGTACATGGCTGTGATGCATGTGTGTACATGTTCAGTGATTGCCTACACCCTGGAACACAATGTGTACAAGGACACAACATTTCTGTGCAAGTATTATAAGCTCTGCAATGTCCTGTGCACCATCACACACAGGTATACATATCATGGCTACGTGTGTTATCTGTGTGTCACATGGATTTCCATGTCTGATTGCAGTGTCTGTGTCTGTAGCAGATAATTGTGGACACAGGTGTAGCACATGCATGCTATGTACACACACGGGATGAGTGGTGCATGTATACATGATGGGATACCAATCCTGGACATGGCCATTGTAACAGTATGGGGTGTAGTACCATTAGCCATCATCATCATGCATCATGTGGTCACTAAAGTGTGCTAGACCACCGCCTAGCATGCTGTACCTGAACCGCAGTGCCGTGGCTAAGTTCACAATTACACAGCCACGTTGCACAAGGGTGTGTGTGGTGTCCAATAGGGAGCATTGCCTAACATGACTGTGTTATGTGTTGAGGAGTGTTGCACAGCCCCATGCTAGCCCCTACCCCTCAAGTATAGTATGTGTGGTGTGTGGATGACATGCGGGATATTGAAGTGTGACCTGGCAGCGGGTGTCCGGTTACACTATGTGTAGCATGTTGAGGTGTACTGCGTATGACAAACGTGTTATGTTGTGTACATGTGTGTCAACTATGCCTATCCAATGTGCAGTACAGTGTTGCCACATTTGTGTCTGATGCTCTGTGCATTGCATGTGATTGAGGCAGCTACTGACATTACTGAGATGTTTCACGTCTCACAGCAAACATGCACAGCATGCATTATGCGTAGGTGTGTTATGTGTACATGGCCTACACCTCACCTATGACATGCACAGTTCAATACCAAGTTTAAAGTGTTAACACACTCACCAGCATGTAACGTCTGCCCTGCTGTCACACCAGAGGGACCTGCAAGAATATGACACAGTTTGTCAGTGGCCACAACTGTGGCATTGCTACTGTGAGTGTGCTAAACTACAGTAGAACAACAGGCATAGTTATACAGATACTATTCAAATTATCAGTATTGCACACAATAGGCAGCACAACTGCTAAACACAGTACACATCTCACACATGCATAATCTAACAATACAGGTAACAGTAGTCTACAGCTAGGGCATGTTATCTGCATGCTCCATGTCACCATGCTGGGTGGCTCCGGCCTCCATGACGACACATGTGTGATGTTGTTGTTGCTGTAGGCCAGGAGCCACCACACTTAACAGCAGTTCCTCCACTCTGGTGAGGGGGGATGTATGGCCACCCCACCACCTGTGGCAAGCTGTTGTCTGTGGATATCAGACGCACGCCACCGGACATGTCTAATTAAATCACTGCAGTGATGGCGTACCTGCTCATATGTCTGGTTATGCATGCCTATGTCATTTACCCGACGAACAAGTTCTTGCCACAGTGCAGTACGCTCCTGCTGGTGCTGGCTGGCCCTTGAAAACAGCAGGGTATAATGCTGAACCAGGCTGTGGTGGATTTCCTGTTCCTCTGCAGCTGTGTAGCAGGGGTTCCTGTGATGAGCCATAAGCCTGGAAGACAAGTAAATGATATGTGTGAGCAAGTCATGTGGCACACTTAACATTATACAGTACGGATATCAGTTAACTGCCATATATAGCATCTGTTCGTCTGTCAGAGGATACACACATTCAATACCACATATCAGTGCTCAGCCTACAACTGGTTGACAGTACCTGCCACACTCCATATGACACACCAGTATACACCAGTACTCGGCTCACTGTTTGGGATCCAATGCACAGCCTTGCCAGGGGGGTACATATCAAGCTAATGCATGCAGAAATATGTCATCCATTGCAATGAATGTGAAGTACAGTTACAGTATAACCAGTAACCCACCCTATTCGTTGATGCCATACCCCTACCTAACATATGTGCACAGTTGTTAATATAGCTGGCATACTGCTGTAACAGAGTATACATGTTGCTAGGTACACACGCAAACCCTGCATCACACATGTGATTGCGGACATGGTACAGGCATCATTACACACACATCAGACATTCATACAACACACAAATGTATGCTAACACAGATGAGCATTTGCTATGTACCTTACAGTACTGTGTGCCCCTACTTACAGATACCTATGCCTGAGGAATGTAATCTGTGCAGACTACAGGAAACACACAAGACAGTGTTACCAGGGAATGTGAAAATACACCATACTTTGCTGTTTAGGCCTACAGCTTCAGGTGGTACAACAGTTCAAATGTCGGCTGGATTCACCAGCAGTACCACTTACTGAGCATACATGTATTGCTTCAGCCTGTGATGGGACACCACAGTCATACACAAGGAACTACGTCACAACATATACCATCCTACTATGTCTGCATCCCAATAACTGACACATCTTTCTCTGGCCTCACACTTAGGACACAAACGACCATGACAGAAACAACCTCACACTTAGCTATCACACCGTCACAGACCTTGCACACATTCACTGTCACACTCATTCCACCTCACATAGCAGGTATTGCACTGTGTACATGTCTGTGTGCATTGTGTCATAAGTAGGTAATACACTATTGTCCCTGGGGCCTACAGCAGCCTAGCCATATGCTACCCTGGCCTGTGACACACATGTAATTAGATTTCACTTCCTCCTGTCAACAGGATACACAGAGGTGATTCCCAGGGCGTGTTACCTATCCCCCAGACAGCCATCAGGGGTATGTCTGATATCTGCTACTGAGGAGCCTTGTTTGTTCATGCTGGGTGATTTACTCCAGAGTATGGCATATTTGCCAATAGGAGCCTATCCCTCCAGCATGTGCTGTTTAGTGAGGTTGCAGGGACTAGGGACCTAGGCCGTGTAGCCCGGTGGGATTGTGAGGTATTGACATGGTGGTTGTCTGACTGCTATGGGTGTGGCATACCTCTGTATGTTTGGCAGAGGTAACCTCTTGGTGGCCGGTATACAACACACTGTAGCTGTGGTTATGTGAGTCAGTCTGCATAGGGTATGTGTTACAGGGCAGTATTACCCTTTGTGAGGTATGTCTGTGGACTTTCCACTTGCTGTAGTTGTCATGTGAGGTACATACCACATGGGGCATTGTGATGAGTACAGGGGAACGCTGACCTATATTTCCGTACATGACACATCGTTTGTGATTATATGTACCACGTAGACAGATTACAAGACTATTGTGGCACTGTGAATATCAAAGGGGAGGCTACTGTCCACCTGTGTCCCATGTTCCCTTCTGACACCTTCAGTGTTAGTCAGGCAACCACCTATCTGGTAGTTAGTGGGTAAAGTGTTTTGGAATGGGGTATGGCACTGCAGTATCAACACTGGTGTTCAGTCCATGCCTTGGTCACCAGGCACCTGTTGCAATACATCTGACCCTGTGTCTCCCTCTCTCACTATATATATATATATATATATATATATATATATATATATATATATATATATATATATATATATATATATAAATATTTATATACATATATATTTATATATCACTCTGTTACATATATATATATATATATATATATATACACACATACTTGTAAACAGCCACTGCTGTACATATACATGCACATATATGCATATATACTGCCCACCTTTCTTGGTGGGAATATCAATTATGGAACAGTTGTGAGACATACACTTATGTAATAATATTGCACAGTGTTATGCAGAATGCATTTCGCTGTCCTCAGGCCATATAGCCATAGCAGACCTCACTGGCTGTAACTCAGTCCCACAGCATTTAACCACCACATGACATATACCTGCACTGCTTGCTGTTTTCAATGCCACACACTACAACCTACATAGATATGTGCACATAGCAACCTTCAAATACATATATATGTCCAGCCTTCACTAACAGTTGCAGTATGTCCCTTGCCCTATGCACATCTGCATATACATATAGATACGGACTGCTACCACATAAGGAGTGTTCACAGAGTGTAGAGTACCCTTCAGACACATCATTTGGATGCCAGCAAATACATCTGTGTTACATACCTTACCTTTGTATTTCTCACCTCAGTCTGTTGATGTTTTTTTTTTTATTTGTTTAGGTTGGTGTCTTCCACTGCCTGTGTATGTTTTTTTTTTGTTTTGTTTTGGTTGGTTGGTGTCTCCAACTGCCTCTGTTTGTTGTTTTTCTTTTGTTTTGGTTGGTGTCTCCAAACGCCTCTGTTTTTTTTTTTTGGGTTGGTGTCTCCAACTGCCTCTGTTTGTTGTTATTTATTGGGTTGGTCTCCAACTGCCTCTGTTTGTTTGTTTGTTTGTCTGTCTGTCTGTCTCTCTCGCTCTCTCTCTCTCCAGTTGCTGCAATGATATTATTGCATGTGTGGACAGCAAGTACAGGCTGCTTTTGTAGGTATCTGCACATGTGCATGTTATGGCCTCTGCACCAATTGGTGCCCACCATTTAGTAATTGCATGCAGCCTGCTGTATGGTAATTGCAGTTCTCACTGTGATTTCAGGACACTGCTATAAAATGATAGGTTAGGTAAGCGTAAGCCTTTCAGTTTTGCAAGGTGGGGACCTTGCTTGTTTGCTGTGGACACTGTTGTGTCAGTCAGAAGGTTGGTATATGTCTCATATCTGAAGCTGGGTTGTAGCCAGTGAAATGCATGTTGTACTGAAACCTGACTGTTGCTTCTTCCAGTACACTCTTGTCAGTGTGTACGTTTACTCACACCTCCTAATGCTAACACTGGATACATGGGAGTATGTACTTTCTTTTGGAATTAAGGAATTAACTGGCATACAACAGTAGTTATTGCAATGTATTCCTATGGCTTTCCTATTTTCCCTTTACATTCACTCCTTGTAATGCATGTTATATTTCTTTATTGCAATGTATTCCTATGGCTTTCCTATTTTCCCTTTACATTCACTCCTTGTAATGCATGTCATATTTCTTTATTGCAATGTATTCCTATGGCTTTCCTATTTTTCCTTTACATTCACTCCTTGTAATGCATGTCATATTTCTTTATTGCAATGTATTCCTATGGCTTTCCTATTTTCCCTTTACATTCACTCCTTGTAATGCATGTCATATTTCTTTATTGCAATGTATTCCTATGGCTTTCCTATTTTCCCTTTACGTTCACTCCTTGTAATGCATGTCATATTTCTTTATTGCAATGTATTCCTATGGCTTTCCTATTTTCCCTTTACGTTCACTCCTTGTAATGCATGTCATATTTCTTTATTGCAATGTATTCCTATGGCATTCCTATTTTCCCTTTACATTCACTCCTTGTAATGCATGTCATATTTCTTTATTGCAATGTATTCCTATGGCTTTCCTATTTTCCCTTTACATTCACTCCTTGTAATGCATGTCATATTTCTTTATTGCAATGTATTCCTATGGCTTTCCTATTTTCCCTTTACATTCACTCCTTGTAATGCATGTCATATTTCTTTATTGCAATGTATTCCTATGACTTTCCTATTTTCCTTTTACATTCACTCCTTGTAATGCATGTTATATTTCTTTCAGCACCAAGTTATTGTATATCTGCTGTGGCTTAGTGGTACATCATGCAGACTGGTGAGTCCAAGGTGTGGGGTTTGAGACTGACAAGGGTATTTTATTTTGCTGCTGAGCAATACAAGGGCCTTGTCATACAGAGTGACAAAGGCACTTTTAAGCAGTTGTAAGCGAGTTGGCGCGGGTTTGCGTGACGCTTAGTGATGCTAAGCACCGCTTAGCTTAGCTTATTGTATTTTAGCAATACTAAGCTACGCTTAGCTTAGCTTATTTTACGTTAGCAATAGTAAGCTAAGCTTGGCATAGCTTATCATATCTTAGCAATGCTAAGCTAGGCGCACACATGCGCACACTGGTGCAAACCCGCTTACTACTGTTTACAAGTGCTCACTCCCGCTAACCCCCGCGCATATGTCTTTGACAGTAAAGTAAATGGGGAGATAGGAATGTTGTGATAAAGGGTGCTCAAAGAGGGGAAGACAGTAGGGAAACTAGCTTGGGATGTGCACGATGGGTGTGGAGAAGGTCCATAGCTGCCCATTTCTTTACCAGCAACAGCTGCGCATATGCAATACATTAGGTGGGATATTTGAAACCTTCCACCCCTGAGAGAGTGGTGAGGACATCTTAGTATGTTGTACTACCAATCATGAATATCAGGCACATGCACTGTTTGTGAACTGCTATACTGTCATTAGTACGTTACTCACATCTGAACAGTTTGTGGTTTGTGTTGGCATTAGCACAGTCTGCTCAGGATGACTGGGCATATTTCTGTACTGTGTATGCCTACCTACACCCTTGGTTGTGCCTGACAACATGGGTATATAGTACCTTTGGGTAGGGGTGCAGAACTGCAATGTGCATTATTTATTATCGTGTGGTGTTTATCTTACTGAACATGCAGAGTTGTTGTGTACCTGTAAGTCTGTGAAGGCTTGTAGTCTGTCTGAGTAGCTCCCACCTGTGGACATATCCAGATGGTAGACAGAGGTCAGCCTAGTATTCTTTGACTGTGCACCACAGCAGTCTTTTCAGCACCTGAACAATGGCATTGTCACAGGTGGTTGCTAGCAGTACATGGCTACATCCTTTGCTATTTCTGTGTTGTACTTCTACATAAGGGCATGCTTGTGGGATTTATTCTACAGCTATTTTCAGAGTGTGTAACAGCAGACAAGCTGATATGCCTGTGTGTTTCTGACTCTTCCAGGCCTCAGATACTCTCACGTATATATTTGAACAGCCTCAGGGAAAGGTACATATAACTGGGATACACCTGTCATATAGTTCAGACATTTTGCAGTTCAGACTTTGGGTGGTTCAGAGCATTTCTATTACTACACCTTTTCTGACGTGCAAGCGGTGTCTACTCTCACTTATTGACATTTGTTATTAAGTGAGATTCAACACCTTTCTGCCTACTGTTAGTAAATTTCACAGAGAGTCAGAGGGTCACAGCTAACATTTGTTTACAAATCAGGATCATCACTGTAGAGCAGTCACTGTTGGGAGGTCTGGCCTGTGAGCTATGCAAATATGCCAGTGTTTATCCTGCCCTGATACTGTGTGGGGTTTGTAAGCTGCTACTGTAACCTTATTCCCCTACTAGCATGGCTGATTCTCTTTTCACAGTCATGTCATGCAATTCAACAACACCTGCTGGTTAAGGCCCACAGAACAAGATGTGTGTTATGCCATTGCTATTTTCCCTTTACATTCACTTATGGTAATGCATGATAAATTGCTTTCAGCACTAAGTTATTGTATATCTGCTGTGGTGTAGTGGTACTTCATGCAGACTAGTGAGTCCAAGGTCCCGGGTTCGAGACTGACAAGGTTTTTTATTTTGCTGCTGAGCAGTACAAGGGCCTTGTCATACAGAGTGACTAAGGCACTTTTAAGCAGTTGTAAGCGGGTTTGCGTGGGTTTGCACAATGCTTAGTGATGCTTAGCTAAGGTCACATAAGCTCACATTCGCACACCCCCACTAACTACTGCTTAAAAGTGCTTACTCCCGCTAACCCCCTTGCTAATTTCTCTTAAAGAAAAGAAAATGGGGAGATAGGAAAGTGGTGAAAAAGGGGGCACAAAGAGGGAAAGACAGTAGGGAAACCAGCTCGCGATGTGCAGGATGGGTGTAGGGAAGATCCATAGCTGCCCATTTTGTTACCAGCAACAGCTGTGCATATGTATGAAATTTGGTGTGAAATTTGAAACCTTCCACCCCTGAGAGAGGGGTGAGGAAAACAAAATACGTTGTACTGCCAATTAGAATTATCAGTTTACATGTCCAGTGGACATGTGTGTGAATTGGGCAGCTATGTATGGGGCATAATTTTTTTGTGGGAACAGATTGCCCTTTTTTTTTATTTTTTTTTCAGGTGAGAGTGGAATGTGAGGTAGAGGAAGTAGGTATATTTGGGGAGGTAGGTTGGGGAGGTAAACAGACAAGACAAACAAGACGCATACAGGGGCCGAGTTTGACACATGGGGTGGGTGAACACAATTGACGGGGAAGGTTGTTTGGAAATCGCAAGCCCATGAGCCCACAGATGGTAACAGTGGAACTGAGATCCCCACCCATGGGCAGTCACCACTGCACCTTCACAGCCCCGAGGGTGGCTGTGCTGGGGGCTGAGAAAGACAGGCAGGCTCACCTGAGAGACACACCACGCTCACCTCAAGATGGCGTAGGGGATCAGCGACTGAACGCTGGATCTCCCTACGCACCACAACCCGGACCCTTCTAAGGGTGACGGGTGGCCCTTCTCCGCCCACGCTTGCACGGGGGGGGTGAGCCCCATCCCCTGCAGTGCTTCCACCCAAAGGTGGCACAGGACCAACGGAGGAAGGGAGTCCGGGCTGGGCACCAGAGCCACTGGTGCCAGGTGCACTTGCAAACTGAGGAGGGACAGGTGGGTCCGCTGGGACCGGCCTTCCCATACGTTCTGTGATTAGGTGTGTTTCATTACAACATAAACAACAGCATTCCAGATTAGTTGTAACAGCATGCAGTAATATTCCTATTAACCCAACACACCACAGTTCCAACAGTTGAACAGCAAACATAACACATGCATATATTGAACAACAGTGGTTATTCCAACCGCATGCAGGGATGATTGGTAGCAGCAGGCCACCATGAACATGGTGTTTGAACAGGGCACATGCATCAACTTGAGTGCAAATATTTATAGAACAATTGGACATATATTCCAACAAATATTTAAGATTACACATACTCATTGAGGTGTGGAATTGCATGGTTTATGCACAAACAGTAGGGTGTAGAAAAAACCTCCATTAACATCTTATAAACACTTTTACTCTACACTACATTCCTAGTGACTGCAGGTGTATATTCCCTACATGGATTATTACACTTGCCACCATGCATTAGGTTGTGTAGTGGGTTTGGCTAGTTCAATCTATACTTGACCTATATCTCACATACTAACTGTCCAGGATGCAGATATTACTGCTACATATTTCATGGTTGCATTTATATTTCTTTATCTACATATCTGGATGTTTTCACATGACATTTTCACTTCAAATTGTACAGAACCCTGCATTTATTGAAGCACACTTACATTTCTGGGGAACATATTAGCATGCTACTCGTGTGCCAGATTTACTTATGCATGCCAGCCAGTAATTGACTGTTGAGGACTGTATATTTACTTCACAGCTACTAGCACTTCCATCACCCACTTTAGATGGGACTGCAGAACTCTGGGTTGCCAGCACTTTCTAACACATTACTATTTGTATAATGCAAGGGTACAACAACATTTCATACTAAGTGAAACAGACACACTCTGGGTTTTAGACCTTTATTAATGACATTACACACTTTTCCACAGGCTCACTCCTTTATTTGTTTTAACGGTATATATGGCAGACATGTTCACGACATATTATACCTTTATTAATAGGTTAGCACACTCTTTTTTCAGGCTCACTCACATATTCTTTTTTATGACAGTGCCTGCAGAGATATTATTCCAGACATTTGTTACCTTTCTTAATGGGTTACTACACTCTTTTTCTGCCTCTCTAACGTTTTTATCTGACAGTACATGCAGAGGACTTATTCAGTCCATTTTATGGCTGTATTATTGGACTACAGCACTTTCTTTCATGCTCTCACCCATATTTTATATAACAATACATGCAGAATAATCACTAACCTGCCTGGCGGTGCAGCCTTAGCAGCCTATCTTCATAGGCTTGCTGATTCGTAACACGGTCAACTGCAGCTGTAAAGTAAATGAAGGGATATTGAGACATTCCTATCCATTATACATACTCCATTTTAAATCCTTACATACTGCATTCCATGGCTACATACTCAGTTGTGGGGCATCCCGCATCCCACGGGCCTCCTGTATCCACTGGTTCAGGTGGTCCTCCTTTCGTCTCTTCAGGTCCGCATGGTGGTGATGGACCTGCTCACCAGTCCGGGGAACGCCTGTTGCACTGGTGAGGTCACGAGCTAACTGGTTCCAAGCCTCTGTCTTGTACTCCGTCCCTTGGAACTGGCCCTGCAGGAGTCTTGCCTCATGAATGTGGACTAGGAGCCAAACCATGTATTTGGACTCCTCGGTGCCTCATCTCTGCGCTCAGAAGTGCACTCCCTCTCCAACACCAGACATTCTGACCACAGATGTGAGCTACAATCAGTTATGGCGTGTATTCCCACCTGTGGGGCTTAAATATGTCGCATTTCCCGCACTTTTTTGTGATTGGCCATTTTGTAAAATTCTCGGCTGACTGCAGACCTGCTTAGTAATGGTTAAACTACCATTCCTAAGTTTATGTATGTTAATAGTGGCTGTTTCCCCTATGTTGTCATGGCTTAGTGGTTCTGTACTTTGATTATGATGTAAAGGGTCCTGGGTTCAAACCTTGTCATTCTTTTATTTTAATACTGTCTAGACAGGCTAGGGGGTGTGGCTGCGTTTAAGCAACTTAGCTCTACATTGCTCCCCTGTGCCCTATGGTGCCCTGGTTGGCGCGGCGCACACGTCTGCGCAAACACATTGCGCTGGGTAAAGCATTGTTAAATGTTGGGCAACTCTATTGCGCTGGGTAAAGCGCTATTACACTATGGGAAAAAACTGTTTAGCTGGGTAAAGTGCTATTACACTATGGGCAACTCTATTTAACTGGATAAAGTGCTATTAAACTATGGGCACCTCTGTTTAGATGGGTATAGCGCTATTAAACTATGGGCACCTCTGTTTAGCTGTGTAAAATGTTGCTTAACGGCAGACTATTATATATCTGGGTATTTTAAAAATATATATTTTGTTCGCTGATACATTGGCCATGTCACTGCTTTTAATAACATTTTAATCATATTTGTCTGGTATTATTTCAAATACTGATTTAAAACATAAATAAGAAGGGGAGTGGTGGGACTCGAACCGTGAATGCCTTCTCTTTGTGCATACGCTCTACCATTACGGTATTGCTATTTGGATTAATTTGGATAAGTAGTTCTTATATGCTCTTCAATGTCACAATTGCTAACTGTGGTTAAGCAATGGGCACACCCGCACAAACAAGCACAATTACGGGCAGCTATATCGTGGATTTAAATAAAAAAAATAATTTTTTCCGTTTTATAACTCTGATGGGGGTTTACAGTGTCAGGGAGTGTGGTGTTGGGTGCATGTACATTTGAGTGGACTCGCTCTTGTCTGTTGACATTATGCTTTTTAAAACCTTGCAGGGGCGTGGACTTTTAGACTGCTCAGCAGTCGGACACACCCCCTGATTGCCTACTCAGTCCATGTAAGAGTTACGGATGAGTCAGCGTGCCCTCATGAATATTCATGGCATGCTGACGTCATACCATTCAACTGCAGCCTCCGAGTAAGACATATTAAGTCTTACAGGGAGGTTTCGTGAATCCGGCCCTAAGTATTTAGACACTTATGTTGGATGTGATTGTTTTGTAACTTTGCTTTTTCATTTTTTTTCCCCTCACATGATATTGGTGTACCATAACTTTAAACATGGATTTCTTTGTATTCCTTTTTGACAAAGACATGGGAGAATGTACTACAACTGGTTTATGCATTGCATCTTGTGCAATGAAGCACTTTATAAAAAGCGTGTCTATCACTTTAATTGCTTTGGAACGTGAACATGGATTTTGTATCTATAGCACTGTGGTGGTACAGCGGTAGCATTGGTGCCTCACAGCAAGAGGTTCTCCTGTTCGATTCTCGGCTGGAGTGCCTTCTGTGTGGAGTCTGCATGTCCTCCCCGCGGTCGAGTGGCCTCCGAAAGACATGCATGAATGGGCGTGCCTTCTCTGAAGGTTGGGCGTCGAGGTGGCAACTCAGCACTATAAAAATCTACTGCCAATCATTAGCGGACCAGAGTTCTGCTGTTGTGACCCCTAACTGGGAAATCCGAAAAGACAAACAACAACATGGATTTTGTATCTCACGAAGTGTTGCGATTTGGATGATGTAGTTCTACTGGTCTGGTTTTGATATTTTGTGTTTTGCTGATATTCTTCGTGCTTCACTCTTGCAGTCTTGACTTATGGAATTTCCTGCTTTGGAAAGCCCTTGGTCAGCCCGACTACCAGAGTAAAAAAAAAAACCTCCTCCCTGAGCTGGTGGATGCCCTACATTGATGTCAGGACAGTTGGGTATAAAGGGAGCCAGCTGATGCCATGACATCAGTTTTTTTTTGTCACTGGAGCTCAAATCAGTTGTGAGAGTCAGTCAGTCCACACCGGAGTGAGAAATTTTCTAAAGCTATGTACCCCATTGGGGAACTCTTTTTCTTACTTGTGACTCATGTCAGGTAAAGCTAACAACTGTCACCATTGTGGTAAACAAATCCTACACAGAGGCTTTCATACCTTGTACGTCACTTGTTTAGGCCCAAACCACAACATCCCAAATTGTTGTCTGTGTGTCCTTTCAATACTAGGACTATAAGGCATAGGGCCAAAATCTTGTCTGAGCACCTTAGTCAGCAATCCACTTCCCATCTTGTGATGGCATCCATCGGCTGTCCTGAGGTTGAGTTCCCCAAGTGAAAAAAGGAAAAAAACACCCAAACTTAAGACCTTGGACGACGACCATTCTCTGTCTGCCATTCCCCCAAGGCTCATTATCACAGAGGAAGGAGAGACACTTTCGCAGCCCCCTTCTGTGAGAGAGGTGGTGGCATAGGCCTCTGCCAAGACCTTTTCAGAGTCCGACATGCTGTCTGGTCCCTCATCTTCAACTCAAGCCTGGGCATTCAGTTCATTGGTCATGTCCAGAGTGGCTAAGCAGATCTCAGCTTGCGGCAAATAACCCTCAACTGACAACATACCTTCGGGGCATCTGCCAACATTGGTTATTTCTTTCAAGGAGACTAGTGTCAGAGTAGCGGACATGCATAGGCCCAAGGTAAAAACTACACCTAAAAATACTTCAACCTCAGTTTCTGTACTTAGGCCTACCAGCTCCCATCCCACAGATTATCAGTAGGATTTGGTCAGGTTGGCCAAGGACCTTATTTCTTTAGTCAGAGGCAGGCAACCTCACACTGGGACCCTCATTCAATATGCTGATGATTCCACCATAATCTGCACTGCTCAATCACTACCAGAACTACTCTCAAAAACTCCACAGTCTGTTACAGCAGTAGAATCCTGGCTAAGAAATGCCCAACTCTTTTTAATCCAAAGAAGACAAAACTAATACTCTTTCATCCCCAAAACACCTCCCTTGTCACTGATCATTTCAACATCCTTGCATCTGATAACACTGCCATAGAAATAGTGCAGGAAACCAAACTTTTAGGTGTTATCATTGACAATAAACTTTCATTTGACCCCCATATACAGCAAAATATAAAGAAAACTCATCAAAAACTGAGACTCATATAGAAACAAACATTTCTTTACTGCAGCAACCAAAACTACCCTGGCAAAAACATTTTTACTTCCCTCTCTTCTTTATGGTGCCCCTATCTTAACTAACTTACAAAATTCTATCCTAAGCAAGTTGAACAGTGTTATAACAAAGTTGCAAAGTTTGCCACAAACTCTGAATATCACACACACCACTGTAAACCACTCCTAGAATTAAACTGGCTTGAACTACCAAACCATCTTGTCTTTATTCAGCTATCCACCTTACACAACCTTATTTTCAAGCCTACTGCCTGCTCTGCACTAGCCAGTTTAGTCACACTAGAAGACAAAAATCTTTTGGCTATCTCAAAACTCACAAGAAAACCTGGTCACGCTCTGTATTCATTCTGTGTCTCTATACACTGTAATTCACTACCTCTAGCTACCAGGTCTATGCCTGACCTAACCCATTTCAAAGCCTCTTTAAAAAAGTCATCTCAAAAATATATGGCTCTGCTCCTGCATAAAGCCTGCCTAGTGGTCAGGTCTTCCTCTTCTGTCACATTTTAATCCCCCACAGACTGCAAGATCCTAAAGCTCTTCTAACTCCTTCTCTGCTTCTATACCATATCCTTAAGCTACTACTCAGGCTTTATTGCTTCTGTTCTTCTTAACTCTCTCATTATATGCCTGCATCACTAACTTTCTGGCTGCTATTTTCCTAACAAACTAAAATTTGATTTTGCATGTACTACTACAGTCAATGTCACACATTGCACTACCTACGTACTTTTTTATCATGTATGATGAGAGTGACTATTATCTGTAATGTTTTAAATGTATAGAATTGTCTAGATGGGTAGTAATATATTACAACATCTTGTAGCAGTTTGTTCTTTCAACTTATTGTTTGTATAGTATTTCTAATGTAATCCTTATTGTATTGGATTACACTGTATTTGTATTGTACTATATGTGGAGCTTTTCTCCCCGGGCGTCTGCAGAAAATGGGTTCTGTAGACCCAGTCAGACCACCCCGGTAAACAAACGTCAAATAAATAAATAAATAAAATCCTACACCTGTTGCCTTTTCAGAACCCCCTCATTCAGATAAAGACACTGACCAGGAGGACTCTATCCTTAAAGAATAACCCTTCCTTACTTCCTTTGAGGATTCTGATTCAGAAGAGGTGTTGCCTTCTGCTTCACCCCCTGAGGACATTGCCTCTGGGGAGACACTGCATGTCATGATAGAGTTTTTCCAGTGGCAGGCACAGCAGTATCCCAAGCAAAAAAGAGGGTCAGGGAGTTCCTTGATCTCGCTCAACACAAACTCTTGGCTATCCCTCTAGCTTTGGAAGTGGTTGAAGATGTCTTTATGGAATCATCTCTCAATCCAGACTCTCTTACCCCAGCCCCTTGTAAACCAGACAGGTTTTAAAGGATACTGGGCTCACATAAATTCCTTTTTAAGAACCCCTGTGCTGACCCAGAGGTTGTCACTCCAGGTCCCAAAGGAGTTAGGGCTAGTACTTAAAAAAAAAACACTACCTACGGACAAAGAAAGCAGAGCCCTTGACAGATTTGGGAAGAAGGTTTACACTTCATCCACCTTGGCCATGAGGGCCCTCAATTGCCAATTTCATATGATAAAATACCAACACAGTCTTCTGGAAAAAAATGAAGCAAAAGATTTCCTCCATGGAGGAGAAGAACACCTCCAAAGAATTGCTGGATCTCTGCCATTTCAGTTTCCAGGTAGCTAGACACTCCTTACTGTGCAGATATGATGCCCTAGAGGCATCTTCCCAAGCAGCTGTCTCTGGCTCAGTCATCAGAAGGCATGCATGATTAGGGAGCAGACATTACTGGAGCATATCAAATCTAAACTGTTATATACGCCCCTGGATAAGGGGCTCCCTTTTTGGACCATAGGCCGAGGCTGTGTTTAAAAAAGATGGAGGATATAGCAAAATCCATGCAAATGGTCAAGGACTTCCTGCAAGTCCAGCCTCCTAGGTTCAGTAGGAATTTTCCCACTAAGCATTGCTCCTTTCCCTCCTAGTCAAAACCCTGTCAGAGGAAAGCCCCCAAGGGAAAGGCCTCACAGGCAGCAACAGCAATTTCAGAGGGCAAGGCAGTGGTCCTCAGGAACACCAAGACCAGGGAGTTCTATGCCACAGGGCTGTAGCAAAGATCAGCAATGACTCACAACACTCTCTCCCCCCCTCTCCACCCCCAACCCCCAGACAAGATAGGAGGAAGATTAGGAGGAAGACTTTCCCTATTCAAGGAAAACTGGGCCCTCATCACTTATGACAAGTGGGTTCTGAAAGTAATCTCAAATGGCTGCAAGCTCACTTTCAAAGAACCATTACGATTCTCAGACTACCCTGATGTGCCACAAAACCAAACGGCAGAGACCATTTCTCAGATTCACAACCTATGCTCTCAGGGCTCTGTGGAACCAGTACCAGAGCATCAAATAGGAAAAGGTTTTTACTGCAGTCTAATCCTGGTCCCCAGGAAAGAAGGCTACTGGCATCCTATCCTGGATCTGTTCATTCTCAATCAGTCCCTTCTAGTCCCAAAATTCTAAATGCTTACTCTTCAAAAGGTTCTTCCCATGATCACACCTCAGGCTGTAATGGTTACCGTGGACCTGAAAGATGCCTACTTGTACATCCCTATAGAAGAATCCTGTAGAAGTTTTCTTCACTTCAGAGCAGGTACCAGTCACTTTCAATTCTCTGCACTTCCCTTTGGCTTGTCTACTGTTCCCAGGGTCTTCACCAAATGTCTGGCTCCTGTGATTGCCTTTTGCAGACCAAGAGGCATCCAAATTTACCCTTATCTGGATGACTGCCTCATTCAGGCCACAAGTCAGTCCAAGCTCCTCAAGGATCTGGCCTTCACCCAGACCATAAACCTCAACAAATCCAACACAAACTCTTCCACCAGGATAATTTTCCTGGGGGCTCTGCTGGATTCCTCCCTCCAGAAGGCATTCCTTCCCCCAGAAAAGGCATCCTTCTTAACCCAGTACTTCCAGTACATTATGCAGAGACAATGCCTCTCAGCCAGGAATTCCTCAGAGCACTGGGCTACATGGAATCCTGTATACTAATGATCCTTCTGGCCAGGCTACATGAGGAAACTTCAGTTGTACCTCAAAAATCTGTGATGTCAGGACTCATAGTCCCTGGAGACAGAAATCCACCTAATTCCCTACCTCAGAGAGGAATTGGCTTGGTGGTCACAAACATCTGCACAGAACCAGGGTCTCCCTTCAGGTTCTTCCCTCAGGGACAAACCTTGCACCCAGATGCATCAGACACAAGCTGGGGAACCCTTTTCCAATACTTCCTATCCCAGGGCAAATGAGAAGAGCAGTTCAGGCATAAGCACATACATTGGAAGGAATTTATGGCAGTACAGAAGGGCATGATGGCCTTCAAGGATCTCTGGAAACCAGGGGTTCTGCTTATTAAAACACACAACAGTCAAGTGGTACATAAACAAACAAGGAGGCACCCAGTCCTACACTCTTTGCCAGCTGGCAGGGCAGATCCGGGAGAGAGCCAATGCTATGAGTTTGCACCTGATGGCTCAGTACCTTCCTGGGGCCCAGAACACTCTAGCAGACCCCCAAAGCAGACATTTAATGGATCCCCATGAGTGACAGTTGCATCGTGAAACATTTCTCAGCATAGTTCAGAAATGAGGATCCCCTCAAATAGACCTCTCTACCACCGACGGAAATGCTCGGTTAAAAAGATTTTGTTCTAGGAGCAAACTTCACATAGCCTGGAGAACAGATGCCCTCTCCTTCCTCTGGAGCCATCTATTTCTTTATGCATTCCATTCCCTGCCTCTCCTTCCAAGGGTCCTCCTAAAAATCAAAGAAGAAGGATCAAAGGTCATCCTGATAGCTTCAAGCAGCACTGGTACCCTCTGCTATCGAGTTTGACCAAAGAAAAACCTTGGCAGTTACCCCAGAGAGTGGATCTGTTGACTCAGGCAAAGGGGAAGTTTGTACACCCCAAACCTGACTCTCAAACTCTCTGCATGGATAATTCATTAAAATTTGACCCTGAACAATCCCTGAGTAGTCAGGTGCTTAATATCCTAAAATAATCTAGAAGACCCAGTAATAGGAAAACACTCTTCCAAGTAGAAAGGATTCTCTTTTGGTGTCAGCAACAACGCCTCAACCCTGTCTTTACCAATATTTCAGCCATTTTGGAGTACCTGGCTATCTTGGTGGACAAAGGCCTCTCCTTCTCATCCATTAAGATTCATGTTTCTGCAATTTCAGCCCACATTCCTACTCTTCCTCCAATCCTTTCCCATTCCTTAATGATACAGTTCCTTAGGGCAGTGCTGCACATCAGACCTCCCAGGAGGCAGCCCACCCTTCCTTGGGACCTCAACTTTGTTGTAGAAAAATTTACTTTACCCACCTTTGAACCACCTGCATCAGCTGATTTAAAATGCTTGACCTGGAAGACTACCCTTTCACTGGCTATCACCTCAGCTTGAAGGATCTCTGAGTGGCAAGCCCTCATGGCAGTGGAACCCTTTCTTATCTTCCACCCAGAGTTTCACTGAGAACTAATCCTTCCGTTATGCCCAAGGTGGTCATGGACATTTCCCTGAGACAAACCATACACTTGCCTACCTTCTTCCCCAAGTCACAGAACCAAGAGGAAAGAATCCTTCAGTCCTTGGATGTACACAGGCAACTTCGCTACTACCTTAACAGGACTAAAACTTTCAGAAAATCAGACCAACTGTTTGTTTCCTTTGCCTTGGGCTCCAAGTGGATCTCCCACTGTATTTCCTTTTGTAAATAAAATTCAGCCCATGTTTGCAGATGACATTGTGATCTGTAGTGAGAGTAGGGAACAGGTGGAGGAGACCCTGGAAAGATGGAGATATGCTCTAGAGAGAAGAGGAATGAAGGTCAGCAGTAATAAGACAGAATATATGTGTGCGAATGAGAAAGAGGATAGAGGAATGGTGAGGATGCAAGGAGTAGAGGTGGCGAAGGTGGATGAGTTTAAATACTTGGGGTCAATAGTTCAGAGTAATGGTGAGTGTGGAAGAGAGGTGAAGAAGAGAGTACAGGCAGGATGGAGTGGGTGGAGAAGAGTGTCAGGAGTGATTTGTGACAGACGAGTACCTGTAAGAGTGAAAGGGAAGGTCTACAAGAGGGTAGTGAGACCAGCTATGTTATATGGGTTGGAGACAGTGGCATTGACAAAAAGGCAGGAGTTTGAGCTGGATGTGGCAGAATTAAAGATGTTAAGATTTGCACTGGGTGTGATGAGGGTGGACAGGATTAGGAATAAGTATATTAGAGGGTCAGCCCAGGTTGGAAGGTTTGGAGACAAAGCCAGAGAGGCACGATTACGTTGGTTTGGACGTGCTGAGGAGGGATGCTGAGTATATTGGGAAAAAGATGCTAAGGATGAAGCTACCAGGTAACAAGAAAAGAGGAAGGCCTAAGATAAGGTTTATAGATGTGGTGAGAGAGGACATGCAGGTGGTTGGTGTGACAGAGCAAGATGCAGAGGACAGGAAGAAATAGAAACAGGTGATCTGCTGTGGTGACCCCTAACGGGAACAGCTGAAAGAAGATGATGATGATGATGAAATAAAATTCAGCCCACATCCCTACTCATCCTCCTATCTCTTCCCACCCCCTCCTGGTGGAAGGGTTTGTGTTGGATTTGTTGAGCTACCACTGCAAAAAGCTCCCTGAATCTGTTAGGACCCATTTAGCTAGGACCACTTCTACCTTCACTGCTATCCTAAGGGGAGTCCGTACCAAAGACAATCTGGAAGCAGCTACCTGGTCATCAGTTTTTTATTCTGATAGTTGGCTGACCAAGGGCTTTCTGAAGCAGGAAATTCCATAAGTCAGGACTGCAACAGTGAATACACTCGAACATCTACATTTATTGGTAAGTGTACACATCTGTACTTTACGTGTATTTGAAATTTCCTATGTTTTGGTTTTGATGTGATCATATTGTATGTCTTTGTAGTTCGATATTATGCAACAGACCACTGCAAGTGGTCTGGCAGCATTTTTTTTGCCTGCTCTTTACTGTAGTATTCCAGTAAATACCCCAAGTAATGACCACTCAGCATCATACTTTAGAGATGCTGTATCTTTCACCTGTAGCCAGACACATAATCAAGCGGTTTAGTAAAGTTGTGATGAATTACAGGCTTGCATCATTTATTTATTTATTCTTGATCCTTCTGTATACCAAACCTCTTTAGAATAACATCATAATGCAGTATTCTGCTCCTGTAGTACCCTAGACATATTTCTTGCCAGAAAAAAAATTACTCCTTCCAAAGCTGGAATAAATTTTGCTGTTTAGTCCGACTTGTATTCTGTCTCCTTGAATGCATACATACTGAAAAGCCCAAAGCTCAGTTTCATTTTTCATATTTTTATTATGCCCCATTTTGCTTTGGGTATGAAAGATTGGTCTATTAAATTGCAGTGAAAACAGTGATCGTCTTTTCTTAACTGCATAAAATGGAATGAGATGTTCTACTGTGTTCATTTTATCTTCAGGTTTTTGTTAATCACCAGATAAATACCTTTGATTTTCTACAAGAACATGCAAAACTTGTTTTCTGATGAAAATACGTTGTCAGACAGTTTATTCATACTCTAAACAAAAGTTAGGAATTTTTTTTTTTTTTGCATTTATTGCATAGTTTTTTAGCTGACATTAGCATGAGTGTTCACTTGCTTTTACCTCTAATCCTTTCAAAGATAATCTGATAAACACTGACATGTTTTATGTTGTGTAGAAACTTGGGTCAATGTTTTCTTGCTTATATTGCTTTTCTGTTTCAAGACAAATTAAACATACAGATTTTAAACATCATGTGCATTACAAAATGGTTATGAAATAAGCAGTTCAGAGGGAAATACTAGACTAGTTGCCCTTGTGGGCTGTTTTAAGCCTAGCCAATTTCCTGTGGTGACAATCAAACCCTGTACCTTTTGTCTATAAGGAAAACACCTTAATCATTATGCCAGTCACCAGCCAATTCATATCAAATGCAAATCTTTGTCATATGCGTTCTTGAAAAGAAAGGTTGTATAAACAGAACATCTCAGCCAGAAGAGTAGAGAGTTCCACAGAACTGGGTCAGCAACAGAAAGTACTAAATGTGAATTGAGAGCTTATGCAGACCAGTGTTAAAGAATCAGACAAGATCTTTAGTACGAATGGGACCAGAGTTATGTAATACATTGTGACTCTGTGTTTTAATGGGAACCAGAGAACAGGATAAATGCCAGCCAGTTTCATGGTAGGGATCTCTGCTGCAGTATAAATCCATACTCATGAAGGTTTAGCAGAAAGTGCGCTTCTCTATTCTAGTTTGATTTCCAGAGCTCAGGGGACATTCCCAGTTAGGTGAACTTCACATTTGCTCCTTGCATTTGTCTAATGCATGGTTTAAAAGGAAGGAACAGCTTGCACCATTTTAATTTTTTCTTGTTTTGTTCTTTTTGCTGCAAAAAATGATCAGTTAGCTCTTTGTTGGTCCCTTTCTGAGAATGGTTAAGTCCTCAGCTTGGGAGTGGACGTGTTGTTTTGTTGACAATACATTGCATTGATTAATTTTTCTCTTTGGATTTAAAAATTTTGAATTGTGAACTACAAAACTGCCAATTTTTACAATATCCCTAAACAAGCTGTTTTGTGTGTGTGTGTGTGTGTGTGTGTGTGTGTGTGTGTGTGTGTGTGTGTGTGTGTGTGTGTGTGTGTAGGGCAAATTCTACTAAAGGATTTTCATTTACAGTGTTTTTCTGGTTATTTGAGGAGCACCCTGTGTCTTGTGAGCACTTTTGTGAGTTTCAAAAAGCTGAGCTAGAAATTTAAAGGTCTACTTAGACCATAAAGAAACTTGAATCCTTGATGCAAGCTGACTGCATACAGGGAGAATTTTTTTCCAATGACCTAAAGCCTACAAAACTTAGAAAGCAGAACAAAAAATGTGTCATTTGTTAGTCACAGAGACTGTGGGCAGGGATATGAGAGGCTTTAGTAAAGCACCAGTCCTGCTGAGCTCTGCATATTTCAGACCCTGTGAGATTCCTTTTTATCTACCCAGGTCCAATTTGTTTCTTTTTGACCCCTTTCTGTTCTGAGTCTTATGGAGGCAGATTGAGATTTTGCTGTCTGCTGTTCAGGCCCCAGAGCTTTTCAGGTTAGTCCTCAGACACTCATCTTTGATGTCACCACTCATAAATGTCAGTCACTCCCTCTGAGCTATGCAAAACTAAATGGCTATCATTCTGATTGAGTATGGCCAGGAGTTGAGTCTCTTAAAATGCTGGGAAAGTGCCCCCAAGCCCCCACTCAAGAAGGTTTGGATTTCAGCAGCCAGGTAATCCAAATACCAGATATTGGCTAGCAGCCAAGCAGAGGATAGCTTCTCCCCGCCACTGAAACCCTTTGATCTAATGATGTCTTTTCTGTCTGTTCCTCAGCTGACGGGTTTCCAATCTTACTTCGACTGCTTCCTGACAGTAGGATTTGCAGCTGATACTCCTCCCTTTACCCATAATCCCCTCCAGTCCCTAACTTTACCTCAGATCTCATTTGCTGCTCATTGAGGTTGGACGTTATTCGCTGGCTAATCTCAATCAAATTCATTGGCATATTTTGTTACTTTATAATAACTTATTACTAACTAGTGTATTAACTAGTGTATTATTGCTATTGTAATATTCTTTATTTATATGCTTCTATTTTTTGTCCCTCTCTTTACCAAAAAAAAAAAAAAGTTTTTCATAGGTCTGTTTCTGAACTGGTTACTTAGCTAGCTTATGATTTTTTTCTTTTACCATTGTTGGTATTTCTTGGCTTTTTGTACACTTGTCTCATCAGTATATCTTGAATACCACTGAAGATAGTTTCTTATATTTGCCTTTTCCTTCTAGTGTTAAGTTGTGCTCTTTTCCCGTGATCGTGTTGGATAAACCAGCTGGTTTTGGAAAATGTGTGGCTTGTAGTCATAAAATTCTGAAATCTGACACACAACTTAAGTGTGTGTATTGTTTAGGGGCAGCTCATCTGGAGGAAGATTGTTCAGTTTGCTTTAATTTGCATGGCTTTTGGCCAGCAAGCCATGATTGAAAGACACAATGAACTGGTTCTGAAGGGTCTTTTACCTCCAACTGAATCTTCCAAATCCGTTTCATCTTTGTCTCTGGAGTGTCCCCATCAGGGAAGAACTCCTCAGAGAAGCACAAGGGGCATGAGAGAAAGGCCCAAAGAAAAGGGCAGAGAAGCAAGGAAGTGATTCTCTGACCACTCTTCTGCATCAGTGTTATCCTTGGCTCAGCTAAACATTCCAAGTCTTGAGATCCTACAACCTCTTAGGATCTGACTCTGTATGTTTTCCCCAGAACCAATCTCCCTTAGGCTGTGTTCTCCATTTCTTCAGGAGAGACCCATGTCGAAGGTCCATTAAGGTCTACCAGAAGTCTGACAGAAACTGATGTGGATAGAATGATGAAATTCCTCAGGACCAAAATTCAGTTGAGAGTTCTCTCGTTTCCATCTCTCATCAGACATGTAAGCTTTGGACCCTTTCCTTTGCCCATGGCTACTCCTATCCCAATCCAGCATCTGGGTATTGGGATGCTGGATCCAAGATTTCCTGGATTGTTTGTGTCTGATCTAAAGTTGTGGTTATCTTTGACTCCAGCATCTTCTCTATCCAACTGTCTCCAATTTCTTTGGAGGCAGATGGATTTTTGAGTCAAAGCTTTGGCACAGAGTCTGTCCCTTTCCCTCAGAGCATTGGGGTTTCATAGCTCAGTTTTGACTTTGGTCTCTGAGCAGGGTTGAGTGGGTTTTCTCTGTCATACAAGAGTGGTAGCTTTGGCTCCCACTGGAGTGAATTTGGCTTTTGCCTTTGAGGGGCTTGAGAGCTCTCTCTCCAAGACTGGAAATTGAACATCTCTATCCCTTCTGTCTCCACCCACTCCACAACTGATAGCTGTAGGTCCTGATCCTGCACAGTGTATCCCACTGGGACAGCCAGTTCACATTAGCCTTGAGACAGTCCTTATTCAGGACACCCCTCAGTCTTCTGAATCCTCCCCTGTACATTCCCAAATGGAGGCTCTTCTGAAGCACAAGTTTAAGAGGAAGCACATTGATTTCCTCAGGAGTGTTTGACAGAAGACACTGCTTTTTGATGAAGGGGAAGGGTCCCCCAGATCACACTTGAAGATGTCGAAATCAGGGAGATCCTCTAGCTTCTTTGGCAGAAAGAAGGTTGGTCTTCCAAAGCCTCCTTTTTAGGTGGAATCCATTTTTCTTGAGACTTTTGATTCTGGCTTATCTACTTCCTGGGTGGTCCCCAAACTGATGAGATGGTGGATTTGAACTCTTGCCAAGTATGGAAGGAATCAGTCATCACAGAACAGGTTTCCAAAAAAAAAACTGATAAATATCTTGTTGCTGCTAAAGACCACTGTCACATGAGCAAGGGCCTGGCAATGAATGCCATGGTAGTGGCAGCCATCTAGAAGGAGCTCACTGAAAAGAGCTCATCTGTCCATCCCCCTAATAGAAAATCCAAGTCTTTAGATAGGTTTGGGGGGAGTGAGTTTGTGGTTCAGCTACCTTTGCTTTAAGGTCACTAAATTATTTGGCACACATCACTAGGTTTCAGAGAGACTTGACAAAGAAACTGCCCAAGGCTGTCTCTGGGGCCATGTATGCTGAAGACAGGCAAAACATAGATTCACAACTGGCTAGTATTCAGTACCTGTCCCTCCATGCAGCTTTTATCCAGTGCAATGGAAGGGTTTTCAAGGAGCCACAGAAACAGGCATCACTGTAAGGAGACATGCCTGGATGAGCTTGTGTTGCAGAACCTTTTATGAGATTTTTTATCAGTGCCCCATTTGATGGCTTGACTTTTTCAGCCCTAATGTCATGGACACACTCTCCATGAGTGAGCAGGATGGGAAAACTCTCTCTGTTGTAGGCATATGGTTTTCTACCCCCAGCGGACTTTTCTGGAAACCAGAAGTGGGTAAAAATCTGTGGTTGCAGAAGTCACAAAGCTTTCCTTAGAGCTCTTCTGGAGATAGCGCTTCCAGAGGCAGAGGGGGTATTCTAATGGTAGACATTGTCCTCATGGCAGAGGAGATCCACAGAATCAAAGTTTCTGGGGTCTGTTCTATAAGATGCCTTATCAGTGCTCCTGAGCAGTTGCCTGACTGCTGCATGCTGGTGACAGTAGGGAGCACTTATCTCTGCATCAAGAAGCCTGGACATCTATCACCAAAGATGTCTGGGTGCAGACAGTTACCTGAGTTTGTTACATTCCATTTCTTTATCCACTCCCACCAGTAAAGAAATTCACCAGTGTTCCACCCTCTCAAAGAAAAGCAGCAGCAATAGAAATAAAAAAATCTGCTATGAAAGCCAGTTATCCAGGAGGAAACACCGGACCAGTAACGGTTAAGAACTTATTTGATTTTTTTTTTAAAACAAGAAACATCTTTATTGAATTATCACTTATGACATAGTCATAGTTTATATAAATGAAAATAAATCATACTGACATCACTTATAATCTATACAGTCATTATCAGTCAAACATTACATAGCTCATTAAATTAATTCCTGGCTTCCCTTAAACATTCCTCCTGCAAAACATTATTCTGCATGTATTTGTTCCCACAGTTCCCATTTTTTCTTTGTAATTTGTTCCTACCCTTTTCTAAAGATCATACTTCCAGTTATTTTATCTTTGTTACTGTGCTCACTGCTTCTAGTCCAGTTGGTTTTAACTTTGATTTCCATTTTCTACTAATTGTTTTTTTGGCAGGCACCACAATTAAACTCAGCAAGGCCTTACTATGTCTAGGCAATTCTGATTCTGTATTACAGCTCAAAAAATAATTCCTTAGTTACAGCAATTTGCTCACCCAGTATTTCTGACAGGTTAGTCTGCAGGGAATTTTTAAAATCTGCCGACTCATTGCACTCCCAAAAAATATGTTCTCAGTTATCTCTTTTTTCCCCATTACTCCTTCAACATTTACAGTCTATAAAATTCTTTGGAGTCTGCTTAGAGTATTAAAATACCCATGCAAACACTTCCAAGCAAATATCCTAAATCTTTTAGAGTTGGTTGTATTTGAGATTCTTTTTGGTGCCAAAAAAGAACAGGGGCCTCAGGCCAATTTTGGATCTTAGTCATCTGAGTTAATATGTCAAACACACACATTTCTGTATGCTCATGGTACAGTCCATCCTCCCTCTTCTGAGGAAAGATGATTTGATGTGCTTGATAGACCTTCAGGATGCATACTACCACATCAAAATGGACAGACTCTCCAAAGGTTTCTTCACCTTTGGCTGGTGGCCAGTCACTTTCAGTTCAGGGCCATGCCCTTTGGTTGCATCACAGCCTCCAAGGTATGCACCAAATTCATGGCAGTGGTTGCAGCTCATCTCAGACTGCAAAGGTTATGAGCGTTTCCCTATGTAGACGACTGGCTCCTCATTGCTCCTACCAAGGCACTTCCAGTTCAGAAGTATTTGTTTCATCTAGTAATTACAGTCAGCCATGACAAATCTCAGTTTCCCTACTATATACTCTAGATTTCATAGGAGCTCACTTGGATACAATGGTTCAAACAGCAAGGCTACCTCAGAACAGGTTATCCACCTTATGAAACCAGGCATTACAGCTTCTTTCTCATCAGACATCACCTGCTAGACTAGTCTTACAACTTCTAGGGTCAGTGGCAGACTCCATTACTTTGGTTCCCTTGGCAAGACATTATATGAGAATATCGCAGTGGACAGTAGCAGTTCAATGGTCAGTCAGGTGGCAAACCATGTCCTTTCAAATCCATCTAACATACATCTGCAGAGATCATGAAACTTGGTGGATTCCATCTTCAGAAATGTCCCAGAGACATCCCTTTTTCCCTCCCTTTCTCAAAGCAATGGTGAGTACGGATGCTTTCCAACTAAGATGGGGGGGGGGGCATAGAATGGGGAAGATGGTCCAAGGCACCTGGTCCCCATCAGAGGTCAATCTTCACATTAATGTCAGTTCTCTTAGTGTTGCAGGCCTTTCATGATATCCTACCTCTAGGAGTGATCTCTATCTGGATGGATAGCATGTCAGTCATCTTGTACATCAACAAACAAGGGGGAACATGGTCTTACCTGTTGTATTAAGAAGTGATGAGAGTGTGGCAGTGGGTGTTATCTTCCAACTGCTTTCTAATAGCAATGCGAATACTGAGGAAGTCCAAGACATGTTGAGCAAATCTATTCTCCTACCTCATGAGTGGAATCTCAGTTCAACAGTGGTGGTACAGATCTTTTACCAATAGGGCCAACCATGCTGTGATCTTTTTGCTTCTCCCGCCAATTCAAGATGCAGCAATTTCTTTGCTCTGATTCCCCCAGAGGGGAAGTCACTTGAGAGACACTGTGATTCATGATTGGACCTCCAGTCTCCTATACGCTTACCTACAAGTCCTCTTATCCCAAAATTCCTGCAGAAAATATTACAGAGTGTGTTTTCCCTTTCTCTGCCCTCATTTGATACATCCCCCCTTTGGTGCTGGATCCCAATCCAGTCATGCTATCTCATCCACCCAGAATGCCTCATCCAGACATTCAGGTCCTGACATTGGTTTTCTTCCAAAGTAGTCTATATTCTCATTTTCTTTCATAAACCTTCCACTAGGAAAGTCTACAAAAGTAAATGGAAAAAGTTTACCATCTGAGCTTTCAAAAGAAATTTAGATTCTTTTTCAGCTCCCATACCAGCAGTATTAGACTTTCTTTCTTCCATCATCCACGATGGAGCCAGTTATTCCACTATCAAAGCTTAGTCAGCAGTGATTTTGAATTTTCATATTGATGAGAATCACACTTCAGTGGCCTCTCAAATTGTGTAAGGCTTTCCTGAGAGGTAAATTCTTTCTCAGACCTCCTATTAAATATCCCACTCCTCCTTGAAACCTTACTCTACTGCTACAGGCGAACACCTCCTGCCAAGGTAGACAAAACTTCTGGTGTAGGAAACTATTTCCTGGTGGGCATTACCACACCCAGGAGAGTATTTGAACTCCAGGCCTTGTCAACCTCCATATATTATCTTTCATAAGAACAGGGTTTCTTTGCATGCCAGTTCATCTTTTTTGCCTAAAGTAGCTACACAGACTTCACTGTTGAAAACATTAATCTACCAGTCTTCTTTCTAAAATTTTCCAGTAAAGGCGAATAAATGCTTCATTTGTTGGATGTGCATAGACAATTATGCTTCTATCTTCATTGAACCAAATTCTCCATGAAGTCAGACCAGTTGTTTGTATCTTTCTCTAAAGCTAAGATAGGCCAAGGTGTTTCAAAAGTCACCATAGCTAGATGGGTGACTAGCTTCTTCATCATGTTTATAAGGACAAAGGTTTGACTCTACCAAAGGCGTATTTTGAGAATGACTGTTTCTACTTCTTTGACCTTCTTTTCTAGTGCCTCAATTGATGCCATTTGTGCTGTTGCCACTTGGTCTAATGTTCATACCTTTATTTCACATTATAAAATGGATTTGCTCTCCAGGGATAGGGTGGCTTTCAGTTCTGCCATCCTCTGGAACATCTTTCCGTGAGACCACTCTTAGAGCAATGTAGCTGGGACTCTGTCTCATCAGTTGACAAATGGATGGAAAAAACATTAGATATGAAAGTTATGTACTCACTGTAATAATATTGCTGTGTTATCTGTTTCCATCCTTCCTCAGCTTCCCTCCCTCCTTCTTTCCCCCTTCCATTTCATGGAATATTGTCCCTTTTTGGCTACTGGTATGACTCTATGGATTGCCATTTGTGCAGACCTTCTCCAGAGTAGACCATTTTCTATCCATTATGTGGTCCTATGTCAGTCTGTCTGTAGTGGTATATACTTATATCTATCTATCTGTATTTCTGTCTATATATGTATCTGTATATTATTGGATTTGACAGGCAATTGCAAGCAAACTCAATCTGAGGTAATATTGGGGACAGGATGGGATTATGGGTAAGGGGATGAGCCTAAGCTATAGATCCTAAAGTCTGGAGAAGTATCCAAAGTTGGATATGAAACCCATTAGTTGAGGATGGATAGAAACAGATAACACAAATCTATCATTATGGTGAGTACATAAATTCCATTTTAAAGAGTTTTTATCATCAAACAGAAGGATAATGCCCACACAAACTCCAGAATCTTCATATTTTGAATTAAAAGGGGAAGTCTTAAACCTCTTCCCAAATTTTCTCAATAATGTGTTAAAGTGCAGACATTTAGGAAGTCAGTGTGTCATACTTCCCGGAGAAGGATGCTTTCTTTGGGGAGAGTTTAAATTTCATGGACGAACACTTCAGATGGGGCATCAAAGAGGTTTAAGAGTTCAAGAAATATTACTTGGATTTTTTAGGCATAGAGGAGCATAAGAAGCTGAAGATCCCCTCAGTTTGTCAAAGCTACCTGTGAATCAATGTCATTGAGGCTTGACCCCTAGCCACCTGCTCCTAAAAATGGACAATATTTTATTTGGTCCAAGAAACCCTTAAGTAGGTGTGTAAATCCAATAGCAGACACTATAGTCATGTCTCAGGAAGCTGCATGGAGGGCCTACCCTGTTATGAAGATTCAGTGTGTTTCTTAATAGTATGGAGCAGTTTGGAGAGCTGAGTTTTAGGGAAGGAAGTGTGCAATTCTTTCACCTTTGCATTGCTGACTACTAAATGTACATGAGTGTAAGGATAAGATCCTCAAGCAAACTGAAAATGTGGTCTCAAAAATCTTAGCTGTATTGAAGCTCTCCTATAGTGGACAGCAGATTCTTTTGACCAGCAGATCCCAACCTTCAGGCTACAGGAGGGCCAACAGGGTTATCTATCTTTACCAAGAACAATAGCTGGAGATGATTCTCCACTGTTTGATCTCTCTTGAGCTTTAACCACTCTCTGCAGCCAGCACCTAATGCTGTCCTCTGCTTGGTGTAACTCCATTCCTATTATATCATGCCCAATACCTTGTACATGGTCCAGACCTCCCTAGTACCATTTTCCATCTTCCGCATGTGTATCAGTCATTTCTCTCCCCAACCTGTGCATAACCAGCTTGTTTTTCTGATAGTTAATTTTTTTTTAAAATTTCCATGTTAATGATACTCTTTTGGCCTTAGTACACTGGACATAAACAGACCACAAAGAGCATCAGAATCAGCTGTGATGGTATTTGAAAATAACTATAAAGGTCTTGTGGTTATCAATTTTACTACTTTATAGTATGCGGACTGTTGTCCAGTCTATGTGGTATGAGCATTTGTTTATAAAATGTTGCACGCCAACTGTACTTATCCTAAGAGAAAAAAAGTAAAAAGCAGATAGCTTGGAGTGTCCCTGTATATTTATGTTTTAGTTATTATTATACCATACCAGGTGTTAAGTGATGTAATTTAGTTGATCAGTGAATTAGAAGTCATGATTATCTTGGGCGATTAATACTGTATAACTTCCAGTTCAGTCATATAGTTAGATCATACAGCTTTCACTGGATTTAATCAAGAAACTGTCCCACAATGAAAATGATCCTTCCCACATACAGAAAAGATCTTTGGCTGCCTTTTTCTACTTACTCCATGATTGAAAATGTGAGCAATTGTTAATTTTTCTGGTATTTTCTGACAGAGTGCAACTCTGCACCACATTTTGTGGGCTTCCCATTGAAATATCGACACTTGAAATGTCGAGTGCTGACAAGCTGAACCCCCCCCCCCCAAAAATACAGAAGAACAAGTTTCAAAAATCTCTCTTCTCCTTTAAACTTATTTTTGCAGTGGGGCAAGCACCCCCCCCATGTGGATGACAGTTTTAGCATTAGAGTGTAATTGTAGCTCATTTTGTGACTAATCCAACCTGAAAATGGATCTTGAAGAAATGAATAAGAACAGGCATACAGCAGTAAAGCAGTGAAATATTAACATAGATAAGCATTAAAGAATAGGTGCAAAGTGATTTCAGGGAGGACACTAGAGTGACCGAAGTCGCACTCAGATGTTTGAAGTGTGTGTGTGTGTGTATTTGTATGTGTATGTATATGTGTGAGCGAGAGAGGGAGAGAGCATGATTTGTATCCAGTTTCTGAATACTTCCTGAAAATGCTACAAAAATAGTTGAATTTACCTGCTGGAAACCACAAAATGAATCTAAAGTCATAGCAAACTAGGACAAATTGTTTATATAAACACTTCAAAATTAATTTACTGACATTGTATATTCATTTTATTATGTGAATACTGAACTTCTAATGTTGGTCTTCTCAGTACTGAAAACATAAGGTAAATGTCAGTGTTACAACACTTTATCATGGAATCTGTAAATACTGTTAAGACTATACATTTTCAATGTATGACATTATAGGCATTACTTTTGTATGAGCATCTGGCACCATTACACTTAGGTTGTCCACACTGATGTTTTCATTAAAATGGATATTTATCAACATATACCCCTTACACTCTGACGTTTGACCTGTCCTGCCATACATTTTGTGTGAAAGTAGTTTTAGATGGCTTTCAGTCAGACTATGCTGTAGTAGATTGTGGAAGATGAATTGCTATTGCTGGATTTCCAGTTTTTGTTCATACGTTCAAAGGCACTTACTAGGGTATTGATCTGTGAGAGTTTTAAAATTCTAGCCATACATTCCCATGAAGTTTTTAGCCTTTATATTTTATGTAGAAATAACTCAGAGATGCGCAGTAAATTTACTTATTGCTCCTGTCCATAAGGGAAAAGGGCTGTTAAACCATGGCTGAATTTGATGTTGCCCACATGTTCCTCTAGATTACATTTGAATAGTGCAAGATACCTTGCTTTATATGCAGAGGAAGGCCATTTCAAAGAACCGGTATTCTCTGTGATACATATATATCCCTCAAACATGTTCTGTTTATGTTGCCGAAGAGATTTAGATGAGATAGCACCCTGTTTATGCCCCTATTGGACTCATGAAGGTGCAGTAGATCTGACAGGATCACCTCTCAGAAGACTGTATGATACAGAGAAGAGACACGAGGCTTTGAGATGGTCTGAATAATTTTTTATCATTTAGCTTCTTGATTTTCTTCATAACAAAGCATTGAGGGCATTCAAGTTGTGTCAGATGTTTGTCATGCTGAAGAAGGTGTTATACTTGATGGTCAGCCTGATGAATGCAAAATACATCGAAATAATTGCATTACTTATTCTGGATACCATACCCTTAGTAATAAATTATGAAATAACAAAGGACTTTCTTATAGAAATGGATACATGGGATTGAAGGACAACTCGTTGACTACATAGGTTCCTAGATCCATAACTTCTGTATACATTTTTAGGGTTGTGTTGTCAGTGTGATGGTTACAAGGGACTTCTTGCTTGTCAAAGGATAACAGGATACTATTATATGTTTCTTGACAATTAGTTTTAGTTCATGGTTTTGACTCCAGCTTTTGATTTGGGAAAGGCGTTCATGGATGATTTTGGTGATCTCTAGACAGTTTATGATGACACCAAGTTTACAGCTATCTTCAAAATGTGTCAGCCATAAACTCTTAACAGTAGCTTTGACCTCTGAGAAGTAAATACCAAGGAGGAATGTCCCAAGGACTGAACCCTGTTGTACATTGCTAGTGACAGATCTTTGGGAGGAGGTAGAGCAGCCCACTCTAATTTCCTGGGCTCTATTTGTGATCTAGTTTACAATCCAGTGAATTACACAGGGACTGACCTTTAGCTGAGATAGTTTAGTGATAACAGAGTGTAGGATGGTGTTGATTGAATTTGCGAGATCTAGATATGTGGTGTTTACTGATTTGTTCTCATTCATTGTTTCAGTAATCTTCTTGAAGAAGCCAACCAGGTTTAATTAGGTAGAATCTGCCATTGACAAATCCAGACTGGCTTGGGTCGAGATTCTGTAGGTCACCTATGTCCTTATTTATTAATTCCATGGTGATCTTTTCCATAGCCTTAAAGCTGAGGCTGTTCAGACTTATGGTTTTATAATTTCCCAGGTCTATTGATGTCCCTGTTTTGTGCAAGGGGGTGACAGTTGCTGTCCTCCATTCATCTGGCACAAAGCTTGTTTGGAGGCTGTCATTGAATAGCCTCTGTAGGGTTCTGACATGTCCTTTTTCTGCCTGGCAGGTAAGCAGCCCAGTATATTATCCAGGCATACAGAAGGAGTGCTCTTGGCAATGTATAGTGCCTTGAGGACTTGTTTGTGGGATATTTAAAAGAGGGTATAAATGCAGATAGGAGATCTGGGAATGTAAGAGGCAAGGGGGAGGTGAAGTTAGAGCCAAATGTATCCAGGTGGTTTTGTCCTCTGGGTCTGAGTATGTGATATAATTTACTATTAGCTCTGTGCAGTGCTGGACTTTTGTCTAATGTTTCTAACATAGCTAAAGAAGGCTTTGTGGTTGTCCTTTGCCTGGATAGCTATGTTACCTTGTATCTAGCTTTGGTTGATTTGATCAGGGTCTGGAGTTCAATTTTAAGCTTAGAATACCTTTTTTGCATCTTGAGACTTACATTTGTTTTTATGTGCCATCAGTTTTTCCTTTTGTTGTAGAGTCTGTTTATATTTGGGTTCCACCAACCACAGGGGTTTATTTTTGAAATTGACATTGTTGTTACTTACACTGGGGCCAGATGCATCTATGCAGCTATTCAAATGTACATAGAATTTGGCAGTGAAGGATTCCACATACGCATTGTGGTCACTGAGTTGGAAAGTAATGTTGACTTTAGCCTAGTCAGCACTCAGTTTACTAGATTAGCTTTGCCATAATATGTGTATACAGAAGTGTTGGAGGATGTTTCTGGCTGGAGTCTTCAGGTGAATGCAACTGATTTGTGGTCCAAGTTCAGTAGGGAGCAGGGCTGTCCCATATTGGGGAGGACAAAGTCCAGGATTTAATCGTCCCTGGTTGTGTGCAGACTAACTGGTCCGAAGAGTTTGTATTGATGAATACATCTCTCAATTAATGGAGGGATAGTTGAATTTTCAGAGGAAAATGGAGTTTGGCTTAATGCTTAGGGATTCCAAAGTAGTCAATTAGGAGTTATGAGTTGAGGGGAATATAGAGGAAGTCTAGCAGTTAGCCATGGTGTGATAAGGAGTCTTTTTAATTGTAAACTGGACAAGGAGGAGTTCTATTTTGTTACCTTGTCTAACTAATCTGGAGGTGAAGTTTTTTTTTTTTTTATTTACAAATAATGGAAACAGAGCTGCTTTTAGTGTCTTCATCTAGAGTGATGGGCCTGAACATGTGGTAGGCATTGAAACACTGCACTGATGGAGCACTTTCAATGGTCCTGAACCAGGTCTCTGTGACAATAGATATATCAACATTTTCCAGCATAAAGAGTGGAGAATTTTGTTAGGGCTCCTAGTATTAAGTTATTCAGATTCTGTTTTGTCATGTTGGAAGCTTTTGAGGACTGAACTTGACTAAAAATGGCACTATGGGGGCTGACAAGGTTTATCTAATATATAAATGTTTTGGGGAGACAGGTGCAGGCTATCCCTACTAAGCAGTTAGGGCTGTCTATCTTGTCCTTCCAGGTATATATATATATATATATATATATATATATATATATATATATATATATATATATATATTGGACTCCCTTTTTGAATGACATCAGAAGCTGAGCCAATTGAAGTCAATATTTATCTTTTGTTCATATTGTAGCATCATTCTTGGTGATGGTAAAATGCTGCTCAAGGCTAGGTTTATACCTGCTTCAGATACATATCTATCTTCATGTAGTCTAGAGAGATACATCTGAAGTCATTTGTACCCACATGTACCATGACAGTGTCATATGTGTATTTGTGGTGCAATGATTTGAGTGCTGTCTGACATGATGACAAATCCTTGCACTTGATAGGCAGCTGACTGTGACCCTTTACTTGCACAGCCTGGTGAATGGTGCATCATTGTGTCTCACAATGGAGTCACCTATGACTAGGATGTTGGATTGTGTGGAGGCTTGCCTTATGGGCTTTTGAATTTAGACACTATAACTCTTAGATATATGTTTCAAGGTGGGTCCTGCCACTATTGTATGTTTTATAGGTTCCTGTGGGTACCTATTTCTTAGGTTGCATTTTGCAGGACTTTATGGTTTAGGTGGATTACTTTTAAGAGCATCAGCATAGTTTGGTCTATGTGTTTGGTATGATCTGTGTGTAATGGGTTATGTATGGTGTTCTGTGGTACTGACAAACCTGCTTGTTGTTTACATTGTCTTCATGTGAGAGGTTTGTCTCCAATAGCATGAAATAACTGCATCTCTCACACACTGTGTCATTTTGTTTAAGTAGTAGGTGGTTGTCAGTAAATGTGAGACAGTTACTACACTGTTTCAGGATGCTCGTTTCTAGCAAGCTGGCTACAGAGATGGTTGGAAAGTGCAAATCCATAGTTCCAGGTGCTTAGTAATGTAGGCTGAAGGGGAAGTAGTGCCTGTGAGGTTTGCAATTGACTACTTGAGGTGCCATCTACCTGGTAGTGGAGATGGTACTGGTCTCAACACAGCTGCATGCAGCTAAAAATCAATTAGTGAATTATAGTAGCATTGATCCCAAGCTGCTTCCTGAGAAGTAGTATTAACCCAGATGTTGCTAGGTTCAGTACAGTTGCTATAGTCTTCTCTTGGTAAATACCCAGGAGAAAGAGAACATGCAGCCTGTTACTTCACATCTCAGAAGTCTTTGCAGCTGCAAGAGAAGTAGTAAATACCTGTGGAATTAGAAAACAATATACTGACAAACATAATGTTTGTATCTGCTTGACTAATGCTGAGACAGTTGCTACTGAAAGGTTGCTGGGTTCGTGTAATCACTGTTACACTGAGGTGAGCAGGTAAGTGTGGCATTTGTCATCTTCCCTCTTCTCCAAGTTTGAATAAGCTTGGCACGACTGAAATTTCATTTGACTGACTTTCATCTGACTGAGACCAAAATACCTAATTTTCAAAATACTGAAAACTCACTTGACTGAAACTCATAATACTGAAACCTTGCAATGCTATATTTCAAAATACTAACTTGTAAACCATAGACATGCACACTTACAAAACCAATGACTAACTCTTTCCAGAGCTTAAAAACTACTTACGTACCCTCCTAACAGAAACTGGATAATATAAAATCAAACTAGGTGGGGGGGCTACCCCCTCCCACACCCCCCAATGAGGGGGGCTGTGCCCCTCACCCCCCAACTACATATACTAACTCCAGGATCACACTACAGTGGGGAAAAGGGGATATACCTTTTACTTACCCTACAGTAGTCTACACGCTGCCACTACTGCTGGGAATGCACAAAACATTTGCCATATTGCTTGAGATACTTCCCATAAAAATGTAAACAAACATACCCACATTTAGAAACACTACAACACTACTTTCTACATGACTATCGGTATTCTGACAATCAGCACTATAAGTTACAGTAATTCTTTTTATCACAAGCAAGTCATAGGAGAAGGAAAGCTCACATCATGTCTATGGCTTACAATTCAGTATAATGAGAGTCAGTCAGATGAGTTTTCAGTATTTTGAAAATTTGTATTATGGTTTCAGTCAAATGAAATTTCAGTCATGTGAAGTAGACTCATATATGTGTGTATAAACATATATACGTATATATATATATATATATATATATATATACACATACATATATATGTGTGTGTGTGCGTGTGTGTGCGTGTGTGTGTGTGTGTGTGTGTGTGTGTGTGTGTGTGTGTGTGTGTGTGTGTGTGTGTGTGTATATGTGTGTGTGTCAGTGGGATGCAGGAGACTTGCCCCTGTAAAAATATAGTTTTTTTGCTTTGTAGCATTAGGTTTGTTGCAGTTTTGAGTTGCAATTTCCAAATGTTTTAGCTGTTTTGGTGTCAAATAATCTTGTCTGTTGAACCAGATGTGATTATTCATTGTAAACCCCAATACATCATATTTGGGTGGAGGTAATGTATGGTTTACCCAGACAGAAATGTGATACTATAAAATGTATAAATAATAATTAAAATAATTGCTTACATTTCTAAATGTAATTTTATTATAGGACTTAATGTTGTTTCCTTATGCTTTCATTAGCTGGAGTCTGTGCGCATGAGTTGGGATAGGATGCACTGTGCAATGTGTATGGTCTTGAATGGGAGGATGCCTTCAGAATACATCTGTCTGAGTGCTTTTGCTTCTACTTTCTTGATGTATTTTATAGCAGGCACCCCAAAAGGTTTGATTTTTTTGCATTCATGTATACCTACAGGTTTGATTTGTTTGTATTTAGCTACTGCAAATATGTCATTATAATGTTTAGTCTAGAATTCAGTGCACAAGTGTATAAGTTTGAGGATATAGCTGTCAACAAACTGCTTCCTCTACTCCAGGGCAGAACCATAGTGAACTCATTTGGCACTCTCTGCAGATCCCCAAACTAAAATTTGAGGAACAAACAAAAAAGCTGTTCTCAGAGTTAAGCAACAACAAAAACAAAAGCCTCTGCAACTGTAGAAGTTGCTTGCTAAAACACTAACAAGCAGCTTGCTACAGTTACTACTAGACACTCACCTCATGTGGTAAGAGTTTTACCACTTCAGCTGAGCTGTAAATCTAGTATTGGCATTTATTTACTTTTTGAAGCTGTGATCATAGGCTCATAGCAGATTACTAGTCTACTGACCCGGAGGTCATTTTAAGCCCAGCCATTTCATCCCAAAGTAATACTATGAAAATGCTAGTCAGTACCCAAGATTGAATTTAGTGATGACTGCCTATGTCCAGAAGGGTTGTGGGCACTATCACCAGTAAGAATTTACAGTGCCCCATCTACTCATCCAGGTTCCTCTTGAACAGTGTCAAAGAGGTACTCTGTTTCACATGAATTGGTAGCCTGTTTCAAAGATGCATAAGTCACTGGGAGATAAATCTGTCCCTCCAGCATGTCTTATTTAAGTCGCAGGCCATAGTTAGGTCCCTGGAATGGGTAGCCCTAGTCATGTCTGATTTACTAACATGCAGCAAGTTCATTAGGTTTGGGTCTTGGATTGCTCTGTAGGCCAGGCATAAGTCTCCGCTAAGAAGTCTACATGACACAGAGTATAGTAACAGGGACTTTAGTCAGTCTGTGTAAGGCACATGCTGGAGCCCATTGATCTTTGTTAAAAAGCCTTGAGGTCTCTCCAGTTGCTGCAGGTGCTTTGTATGGTACATGTCGAATGGGGCTTTATTCTCGATTATGGGCTGGATTAGTGCAAGTGTAGATGGGTTATAACCTAATAAATCCATGCTGCTGATGCATTCTCATGCCATTGGCAACTACCAATTGCATACCCTTGACAAGTTGTGCCTGGGGCAGCTGGCCTCTTTGATTGGCTTCGGTTACATCTTTACTCTAGGGATTGAGTCCCAGAGCCTCTATTTGCCTACTGTGTGATTCTGAGCAAGTCACTTAGCCAGGCCTTGCTCCTGGATCTCAAGAAGGGACACATGTCTAGTGGGCTTACCTGTTTACAAATAAATTAAATGTTTATGATTATTTGATTAAATAAATAAAATGAAATGATCTGGTTATTTGAAGGGGGCTTAGCTGAATTCTAATGTCTTATTTTGGGAGGTTGTCATAGTTGATTCAGCAGCTACAGTGATCTTTGTTTCAATGTGGCTACCAAACTGTTTTCAATGAGTAATGCAGGATTTACACAATTACGCCAATTGCTCTGTCAATTAGTGCTTATGTTTTGAAATAATACTTAACTGTTATTGTGTAATCAGTAACATGCAATATAATCTACGGCTGATAGGGCATGTCAGTTCTGTTTTTCTACCATTGTGCTTTGTGAATATAGTTATTGGGGATACCGCTGTGCAGCTAGTTTTGAAATAATCAGTAACATTGTCTTTGTTAGGACATTTTACGTTTTTAAAGTGTCGGTGATGCATTATGATCTTTTCTAAGAACTCATGTATTTTTTGCATTTTTTCCTACTGTTTATTATTTTGGCTGAAGTTTTTGAGATGCACTCACTTTCCTGTCAACAGCAAATTCATGCTTAAGAAAGTGGTCAGCCTGGTCAATAAACATATCCATGCTTTGTATAGCAGCAACAGACATAATTAAACTGAGATAAAGATCTTATTGTGCTTTTTTGTGACAAAAAATGTTTGTCTTCCAAGTACATTTTCTGTTTCATTTAATAACAACGTAGTCATGTTGTTTGCCTGCAGAATAATACAGAGGTTGAACAAATGCTAGATTGAGGAAACTATCACAGTATACAGTAAAGGAAATTGCATATTTGTAATGTATACTGTATTTTTGTATTCTTTTTATCATGCATTTACAACTTGATCTACATTCCTGTATGTTTATTTAGTGCGGTAGCAGATAATGCTGTGCATTAATAACAGTGGGAGACCTAGAAAACTACTTTAATAGGCACAGTATATTTATAAAGCTGGTGAAAAGCTGCATTGCATGGCTATTTAACTGTTTATTTAAAGCCTTTACTGGCATGAAAAGCGTAAAAAGAGTGCATATGTATATATATATATATATATATATATATATATATATATATATATATATATATGTATATATATATATATATATATATATATATATATATATATATATATATGCTCACAAGAAGCTTGGATGAAGTGATAGGGCACAAAGTGTGGCTTTATGCCCAATCTTTGCCTCATGTAAAGGTGGCAGCCTTAGTAGCTATGCACAGGAGACCTGCAAGACTGAGCAACCAAGGTGTGCCTACTTTGAAGAGAAAACAAGGACACAACATTCCAGTGCCTCTTGCTTTTCTGATGCCAGCTGTAGGAGGTTATTGGGATTGTAGGAACATAAAAGAATTTCCTAGAGCAAAAGAGCATTGATTTGAAACATTTTTGCATACCACAAAAGTACTTCATAATTTTTTTTTTTTGCAAAATGTACATTAGGTTTATGTCACTTCCTATTCTAGACAACAGTATAACTATACTGGGAAACTGTTTTTCTGTTTAATGTAATACAGAAAGATTCCACTATTATTCAAGATTAAAATGTTCAGTTTAGATTCTTCATACTACAAAAATCTTATTTTGCTCAAAATAAAAATAAAAATATGGTAAAAGGAAAGGCTGCAAATAAACCTAAAACCATATTGCACAGCAAATTCAAATTGCTAAGTATGTTGACATTTTATACATTTTGTCTGAATGCACCACTTTTATAAAAATTAGTGACATTTTGCAAATATACACTGAAAGGTTTGTCATAGATGCCAAAAGTTACTTTAATGGGAGTTTATGGCTGTTATTGCCTTAATAGGAACCATATGTTTTTCGCCATCATTACGAGAACTTAAAACACTTGTAAGACCTTGTTATATGCTTTTTGCACAAGTATTGGTTGTGGGCTTTTATACCATTTTATCCACATAACTGCCTTCCCATCCACAGCCTCTAACACTAGAATATTTTTACTGAGAGGTTTGCTGTCTTCTGTAGTCAACACTGACTAAATGGAGCATTGCTGTCATCTTCATTCATAAACTTATAGTACATTGTAGCTGTCTAGGGGATGGCGCAGTACTGACGGTTAACACTTTCCTGAGAAGAGTTCCTTAGTTTCATGAGACCATCAGAGACCACCCAGTGTGATGGCTGCAGTTCTGTGCCTGTGTCCTGTGAGGTAAGATATCCAAGAGAAAGGAAAAATTACAATGCTACTTTTGTCACAAGCTGCTTCCTGGGTGGATGTGAAGCCAAGTGTCCTGATGAGCAAGGCAAGCATATGGTGTGAGCCATTTCATCTCTTGACCCCTGTTTATAAAATACAGAACAGAACATCACTGTAATATATATATATATACATCTGTTGCTTGTTTCATAAAACATATGTATGACACTGTTTTATCTAACACTAAGTACAGAATAGCACAAACTTGAATCAATGATTTTTTTCTGATTTTGTTACAAGGTGATGTGACAGTAGACAAACCAAAAACAAAATTTTATGCAACAGTGAAGTGATGTCACATTGACTTTGTCTTACTCCTCTATAGTAGTTGCAAATACCAAAGCTATTAAAAATTAAGTACATCCAGCCAAAATTGTGGACAACTAATAAGCATAAAATTTGCATGGTGCAAAACATAACTCTCCCAGTTCCAGGAGGACTGTGGAATATCTTATTACTTAGAACTCTAAGTTTAAAAATTAAGAGTGACAAAATAATGCAAAATAAACATACAGTAGGCTCCCACTTATCTGGACTCGCTGGGACCGGACCTTAGGCTGGATAAATGAATTGCTGGTTAATCAGAAAATGCATACAAAATAGCATTTATAAGTTATAAATCAGCTAAAATAACAAGATTTGTGTTAGTATGCGTTTTTCTAAAGAATATGAAGTCTAAAACTCAAATTTCTGCCATTATTTAGCATAGAGGAGGCAGAAGTGCTGTTGTTCTCTGTCTTTTGCTAGGGCTATGGCAGAAACTTGATGGACAGTTAAAGAGAGGCCGGATAAGAGGGAGTCTACTGTATTTTATTATACAATGACATGCCAGTGCAGGGGGAAAAAAGCTTTATGCCAAGCAGTCTTGTAGGGATTAAGGCTTGTATGAACTGTTAATGTGCTTGTGTTGATTCCTATAATCTAAGGTTGATGCCCTGCAGTCTCCATTTGCCTACTGTGTGACAAAGCAATTCACTTAAACAGGCAGTGCTTGTGGGCTGAGTCTGAAAAAGGTTATTGTGGATCAGTTCACCCTCTACTCAAAGTTAGCAAATATAAACAAATAAGCACAATATGACAACTGCTCAAAACAACATAACATTGCAGAATCAATTTACCTTCACATATTTTATATTTTTCTTTACAACTAGCAATTACTGGCAGCTGGTATAAATATGACACGCATCAAGATTCTAAATTAAAAAGGAAACACCTGTCTGATTTACTAGTGCAACATTTTTATGTCTAAATCATCCATTCTTTAAGTTTTGATTTTAGCCCCACAGTTTAAAAACTGATCTTTCTTTTATGGCCAGGAAGTGCTGTTAAATGAATCTTCATATGGCAAGGAATCTAACTGACAGCTTGTATTGAAGTTCTCACCTCTTGTGATTGCTTTCACACAAAACAACAAAGTTTAGACTGGGTTGTTGTTGTGTCTTTCGGCTTTTCCCAGTTAGGGGTCACCACAGCGGAACTCCGGTCCACTAATGATTGGCAGTAGAGTTTTACGTGCCGAGTTGCCAGCCCTGACACACAACCTTCAATGAAGGTACGCCCATTCATGCATGTCTCCACACAGTAGACGCTCTAGCTGAGAATCGAATAGGACAACATCTTACTGTGAGGCGACAGCACTACCGCAGCACCACCACCGCAGTTATAAAGTTTAGACTGGGTAATATGCAGAAAAAAAAACAACACATGAGCAGCCAATAGATATACTTCAGATTCTATAGCTAATCATTTGTCATAACATGCCTAAATTGGTTGTGTGTTGCACTACATCAAATAATGCTGGGTATCATTAAATCTAATCTCAGCCTGCAGTATGACAGAATCAGAGCACTCTGTGACAGAGAGCTGTGTGAATACCTTTTTTGTTAAAACAAAATAAACAAATAAGTGCTTTAATGCTTAATGGCTATTTTTCAACTTTTTTTCAAGTAGTTGAAAAAGTCCATCAGGTATGGAAGCACTGTTCTCATGATTATCAGTTGCAGAGTGTTTGGACTACAAAAAAATTAAATCCCCAACCATCAGTAAAAGGAAGATATAGGAATACAATTTCAGTTAAAGGACTTAAATACTTTATAGCATATTACAGTGCCAGTCACCAGTACAGAAAAAAGCTTCTACAGGAAAACTCAACATACTCATCCAATCAAGTTTTGTGACACTGCATTAATCTTTTGAAGTCTGTCATAATAGAGGTCATATCCAGTTATACAACCAGTTAGTAACCAAGGGAAAATACCTTCTGTTTCAGAAAAAAATAAACAGAACTGTTTTTATTTTCAGGTCCCCACATGGAGTTTATTTTGCTCTCCCTTGCTGTGCATTACTTTGAGATAAAAGTGTATAACTTACTTTAGTTCAGTTTCAGATTTCAACATTCCATCCTCCATTGTGTGTAACATTACACCACAATCACATAGTCGGCTTTGCACTTACAAAAGTCACAAAGACAAACCGTTTTTATGTGCTGCCTGATATTGTATAGTGTGTGTGTTTTGTTACTTTAACCTCCTGCTGAGTCGCTCACAGTGCCGTAGTAGCTCAACATCATTACATTCATCCTTGTATGTCAATGGTGCCACAGGGTACACCAGTGCTGCATGATGATGTCATCGAGAAAATGAGAAATCGGAGTAAAAATGAAAAAATAAATCAGAATTTAAAGGGTCCAGTTGTGAATTCAAAAACGTGATTTCCACAAACATTCTGAATGTTGAGTGATAAAACACTGACATTTAGAATGTCAAATCCAAAAGTGCCATGGCAAAGTAGCGATCAGGTGAACCAATTGTGGAATATCATGTTACAGCAGGGATAGGGGAATTGGCCCTTTACTTGCTGTAGTGTGATCTTGCAGTTAGTATGTATATATATATATATATATATATATATATATATATTTAGCAGGAGTGTTTGGAGCTGAAGGGGGAGCTTGTCCCCACAAAAAAGATGTTTCTACTTTTTTTTTTTTATTTTTGTTTTTGATTTTCAATGTTCTGGATATCAGTAATTTGTCCCTCGATATTTAGTACATTTGAGTAAATGACAGGAATCCCTGAATTTTTGGCATCCTCTTATTTTGAACCCCAAAGTAGTATTTTATGAATCAGGAGTTAATATTTACTAATTTGGTTTTACTAAAGACTGGTCATTTTTAACAAATTTGATAAACCTTTGTTAGCATTTATGGGAAGCATTGGACCAGGGCTTACCAGTGGATATTAGCAAAAACAACACTTCGCATCACCAAAACAACACCTTCCCCACGATGAACAGGGTGCTGGCAGTATCATGCTTTGGGGTTGCTTTTCTTCAGCTGGAACTGGGGCTTTAGTTAAGGTGGAGGGAATTATGAACAGTTCCAAATACCAGTCACTTTTGGCCCAAAACCTTCATGCGTCTTCTAGAAAGCTGAAGATGAAGAGGAATTTCACCTTTCAGCATGACAATGACCCCAAGAATACATCCAAATCAACAAAAGAATGGCTTCACCAAAAGAAAATTAATGTTTTGGAATGGCACAGTCAGAGCCCAAACCTAAAGCTAATAGAAAGTATGTGGGGTGACTTGAAGAGGGCTGTGCACAAGAGATGCCCTTGCAATCTGACAGATTTGGAGCGCTTTTGCAAGGGAGAGTGGGCAAATATTGCCAAGTCAAGATGTGCTATGCTGATAGACTCCTACCCGAGAAGACTGAATGCTGTAATTAAATCAAAAGGTGCTTCAACAAAGTATTAGCTTAAGGGTGTGCACACTTATACCACCTGTTTATTATAAGTTTTTTATTTTTTATATTTTCCCCCCTAACAGATTCATTTGTTTTTCAATTGAATTGTACAGGTTATAGGTCACATTAAAGGTGGGAAAAGTTCTGAAATTATTTATTGTGGTCTCATTTTTTTATATCACAAAAATCTGGCATTTTTAACAGGGGTGTGTAAACTTTTTATATCCACTGTATGTCAAATAATCTAGTTCTTACAACAGTAGACTAATTACAACTTGTAATACTTTAATTGATTTGAAAATGTACCACAAAGTTTTAATGCATATGGATTACCACCCTCTACAGAAATGAAAGTTTTCATACAGCTGTACATAAATTCCCTAATGTTGAACAACTTCGTAAAACTTAAGCTTAGTCCTTGTAAACTGTGAAATAAACATAATAAACATTTCTCCATAGTTTAATGACATATTCAGTTTGATAAAAGACGTCACCAGTTGAATACTATTATAATACTTAAATCTCTTTGTTAGAGTAGCAGTTGCTACTTAGCCAGGAATCAAACCTAAAATCCTCTAATTAGTATAAACTCAGTTGCTTACTTGGGCATTACCGTAAACAAAATAATTTATATTTTTGATGTTCTAGCAATATAACAGATTGTCTTGTTTTACCTGTTCAGAATTTAGCTTTAGTCAAAAAAAAAAAAAAAAAAAAAAAGCAGAATTAAAATACCCTCCTATTGTAATGTTTTTTTTTTTCCCAGTCACTGCTGGCTTGTCTGATATAAAGCTCAAGACTGAGTGGAATCCGGAATAGTGACAACGTTTTATCTTTCACTTGCACTATGTCTCAAACTAACCCTCAGTTTGTTTTTGTTTTACTCAGAGATCATGGAAGCTTTTCATGAGCTTGCATATTTTCACGTAGCTTTGGAGAAATACAAGTTTTTTTTTTTACCACCTCTCCCATCTTGTGAAGGCTTGTTGAAAAGCAGTTGTGTCTATCACTAAACATATCTGCTAAAATGTCTCCACAAGCTTTGATTAATTAGTTATACTGTTATTCCCAACTGACCTAGGACATCTGTTCTCTGAATAGTAATGGATGAATGTTGATTTACACCCCAAAATCTTAAATCTCTCATGAAAATCATCATAACCCACGTGGAAAAGAAATCTTGTGACTGTGGGGATTTTATAAAGGCATAGCAAACCACTGTCTCCATATATGCTTGTGTACTTTCCTTAACCCATACAAGACTGCTGATTAAAATCAGCCAGTCATTTATATTTTGTCGACAGGGTTAGTCCCATTAGGCTAGTGGCCTCTTTTCCAGGGAGATCTAAGGTAGTATTTGTACTACTAGAGGAAATTTAGCCAGGGCAATGGTGAACTTCCACTACTCTTTTTGATAGGTCCCACGGGATCTTTTGTATCCACCCAAGCTACCACCCACTGAAGCAGATTAAACCTCTGTTTAAAATCTTATCTGAAGAAAGACATACTCAAGAGTGTAGCACCACCTAATGTTGCACTGCAGTGTCAGCAGTCTAATCACCTGGAATTGGAACCCACAGCCGTCTGGTCTTCTATCACCAAAGACAAGTGTGCTACCTGGCTGTACTCACTACAGCCAAAAACACAGCCTCATTGGCCCTCGATAGCATCCCAGGATGTTTCCTGAATAGTCTAAAATATGACTCATCAGGAACCTTGGAGTCATTATTTAACTATATTCTTAAATCTGGCTTTGTGTCATATGAATGGAGGACTGTGATGGTTATCCCTCTTCATAAGGGTGGACATTCAACAGATCCTGGAAACTGCAAGCCCCATTAATCTAACTAGTCTTATTTGCAAAGCTATGGAAAGTATTGTCTTGGAAATTATCAGCAAGGACATAGGAGACCTCCAGACACTGGGTCTAACCCAGTCTGGCTTTCTCAAAGGAAAGTCTTGCTTACTGAATCTGGTGACCTTCTTTGAAAAGGTCACTAAGGCAATAGATGAGGGGAAAACTGTGCATACTGCCTACCTAGATCTGGCTAAGGCATTTGATACAATACCCTGCTTGGGCATTGTCAATAAACTTACAAAAGTAGGTATAAACCCCTTTGTTACACACTGAATAGCTAGCTGGCTCACTGATAGGACCCAGGAGGTTAGAATCAGTGAGACCACTTCCACAAAGAGGCCGGTCACCTGTGGAGTTCCTCAGAGCTCTGTGTTAGGCCCACTCCTCTTTGACATCTACTTCTCGGATGTCAAACCCAATATCAAAGGCCTCTGGCTAACCCAGTTTGCAGATGATTTCAAACTGGGAGCAGTCACTGAATCACCCCAAAATAGGAACACCCTTCCAGGAGGTCTAATATAGAAAAAACACTTGGTGCCAAAGCTGTGGCTTAAAACTCAATACCAAGAAAGGCATTATAGTACCTGTTGGGAAGTAAACACTTGCACTGCACCACACTCATCACATAGTCCCTCAAAACCTACACCACCAAAACACACACACAGAAGCACAAAACATACACCTACATTCGTGTAGGCTCTCAGTAAAAATCTGCCCAAACAACCAAGATGTCCAAAGCAGAAATGCAAGCAACCTCCACCCCCCCAACACAACCCAAATGACACATAGCCCACATACTCAGTGTGCCACTCAACTACAGCCCATAAGGCATAACGTACCCAGCACTCTAGTCATAGGTGACTCTATAGTCAGGCACACTGATATTCCACTCACCAGGCTAAACAAGGAGAAAGCTACTGTCAGCTGCCTGTCAGGTGCCAGGATCCACCACATAATGCACACACTCAGGTCACTCCACAACAAGTACAAATATGACTCTGTCATTGTCCATGTTGGTGTGAATGACCTGAGACATACCTCCCTGGACTACATGAAAAGAGACATGGAGGAGCTCTCCGATCTTGTAGCCCAGACAGGTATGGCCCTAGCCCTGAGTAGCATCCTGCCATCACCCAGAATGATACCACAGTACAAGGAAAAAATGATTGACTTCAACAATTGGCTAAGCTTCTGTTGTCATTCTAAGGGAATGCAGTATCTGTCTGCCTGGGATGACATGATCGACAGACCACGCTGCTTTGTCAGAGATGGCCTGCACCTGTCGCCCTTGGGATTCCAGATACTGGCAAAGGCTGTTGCCACCCCTATAGTGCCTTTTTTTAGGCAAGGTTCAAATGACAAATTCACCACCACAACAGGTACAAGCAAGCAAAATCTGAGGTTAATGTTACTCAATGCTAGAAGTCTAAACCTCAAAATGCACCCACTCAAGGCACTCCTTACAATGGAGAACATCGACATCTGTGCAGTGACAGACCTGGTTCAAAGCTCCAGAGAGCACCCCTGCATTACCAGGCTATAATTCATACCACACCTTTCGGCCACCAAACCCGGACCGAAACACTAAAGGTGGAGGCATGTCCATATTCATTAAGGATATCCACACCTCCAAGCTAGTTGCTCAGCATAATGCATCCGAGATTATCCAAGTTCAACTAACTCTGGGCAAAACCGCAATCCAGATTGTAGCTTGCTACAGACGCCCCACCATGCTCCAGGATTCCCACTCCTCTTTTCTTGATACACTGGAAAATATTAGGGTACAACCCAACACCCTAATAATGGGTGATTTCAACTACCCCACCATTAACTGGGAAAACTACTCGTGTACCAACTCTTTTGCTCAACGTTTTCTGGAATTCATCAATTCCAATGCCTTGGATCAACTTATCCACACCTCCACCAGGGACAGCAATATCCTAGACCTGGTCATCACCAACATGGGTGACCGGTGTTCCACACCAGAGGTCAGCTCCCCGTTGGTCAGATCCGACCACAAGCTAATCACCCTAGACATGCACATCCCGCTCCCACCCCCCATTAGGAAAACAACTGTAAAACATTTCTCCAAAGTCAACTTCACGCTTCTTAAGACAGAAGTGGCAAACTTCACGACACCCATGCAGATGGACAATAGAGGTACGACTACCGAATCCTACACAAACGCACTTTATAAGCACTTACACGAGTGCATGGATCGTGCTATCCCTAACAAAACCAAGATGCTATCCTCCAAAAAAAGGAAGCCAATCTAGTGGTCTTCTGCCATAAACAAACTCTACAACAGAAGAAAGAAACTGTTGGAAAAAAGAGTAAAATCCCACGATTGGAGGAACTCCCTGGTCAGCCTCAGTAAGAAGCTGAGATCTCTCATAAAATCCTCCAAAGCTAGTTATGAAAACAAAATCGCCACTGATTCTAAAGACAGCCACAAAGCATTCTACAGCTATGTCAAGAATCTCAATGGCAACACTCAGATCTGCTCTGAGTTACAGCACAATGACACTAAATATACAGAACCAACTGATATTGCCAACATCCTGGTAGATAGGTTCACTGCTAACTTTACCCCCCTCTCACCCCCTAAAGGGCCCATCTTTATACTGGAAGAATGCAAAGTTCTTATAATCACAGCTGCACAGGTAAAAACCTCACTCTCCAAAGCCAAGAACACAGTATCCATGGGACCTGACAACATCCCAGGCTGCCTTCTACACGAACTGCAGAATGAACTGGCACCCAACCTAAGTACCATGTTCAATCATAGCCTCACCTCAGGCTTTGTGCCCATTGAATGGCACACCATGACAGTTATCCCACTCCACAAAGGGGGGGCCACAACAGACCCCTGGAACTACCGCCCCATTGGCCTGACATGCCTGATCTGCAAGGCCATGGAACGTATCATCATGGAACTCATAAACAAAGACATTGGAGATCTCCAAACTCTGGACCCCACACAGTTTGGGTTTGTAAAAGGCAGATCATGTCTCCTAAACCTGATAGACTTCTTTGAAGCAGTCAACAAAGCCATAGATAAGGGTAAGGTGGTTCACATAGCCTATCTAGATCTTGCCAAGGCATTTGACACCATCCCCCACTCTAGAATTATAGATAAACTCATTAAACTAGGTATAAATCCCTATGTCAGAAGATGGGTTGCCAACTGGCTTACTGACAGAACCCACACTGTGAAAGTAGCAGACTCCAAATCAGACTTCAGACCAGTGACAAGTGGAGTACCACAGGGTTCAGTCCTGGGTCCTCTCCTGTTTGGTATCTACTTCTCTGAAGTACAGGCTAACACAGAAGGTCTTTGGCTAACTAAATTCGCAAATGACTGCAAACTAGGAGCCATAATCGAAACTCCTAATTATGTGGATATCCTACAAAAGGGCCTCACTGAGACATATGCCTGGTGTCAAAGCCATGGTCTCAAGCTCAATGCCAAAAAGTGCATTGTCATCCCCTTTGGTAAAAATTCTGTACCCATGAACTACCACATAGGCGGTAGTCTACTTAACACCGAAAGTGTAATAAGAGACCTTGGGACACAGGTGGACAGTAGTCTCTCATTTGAAATTCACATCACCACAGTGGTCAGGAAATCCTTCTACATGGCACACCTCATCACAAAATGGTTTCTCATCCAGAAAAAAAGAGGTCATTGTTCCCCTCTACTCATCACTCATTAGATCCATTATAGAGTACAACGCCCCTTTTGGTATGTACCTCACAAGACATCTACAACAACTGGAAAGGCCGCAGAAATACCTCACAAAGAGGATTACTGGCCTCAAACAGATGCCCTACGCAGACCGACTCAAAAGACTCCAGCTTTACTCCATCACATATCGCCTACTCAGAGGCGATCACTGCCTAACATACAAAGCTATGTCAAACCCAGAGCTGCTGGACATGCTCCACTTAAAGAAATCCCAATCCCTCTGAGCTACATGCTCTAGGGACCTAAACCTTGTCACCACAATACACAGAACATGCTGGAGGTATATATTCCTGTCCCAGAGACTTCCCATACTCTGGAACAGACTACCTATCTATTGCAAACAGAGCTCCTCATTAGCACTCTTCAAGAAAAATCTTGATGACTGGATGGGTAATAGGAAATTCACGAAGGGGATCACTTCTGTGGTTCTGTTTGACAGGAGCACAGGAAAATAATTTTCTTGGTTGGCGAAAGCCAGGGTACCTTTTTGGTTAGGCTTGTATAGACCCTAGGGCCAATAGCCTAGTACCTACCTATGAACCTAAGACTGCCATCCCAGGTAACTATGTCATCAATAGAACACACTTAAAAGTTGATTCACTAGTCAGGGATCCGGGAATTCATGTAGACAGTAATCTAGCCTTTGATCAGCATGTGCCCAAAGTAATAAGAAAATCCTTCTATTTTGCTCAACTTATAAGCATGGACATGGCATCTAGCTCTAGAGAGGTCATCATTCCACTTTACTCTGCCCTCATCAGGCCCATCATAGAGTATAATGCATCCCTTTAGTATTGTATCTGACCAGAGACATGCAGCAAGTGGAAAATCCACAAAGGTTCCTTACAAAAAGAATACAGACAGTAAGCACAATGTCCTAAGCTGATCTTCTCAAAGCCCTTTCTCTTTACTTGGTATTATACAGACTTCTGAGAGGTGATCTTTGCCCAGGATGCAAGGCATCCATGGTGCCTGTTTAAATGAATCTTGTGCACATCTGCAAAACAAGCAGCCTCAGAATAGCTAGATTAAAATATCTAAATTTTGCTTGCAACATAAATAGGACATGCTGAAGTGATGTTTCTCAGAGGATTGCTATTATCTGGAACAGGCTCTACATCCATGCAAAGCAGAGTTCCTCCCTATCCCTGTTTAAGTGCAACTTGGACCAATGGATGGTAAGCAGAAACCCGGGTCTGACTTCTATGTCTCTGATGGACAAAATGCAGCCAGTAAACCCCCCCCCTATAAATCAAATTTGTAGAACACACTTAGGTTGCATGACTATGCTTTTAGGGGCCCTTGTAGTCATTAGCCTAGTATACATGTATGAATCTGTTGCACCCTGACACTGTTACCCAGATTTTACTCATTAATGGTGTCTAATATTACAGAATTACAACTTTTATGCAGCTTTACATTAGCCGTTGTGTGTATCTTACAAAATCACACAATACTACAGACATATAACCTGGAAAATCCATCATTCTTTTCCCAGCGGCAGAAGATGCAATACAAATGAAAATACTAGCATATACACTTCATTACTGAATAACCTTATTGTCAAGAACTGCAAAAAATAATGTTCATTTTGTAAACATCTGGTGCTTTAGATGCACAAAAAAAACATATTCCTTCATTGCATTCAAGTTCCTTGAAATACAAAACGTATTGATATACTGTTTAGTAATCATGAATATTTTCCTTCACAGTACTGCAAATGCATGTCGTATCAGTTTTGTAAACCGTTTCCCTTTAAAAATCTTTTTAATCTTACTATCTTTAAAATGTGAAATGCATCCTGACACTAATAATATGCGGCTGTAATGTCTGTTGGCCTATGAAAATATATTTTACAATATGTCTACATGTTTTTACCGTTATACTTCTCATAGTCCTATAATCCGGCAATGCTGTATCTAAACACTGGGTTCGAAACACATGAAATACATAAAGATGTGTTCAGGTCACCATGTAATCACACACATGCTTTTTTTTCTTGAACCATAAGTATTAAGAGCTGCTGCATTAAATTTGCATCTAGTTATTAGCTTCAAATGGCACTTTGAAAAAAAAAAAACATCCCTCACAGTGTAATATATGATAGCTTTGTGTAAAGAAAAATATTAACCCTAGTATTCAGAAAAATAATTTGCACAAGAACCTACTGCAGGTGGGTCAATTTACGCAATCTATGAAAAATATAATTCAGAGACAACTTTAGCTGCAATGCGGAAGCTCTCATTATCAGCTCAATTGCACTTTCTTGAATTGCATTTTTCTACTTTTAGCTGTGACAGGCAGTAGTGTACACTGATGGCCCATGCATCCTTTGAAACAATCTCCTCCCCATAATTACACATCCAGATATTCATCTACAAACAAACACATTCTCAATCATTATCCCACACATAGACATCCATTCAACATCGCCCACTCTCACTTGATTGGACTTACAGATGGTCTAACCTATTGAATCACTCACACACACACACACACACACACACACACACACACACACACACACACACACACACACACACACACACACACACACACACACACACACACAAACACACACACACACCCCAATCCATACTCTCAGTAACCTACCTAATCTCCCTACTATGACCACCCAGGCAGACAGACAGACACACAGACACATAAATTCTATATTCATGGCCCTACAGACACAGGTATATATATTTCCACGCTCATATACATACTCAGACCCTCCAGCGCTAGTTCTCTGTTGAAATGCACTGAACTAATCTGCACTGCAACTGCTTCCGTTGAAGTCAGTGAGTGACCATTATCTTTTGACAGTGTGAAATTTTCCCACTAACTGTGGCCATTTTTCAGTTCATCATTTCTCTGAATCAGCATAAATTAGTAGCTGCAGACACAAGTATGTCCAGCCTTTGTTTGGTGATATGTGTGTGTCTGGGTGGGGGTGGGGGTGGGAGTTGAATCATCTCATGTTCAGTGTATAATAGCCTATAGGAAAATATTACTGTATTGTACCCTGAAACAAAATATTGTAGCATCAAATTCCATAACAGATAGCTCACCTCTCCTTAAATTCAGAATTAATACACGTTTATGCACAGAAGTAAAATTTTCTGTAAATGACTGTTAAAATCTATGCAGAAGTCATGGAAGGCGGAAGATTCTTTCCACCAATGCTCCATGATTTCTGTGCAGTTTTCATACTCTGCCCCCCCCCCCCCCTTTATTTGGACCATGCATAAATACTGATTTTTTTTGGATTCCTTATTTATCACCATTCTAACTGCAGTCATTATACTCGCCTAATGTCTGTACCTATCAATTACTTTAGTCACTGCTATGCGTGGCTCTTACTCCTGTTTGATTCTTGTGCTAAGAGGTTAAAGACAAAAAAAGTAATTGAGGGCAAATGCCAAAATCAGGGAAAGATGTTAAATATTGTTGTTATATAATTACAGTTACTGTAATAACTTGTTTGACGTTAAAATGGATTTTCTGAAGGATATGAAGTATGAAACTTAAGCCTGTCATTATTTGATGACTGCAGTCCTTAACAATTTTGAACTATAAATTTTATGAGGAAAAGACCAGAATTATGAACAAAATCTGGGATGTTCAATGAAATTGGGAACAGCTGAGAACTCCTCCATGCCTGCATGTAGCTGCTTGCCCTGCAGTGGCATTCTGATTACTATGTAATTTGTCTATGAATCCCAGCTAAAATGTCTACATACATTTAAACTAGAGAGGTCTATGGTGAAAAAGTGCAAAACTGGTAAAAAATTGAAAAAAAAAATGAATTAATTCAAATAAAGAAAAGCATGCATTACATATGAGGCAAATAGATAAATGAAGTTAAAGTACATTATTTAAAAAAGTTACTACACCTATGTCGAATTCTACATAAGGCAGATGCATAGCTAGGGTTGGGTGAAGAAGGCAGCCACCTTAGACACAAGATGTTAGAGGGCATGATTGGGAGATGCCAGTCAGTTAGTAGTGCAGAGCTTGAATTCTTTACTGTACCTGCATTTTTGGATGCTTATACATAAAAGAATCCCAATACTACTTTTGTGGACTGCAAGACTAAGTGCTTGAGTGATTTGATTCATGTGTGGTGCAAGCTGCTTGCTACAGATGTAGCAAGTGGGTTTCTAAAGTTCTAAAAATAACATGACAGGACTTTTTTTTTGTTCCTCAGTAGAAGTGCAAAAGGGAACAAAAGACCTGTCTACTTACAAGAGAAACACCAGGTCATGAAAGAAGGGCGTGCATAGGCACTTCCTCCCTACAATTACAGACACTCATGTACACACACACACATGTCTAAATACTCACAAACAAGCTCCCACACCCTTGATTATACTCATGGAAGCACTCACTCCCACCCCTCTTACAAACATACACATCCATTCTGCTGCATTCATACTCTCACATACGTCAGAGAAAGAGACAAACACACACATGCGCACACACACACACACACACACACACACACACACACACGTGGGCCAGCACACATACATCCAAATATTCACAAACAAGCTCCTGCTCCCTTGCTCATGCTCATGGAAGTACTCACCCCCACCTCCTTGCACATACATACATCCATGCCACTGCATTCATGACTTCACAGACACACCCCCCCCCCCCCCAAGCATCCTCTATACTTACCTGGTCTGTGACTACTTTCATAGGAGTGAATGGATCTGAATTTGTCACAAATATGTTGGCAATGGCTTCAGGATTAAAGTGAGAGGAAGAGTTGGATATTAGCTCAGAGGATACTAGTGCGTTACTTCTGAGATTTTTGATACAGTTGAACAAAGCTTTATGGTTGTCTTTGACAAAAGTGACATTTTTTATTTATAAGTAGCCTTACATTTTTAATACAGTACTTGAGAGTTTTTGCTAATCCATTCTAAACCCTTTTATGGTGAGGGGAGGCTGATGTGTTATATAAGACAAGTGTTTTTTGTCCCCCCTTTTGTTGTGCAGTTTATGTGATAATTCTACAACAGGGCTTATTTGTAAATGTCCATTATATTTGAGGTATATGGGAAAAGATACCACAATGTGGGTGTCTAGGAGGGTTTGGAGTTTACAGCTGAATGTAGCAGCTTGGCAAAATGTTCAGTGTAGGGAGGCAGCATTGAAATCTACTTAGGCTATTGAAGATCCAGTAGGAAACTAGCTTTGGAGTAGTCCCTGACTGTAGAAGGGTAGTTCTGAGGGAGAAGATGAGAGTTTAGTGGTCAGACTTAAAAAGAGAATATGTTACATGTGGTTATGTTCATACGTATTCTTTGTTTAAATTCTAATTTGACATACCCTGCTGTAGCCTGCCTGATAGACACAGCATCTTTTATTCTTGACTGACACATCAGTCAGCCTATAGGGCCTGCAGGCATGGTATCTATTTCTTAGAAAATTCTTAAGCCAATTTATAAGAAATGGGGCATGATTTGTACAAATAAGTTATTCCTGTGGATACAGAAATAAAGGAAATAGTGTACAAGTCTCTTATTAAAGTAAACTATTTAAGCAAATGAGGTGATTATAAAATTGTGTAAAAAATTGTTCACAAATAATCTCTTTACGGGCATAATGATATAATCTGTGTTTGGATGCTATATATAACAATACATGAATTTGTTAACTATACCCAGGTGCGATATTGTATTGAACACCTTAGTTAGGTCCAGGTAGGTGAAGGGTTGCCACCTGTCCATTTTTTTCCAGACTATCCAGAAATCAAACCAATTGCCCGGTAGTACAGAAAACACTGTACAAACTGTGGTATTCTGTTTTAAATAACAAACTGGCTATTAGAGTTTGTTAAATCTCCATTTACACTGCATTTTGATTTAAGAAAAGCATTGCTAACATGATAGGATTGTGTCAGAAACCAGGAAAAAGGGACATTCCTCCTCCCCTGATTTGCAAGTGACATCACGACATGGGTGGAAAGTGGGCAGGCAGGGTGAAGGGAGGAGACGGGCAGGGTTAGGGAGGTGTGAGAGTGTGGCCTTGGTCCAGTTTTGGCCACAACAAAAAGTGGGAGCTCTAGGTAGGCGGTGTGGACCATTTCTCCATTTCCATTGTCTTGGTGACCTTCTCAAACAAATCTACCAGGTTTAGTATGCCTGACCTCCCCTTGACAGAGCCAAACTGGGTTGGGATCAATGTCTGAATGTTACCTATGTCTTTGTCAATCATTTCCATGATAATTCATTCCATGACTTTCATATTAGTCTAGTCAGACTATTAGGTCTGTAGTTTCCAGGGATGGCTGATAGTCCACCCTTATGAAGTGGGATAACCATTGAAATCCTCCATTTTCATGATAGAAAACTAGAAAGTGCTTGATTTCAAATATTATTTTTAATGTTGCTGATGGCAATGGTGTTGTTATGAAAAGGAGGATTTTTTAGCATGGCATTGCAATTGTGGGGTACACCTTGGTATAGTAAAGTGTAAAGTCATTTCCTTATCTGCCAGCTTTTGTGTAACTAAGCACAAATGTTTTCTCTGACAGTGATTCAGAATCTTATTCATTAATTTGACAATGTTAGAAGCTCATGCTCCACTAGAAATCTGTCTACCACTTGGTGTGGTGATGACAATAGTTGCAGTGGAGCAGGGCTTTAAACATTATATCTGCCTTGGATGTAAGCTGTATTCATATTGCTCCTTCAAAAGCTTACCTTGTAAATTTCTGTCCTCTCCTCCTTTGGAATTCTGCTTCATCCACCGTCCACACTGCACCTTTGACATTTTCCACTCTCACAAAACATTTATGCAGGCTGAGATTGTGTCTGACTGCATTCTGCGAAAAGAAAATATGTTGCAGTCAGTTTTGTTTACCCTTTTTAAGTGATTCATTGTGAATTATCATATGAAACAAGGGATATGAAAACAATTGTATTATTTATGAGGGGGTAGCATTTATAAATTGGTTGTAGTGATGCAGGTATCACGTGTACCATTCTGTTGATAACAAACCATCCTTTTAAAAAGTGGTTGCTGTGGTGATATGATGTTTTGACACTCATAAAAAGAAATTACTTTGGAGATGTGGGTTCACTGTGACAATTATCATAGCTAAAGTCACTTCTCTGTACCCTGTATCATAATTTCTTATTAATTGTTTTTTCCCATAAAAATAAAATATAAAATGAAGCAGGTCATAGCAACTTAGAATCATAGTCAAAGTACAGAACTCACATATAGAAAGTTCAAGGAAAATAGAACTTTAGTTGGGGAAAGCATTTTTTATTAGCCATAAATCTGTCCACAAAGAACAGCTGCCAAGAGTTTACTATGTCATTTGCTGATGGATTTGAGATTGATTTTGAAAAGCATGGATATCTAAAGTGAAATATACTGATTTCATCTGCTAGTGGAATTTAGATTGACTTTGAATAGTATGACTGTCAGAAGTGAAATAAACCTATTTCATTTGCTGATATAATTTAGGCTGACTTCAAACAGAATGACTGAAAATATATAATCAAAATTCCATAAAGCTGGGGACGAGAAGGGTCTGATACTAAAGTTACACCAACCCATTCTCTAAATATGAAAGGTTTATCAGATTCCAGAAATATTTGAGAGTTACTCATTTCATTACATTTATAAAGAAGAGAGATAAGAAGTTTGTCTGGAAATTACTGGGGTAATGTCCTACTGTCCCATGTACATATGAATATCAGTGAAGTCCTTTTGGAATGAATGACTGTTTGAATGAATAAGAAATGAATAAATAAACATTAGTGTGGATTCAGAGTATCTTTCCAGGAACACAGACTGAAATAATGTGTATTGGGATCCAATGATAACCTCACACATTCTGCCTGTCATTTCTTAGATATACAGGCTGACATAAATATTTACTTGCAGTGGACCTGTGCTGATGCACACAGACATAACAACTGTATTACTGCTAATAACCTGCTATGGTTCCTAGACAGATTGCAATAACTAGACTATAGACTTGATGGGGTCTGCACAGCAGTTCCTAGATAAACAGCTTGAAATAAGGCATGCTAATTGAATAGTCTTACACATGTTGCATGTAGACCAGCAGTATTTTCTTTGTGTCCTCATTTTGCTTATGATCTATGTGATGTTTTTCTCATACATATCTTGTTAATGTCATACTCCATTATATATCAGATTCCACAAGTGGCAGTCTTCTTGGTTACTGACTTTCAAAATGGGAACATACAAATAGTGCTTGTTTTTTAAGCATTCTTTACAAATGTAGTCAATGTGGGACTGTCTGCATCGAAACATTCTGTTAAACAACTGTGAAGTACTATTTACTTCCATTAGTTGAACCCTGCAAATTAGCTAATTCTTATTAGTCATACTTTTGTTTACAATCCTTTGTCTACCTACTTGAAATGAAAAAAATAATTCCACTTTCTTTTGCATAGGCTTTAATGTTCAGTGCTTTCCTATTCAGGCCTTATGCGATATAGAGGTATTTTTCAAATAAAACTTTACCTCCCACTACAATGTTACAAGTGCACATGAAGAAGCTTCAGAATTGACCCTTCTATTATTGAGTTAATACTTGACTACTGAGAATTACATTAGTACAACAGCTCGAAAACTAATGCACTGATGTATTGCTTCTCGTAGAACAAGCCATCCTGAGGGTCTTTGCAGGAACTTTTTATACTATTGATGCATGATATTACCCTGAGGCTGTTAGCTATCCTTGGAGTGGCACTGTTTGTGTATAAGTGTGGATTAGCATCCCATTCCAATCACCAACCAACCTTGTTTTGGGCTGTAAACTCTACCTAAATCACAACCTGATACAATATAAACCAATGAAGATGAAAACTTTAAAATCTATAATACTACCCTCATATCTTTCCCAAGTACACACCTACTGTTTTTCATAGAGACACTCCTACTTATGCATAAGGGCATAACATACATATCATTTAAATTATCCACAATAACATCAAGGCATGTAATAAGAGAGAAAACTAAGAGCAATTTTCTTAACTAGTAAACACACCTAGAATAAACTCCTTGTCCACTAACCTACTAAGTTCACTGTCATACATCAAAATATGAAATAAATGCATTATGTATTAATTTTGCCCAAGCTTTGTGGACAGATAATTTTATAATTTCTAATTCCTTGATCTTATTTAATGCTCCAGTTCTGGATTCCGTTCCTTGGGTGCAGGTATGTCTCCTTTGGTCCATTTTTATCTCTACCAAGAAAATCACAAAGAATTGAAAATGTAAAACTACTCTTTCTTTCACTGAATTCATTGATTTAGCCAAAAAATGTCAGTAAAAAAGTATCGTCAACTGCCAAAATGAGAACTTTGAATATTATTTACCAGTTTAGATTTTGGTCAAAATTAAGTGATTTACTTGATACATTTAAATGATTTAGTTTTCTATGTTTGATTTTGTTGTGGACATCTGTAAATAGTTATGTTTTTGTTCTATTTATCTTTAAATAGTTTTGTACAAACTTTGTTTTAAAATTAATACAAAGTTGATTAAAAATATGACATAAAAATCATTACAGCAAAGTTCACTGAAACGCTTCTGGCTACAAAATTCTACACATTTAGCTCACCACACAGCATGCATGCATGCAACCATATAAATTTAGTCCACCTAAATTTACTAGTTTGAATTCAAAATGCATACTGTAACTGCTTTTAACTTCCCTCAAGTTATACTATCACTTCTGCAGAATCTGTTTCATGGGGAACATTGCTCTCACATTAGATCATTTAATTTAATTTTATTTCTTTGTTTTTGTTGAAAAGGTTAGTCCCACTAGACATATGGTCTATTTTCGAAGGACACTGAAGGTGGTATTAACTAGGAAAATTGGGAAATTTCCTACATATTTTTGTAAGTGCTATCTGATCTTTTACATTCTCATGAACTACTGCTATCTTAGGGAGATGGAACCTTAAGTTCAATATCTCATCTAAAAGATGGCATAATTGTGAGAGCAGTGTTAATAATGAAAATGAATCCAAGCACCTTGATTTACCAAAACAGCTGTAAAAACAATAGAAATCAATGCCCGAGTACATTACATTTTACTTGACATGACAGCAGTCACTGAAAGTAGGTAAACTCTGCTTATATAAGACCATAAAGCAACACCTCAAGATTATGGAACCTTCCAGAAAGATTTACCTAGTACAGGAGAATGGAGTATTATCATATTGTAACTACTTTACCAAGTTAATTCAATAATGGAAAAAAAATATTTTTGCGGCAAAGGGTAAAGAATCAGTTATAATAAGACCAAATGCATAATATCCAAACTTTTAAAAATGGAAAAATCTATTTTCCACTCAGATATGCACACCTGCAAGGTGAATAAAATTGTTACAGTCTGTCTAACAGTATTGATTCTAAACTTGTAATACTAGGTATTGTCATTATAGACTGGTTTACTAATCAGGAACTTTAATGATACCCGGACCCCAGCCTGTTTAATTTTGCCTCACTAATTTTCTTCACTGCTAGCACTGACTGACCTTCTGACAAGGAAACAACACTAGATTGGATATAAGTTTTTTTTGGTAGTATGTGTCAGTCTGTCAGTGACCAAATGCCAACTTTTCTCCTCAGAAAGTCTGATGAGATCCAGAAAGAATAAACCTTCATATAAAACTGGAGTCTGAAAATTTTCGCACTGGAGAAAATTTAAACATTACTCTGTCATACCAACTGATACTCATTTCATCTTCCTTCCTTGATAACAGATAGCAGAGTGTTGCTGTAACATTGTAATCTATCACAAATTCTATAGCTTATTTTCAAACATTAAAAATTTGAACTCTGTGTACTATGGCTGAATGGGACTCTTACAAAAACGTCTACCATGCATTCAAGGTACCTATCTCGTTCCATCTTTTCAGATCTTTAACAACTCACTGTAAAGCACAGCTAAATGTTTGTTTAATAAAAAAAAATCCAGCAAATTTATAATCCCCACATTTTAGAACTGGTATTAAAAAGGTTTTATGCTCAGGTAATATGATCACAATTATCCCAAAATCCAGAAAAATTTCTGTAAAACACAATTAAAAAGTTTGACACCAGCAACCTAGACAATCTTAATCAAGGACATACCTTAAAATCAAACTTTTTACTTCATAATATACAATAATTGACTTTCTAAAAATGTAAATTTATGGCTTAATAGCCACTGCTTAGATTTATGTATGTATTTGTCTTTGTTGTCCAAGAAAGTCTGACTGGGTAAAGCCATTTTCAGCAGCTCCAGCAGATACATTTAAGATTTCACCTCAATTTCTCCACATGGGTACTACTAATGTAACCTATTCATTATCTGTTATGTTTAACTAAAGGATATTTCTCTCATCTTTGGAAACCAGCTGTTGTATGCTCACTTCAGAAAATTAGCCCTTTCAATCCAATTTCTCACTGCAGATTAATTGGTCTCTTCTTGCCATCATCTAAATGACTAGAGAAGGGAATACTTACACAACTTTTAGTCAGTTTTAAAGAACTTAACCTTCTTAAGTTTCAACATGGATTAAGGACATATAATGATGTAGACACAGCTGTTCTTGCAGATGCTGATTATATGGGCTGTAGAGTTGCCAACTTTTCATGTAAAAAATTCTGGACATGTATGTGAAAGCAAAATGTGTGCAGAATAGAAGCGTGCAATAACCTCCCCTCAAGGAGATTGTCATACAATATTACTGTTCTCAATCAAACATATTCTTATGTTCTTCAATGTTAGTGACAGTGTCCCTTAACTCCGGACTGTCTAGAAAAATTCTGCACAGTTGGCTACCTGAGTTTAGCAAGGAAAAAAATATTTGCTAGCATGTCTCTACATTATTCCAAGCATTTGACAATGTAAACCATTCTGTCATTGCAAACGTTTCCCCATGTAGACATTCACCTGGACAAACTGATTGCCTCTTTAACTATGAGCCAGATGGTAATTAACAATCTCTGACTCAAAGATATTGCTTACATTGCTCTCCAAAACACATCGGTCCTCTTACCTTTTTAGCTTTTGTTAAACCTAATGGCATTTTTCTGTAATTAAGCTACCATGTTTTAGAAGCATAATGACTCCACTCTACTCTGATGCCTCACTTTTATAACATACTTTAAACACAACACACCAGTTGTTAATACATTCCTGTCTCATTTTGAATACTTCTAAGTCAAAATGCATGATTTTCACACAAAGAACTGTGACTCCAGATAGATATTCATGATTAGTTTCAGCACCTTAGATGTGACCAGCCTAAAATATTGGGTATTTTCAAGCATATTGAGATTGATAACTGCCAATATGTTCAGGCAGAACCAGAAGCATGAGTTACTCTTTGCATGACAAGTCAACCAGTGTCAGTACAAACTGTAGCTAGAAACCTTCCTTTTTCAAAAGTATGTACACCTTTGTTTTGGTTATTTCATGCCTAAAACACTCATTCTGCCTTATTTAATTATTTAATTTATTTCTACCTTTTCATCTGACATACTACATCTTGAAAATTTAAACCCAGATTACATTTTCCATGTTTGCAGGTTTATGGTCCTGATAAAGAGGTCTCAAATCTTTCTGAGATTATTATGGAACGCACATGTTAGTACTCAGCAGACTCACTCATTGGGTTGCATTCTGTCCTACTTCATAGCAGTAATGTGATAACTTGATGGTTACTTTTAACAGTAGCTGCACAACATTGCAAGTACTATATAAGGAACATGTAGCAGTTTCCTCATTGGCAGATAAACTCTGACTGCATCTCTCAGATCCCTAAACAAAAATGTTTCAATGACTAATCTGAGGCAGTTTATAGATCTGTCCTCTGATCTCTACATATTAATTAGTTACATTCATTTTATATAACAATTTCTGATATGATTTAGTAATCAGAAGTGCTGTGACTGAATATGGACTCCATTTATTGTTTCTCAGTTCAAAATGGGTTCCTAAAAACTTAAATGAACAATAATGCATCCCTTTCTATGCACACTCAGGACACCAGTTTTAACTTGCTAGCTTTACTTTCCATTGTAATGTGGCCCCCTTCTGATCTTTCATTTTTAGATCCCACTATTAGTCAACAGGCTACAGCAATCTCTTTTTGTTGATTAATTCTGCATGTTTTATGTATTTTTGTCCTCATCTCTTCACTATTGGATTCTTACTTTTTATTGCCCTCCCCTCTTCTTTTGTCTTATCACCTTTTTCAGCAGTAACTAGTATATATATATATATATATATATATATATATATATATATATATATATATATATATATAATTTTTTAATGGTATTATTGTTTATTTTGTTTGCCTTTTAACTGTCAAAATTAAAGAATTCATCATTTTACACTTAATTCTGTGTTTTATAGTTTCATTCCGTTATACATCACAAGGATATTTTTTTCCTATGGCAGTAATGTCATAGTATGCTGTCAAGGTGAATTTCTTGCTGTACTTAAGACCACTGTGGTGTAAGCTGCTTTTTTAAGGACTAATCTGTAACACAGTTTCTCTTTGATAGTACTGGACTGGTATAGTTCCCTTTTACGGACCCTGAAGTACTTATTGCTGTGAGTTTTCAGTCACAGAATCACCTTGATGAAATTCCAAACCACTGTATAGCATATGTGACTCTGTAGCTTAGGGTATGGAAGGTCCTCTAACAGGAATCGCATAATCTTAATTAAAATGTTGCAGTTATCTACTTCATTTTCCACCCTACAGATTGACACTGTGATGCCTGTCCTCTTAGTATCACTGATCACTCAAGTGACACTGGTGGGTATACAGTCCACCAGTATCAATTCCTTCAGTAGATGATGACATCATTCAGTTGAAAAAATATATGAACATACTGATTTGTATAAAAAATCCAGAGCCACCTATTGCAATATATCAGTCCTCATCTATAACTGCATTTCTTAAAATGGACACCCAGTGGCTGGCAATTCCCTCAGTTTTGATGATCCTAGGAAGTGACACTGGTGGATATTTGATCAAGATAAATATAAAAAGAATATAAATAAAGAATAAAAAGTGACCTCTCCTTTACTAAAATAAAATTGTACACCAGATGATGACTTGCAGACCTTACAACTGGCTCAAGTAGTGTGGAGTTTACCATTGGTTCCACCAGTACATAATTGGTATATCTCACTTAGAGTTGCAGGATCCCATTTTTCTCGGACCAGGCATGCCCCCATATCTCAGGAGGAGACCCACAGACAAACGGCTATGTTTTTGCAGCCTTTTCTATGCAGCATTTCAGAAATGGCTGCAACTTGGACATTTCTTCTTCGTAACATGATCAGATTCATATCATCAAACTCATGAACAATGCTGCTGTCATTGCAGATGTCTGTCTGGGAATGTAATTATATATTACAAATGCAAACATCACCTTTTATAATGGCTCTTTACTTTAAAGTTCCATAGATAATGCCTTGGGCAATAAGATGGATATTTTGAAAGTTTGTTTCTAAATTAATATTAATTGAAGTTAGAAGTCTGCATTTGATTTGGTGACAGTTTATAAGTTTGCCAGTGTTCAATAATGAATGATCAGATTTTTTGTATGCGGTCGATGGGGTCCCATTTATTTATTTTGTTTTTGGTAACCAGGCTGTGTGCATTTCAGCAGAAGCCTAGGGGAGGACTTCACACACAAGGAAGTAAAACACTGCAGTATAGCATCAAGCTGCCATTTGAAATACCTACAATACAAAGACATGTATTATGTTTGTACAGAAGAAATAATTTAAATAAATAGCCTTACTATTTGCTTGTAAAGGTTATAGACAAGTAGTTTTAATATGAGCTAATGATTTTTTGTGAGTTTAAATTGGAACACAAGAGTAGGAAAGCCATATATGTTACCTTGAGTAAAAGTTAATGTAGTCCAGAAGTACAAACAAAAGGAAACATGGCATCATTTCTAATATATATCACTGAAGATATGGAAGTAGTTTCCCTTAAATACTTTTTTAAACAAGAAACATCTTTACTGAGTTATCCCTTATGGTATAGGCAATCATGCATTTATATAAAAGAAAACAAACCATAGTGACATATTTTCAGTTGTAAACATTACACATCACTTACAATCTATACCATCACTGTCAGTCAGAAATTACATGGCTCATTCAATTCCTTCCATCCCTTAAACCTCATTCATTCTCCAAAGCATTATTCTGCATGTACTGTTCCCACAATTCCCATTTTTCTTTGTAATTTGCTCCTACCCTTTTCTAAAGATCCCACTTACAGTTCTTTTATCTCTTTTACTATATTCACTGCTTCTAGTAGAGTTGGTTTAGACTTTTATTTCCATTTTCTAGTAATTACTGTTTTAGCATCCAGCAAAATTAAACTCAGCAAGGCCTTACTATGTCCAGGTAATGCCAATTCTGTATCGTAGTTCAAAAACATCATTTTCATAGTTATACCAATTTACTCACCCAGTATGTCTGACAGAGTAGTCTGCAGGGAATTTTTAAAATCTGCAACTTATTACAGTTCCAAAACTATGTTCCCAATTACCTCTTTCTTTCCCATCACATGTCCAACATTTGCAAACTACCTGAGGAAAAAGTCTTCATAGTCTGCTTGGGGTATAAAAATACCTATGCAAACACTTCCAAGCAAAGATCCTAAACCTTCTAGACTTTGTTGCATATTTGCGAACCATATACATATCCTACCATTGTTTCTTGAATTGTTTATTCAGTCTCTCTTCCCAATTCTTTCTAATCTCTTTTTTTAATTTCTCTACATCTTTTGGGCTTTTAATACCATGACTGGAATGCACCCCATTCCTCAGTCAAAGTAGGATTAAAGTTCATGAAATTGATATTGTTTCAGTCTTTGATGTGAGACAAAAATGCACTCTACAGCACGCACAATGTGCCCAATAATGACTCCTTCTCCAATTTGTACAGAGTTACACATATTGGTAACATCTAAATACAATTGTAGATTATTTTGTTATAAGACCCATCATTCCTGTTTCTACTGGAACTGACTGGGTAGCTTTCTTCCACATTGCTCTTGTTTCTACCTGCAAATCTTGATATTTCATGACTTTGTGTCTCTGTGTACACAAGACACTGTAGTCATTGGATGTAGCAATTTCAATGCCTTTAAATGTATTTAAAGTATGACCCATGAGTGTGTCACACACTAATGTGGAAAGTGCACGGAAGTTTGCACTATGCTGGAGTTATGTTGAACCATCCCCCCCCCCCCCCCCCCAAGTGCTGATCATGGTAAGGACAATTTTGTTTTGCTTTGCTGATTCATTCCTGGGTTTATTTGCTTTATTGAATGTATCCATTCATTCCAGAATTTATTTGCTTTTGTTTCACTCTTTGCTGATTCATTCCCAAGTGTATTTACTGAACATATCCATTCGTTCCCGAGTGTATTTGCTTTATTGAATGTATCCATTCTGGTTCCCTTTTAAGGAGGTGTGTGTGTGTGTGTGTGTGTGTGTGTGTGTGTGTGTGTGTGTGTGTGTGTGTGTGTGTAGAAATAGGAAAAACACTAGCAGACATCTTTGTTACACTCCCTTTGCTATATTAAAGGTGGCAGAAATGTATGAGCCCACCCACAAACAGGCATATGACTCAATGTAAATGGCCATTTTAGTGTCAATAAAAGAGACTGGAAACTCTTGATATTCTAATATCTTAAATAGATAAAGCCACCTCATGATATCTATAGCCTTCTCCACATCTAGGGATAGTGACAATATTACTTTATGTGTAAGATGACCCTGTCCCAAACTCTGTGTTTCCCTCTCCCCTAAAGATATTACACCATGAACATCGACCTTTTACAAATCCCCCTTAGTCTGGATGAATAGGTAATAGCATGAGCAGAGAGACATAGGCAGTCAACACACCTATGTACATTTAATTATCAGTGCTTAAAATGGATATTAGGAGATAATCAGCTGTATCCGAAGGGGTCTTGCCCATTTTCAGGAATAAAATTACTACTGAGGATTTTCAAGAAGGTGGAATCATAAACTCCCTGAAAGCTTCTTGACGTGTTCCATAACAACGCTATGACTGCCGGATGAAGGATCTTATAAACTCTGCTGGCAGGCCATCTACAACTGAAACTTTAGCAGGTTTTATATGCTGAATAGCTTTAGCTAGTTGCATTTTGGTTAGTGGATGATATAGCTGGCCTACCTGCTGTAGAGTTAAGTGAGGAATCTCAGAGATATTTTGTAGCCGCTTGTTAATTTCAACTAAAGAAATGGTTTCATCATGTGCTACTGCATATAAGGCTGCATAATAACCTCTAAATAGTTCTAATGACTATCTATAGTACTGTGTCTCTTGCTTTTCTGCAGAGGAAAGAATGGGCATAGATCGTGTTGCTTTCAGCTTACACCTCCTGGCTAACCTAGAATAAGTTTAAGGGAACATTTCATAGAATTGCAATTAGAGTTTGTCTAATACTAGCACTGTCTTTTTATTAATTAAATCCTGTATTTGCATCTTAATAGATAACAGATCCTCTATCCCTTGAGAGGTAGTATAAGTGAGCTTACTTGATGTAAGGTGATTATATTTTTGCTGCAACTGATGTAGCTCAAAATTCAAGGATGACCATAATCCATTAGTCCATGACCACAGCCTTGCATGCATATAAGCCTTATTTTATTTATTTTATTTTACATTTGTTTACCAGGAAGGTCAGACTAGACACAGGTCTATTTTCAGCGGAGGCCTGTGGGGAGAAAAGCTCCACTAATAGTACAATACAATAGATACACATTCACATACATATTCACTTAATACACATTCACATGACAAGTCATACAGGAGCTCATTTCAGTTGAAATCACTTACAATAGGTTAATAAGCATTGACAGGATACAATAGTACTGGCAGTTTTTTTTGTTTTTCTCAGTTTGAAGGCAAAGAGAGTAGAGGTGGAGAACCATGCCAACATTGCGTAGTTGGGAGAGACCCAGTAGCGGTGAGTAGTTATGATCTAGCCTGGAGGGAGACATGGACATAGCCAGTTTTGTATGTAGTGGGTTTTGAGGAGATTTTTGAAGAGGTGAGGAGAGGATGTTGAGGTTAGGTGATCTGGTAGAGCATTCCAGGTTTTGGCAATGGAGCATCCAAAGAGGGATTTGCCAGCCTCATTTTTATGCTTAGTGACATTTATGTGGTTCTGGTGTGTAGTTCTTAGTTTTCTGGAGGGGGTGTAGGGCTGGATTAAATGTTGCAGGGCAGGGGTTTTCATAGGATGGTAGTAGAGCTTATGTGCAATGGTAAGTTGGTTGAGTGGGAGGAGTCATGGGAACTCAAGCCAGTTGAGCTGTCTAAGGGATAGACAGTGATGGGATTTATGAGTGGCTTCAGTAGCAAATTTGGCAGTCTTGTTGTAGCAAGATTCCATTTTGGAGAGTTCTGTGTAGCGAAGGTTAGTTAAGACTGGGGAAGCATATAGTAGTATGGTTAATAGATGGGTTCTAGCTATGGTGGCTTTGGTGTGCCTGGTCATGTATTGGCAGTTCGTATAAAGGAGTCCAATCTTTTTGTTAACGTTCTTGATTGTTTGGGCAATATGGATGTAAAATTTGAGATTATTATCAATTTCTATTTCTAGAAGCTTAGTGTGCAATGTTGGAGTGATTCTCGTATTGTCTTTGGATATTATGGTAAAACTATTGTCTATGGAAGGAGATCTACTGGCTGAAGAGAATAAGTTTAGCTTTTTTGGGATTATGTAAAAGTTTGATGTTGGTGAACCATTCTTCTGCTAGGGTAAAGTTATTTTGGGTGATGGTTTTTAGTTTGTCGAGAGCGGGTGCTGCACATATAATAGTGGTATCATCTACATATTGAACTATAGAAGCAGTGGGTGAGGCTGATGCTATCTGGTTAGTAAATAATGAGAATAGCAGAGGGCCAAGAATGGACCCTTGTGGGACACCTATGGTTACTGGTAGTAGGAGGGACAGTTGGTTTTGCCATAGTACTGCTTGTTGATGGTTAGATAAATAGTTACTGAACCAGGATACAGTGGAGGAGTTTATGTTAAGAGTGGCTAGTCTTTCTAGGAGCATTCTGTGGTTAACCATATTAAAGGCTTTGGATAAGTCTAAGAATATGGAAGATATGAACAGGCCATTGTTTCTATGGTTATTAATAGTGTTGGAAAAGGCAGCAATGCTGTGGTAGTGCTATGGGAAGGTCTAAATCCATGCTGGGAAGAAGATAGTAGGTTGTTCTTTAGGAGGTAATGCAATAGCTGTGAATGGACTATTCTCTCTAGAATTTTTGATAGGGGTGATAGTATTGCTATGGGGAGGTAGTTAGTAAGTTAAAAGGAATGGCCCCCTTTGTGCAATGGTATTATGTGGGATATTTTCCATGAGTGGGGTACTTTGCATTCAGTTATAGACCTGTTGATGAGAATGGACATGGGATAGGCTATGGCCTCTGCAGTAATCTGTAGGAATTCTGCTGGTAGGTTGTCAACCTCTAGTGTTGTTGGTTTCAGTTTTTTTGAGGAGTTTAGCAATTGTTTTAGTGGTGACTGGTTTTAGGGAGAAACTGGGGGTGTTGTTTTATGTATTGGAAAGGGTGGGGGATGTTGTTTTTGGGTGGGTGTTAGTGCTTTGGGTATTGGCTAGGGCTTGGATAGTTTCAGTGAAGTATTTGTTAAATTGAGTGGGAATGTTTTCTAGGTTGTTTGGCAATAGTGGGGAAGGGGTGGTAGGTTTTTCTGGGTGTAGCAGGTTATTTATTGAGGCCCAGAATTTTTAAGGGTTGTTGGTGTGTTTTCCTGTAATGTTTTATAGTAGTTAGTTTTTTAAAGTTTTATTAGTTTTTTGGCTCAGTTACGGAGTTCCTGGTACTTTAGTTTTAGGGCAGGGGTTTTGTGTTTGTGAAAATGTAACCAGGCTTTGTCTCTTTCTTTCATTAAAGACCTGGTGTCTTTTGATAGCCATGGTGTGTGGTTGGTTTTAATTCTAGTGGTCCTGGGCTGTGCATGGGAGTTTAGGATGTTTAGGAAGGTAGTGATGAAGTATACTACAGCTTCGTCTAGTGATAGATACTTTAGGGGAGTCCATATACAGGGTTTTTGTGAGTTGATTAAGTCTTGAGCACTAACGTTTATTTTGTGTCATATGACCCTGAGAGTGGGTTGATTTGCTTGGTGGGGCTGATTCCTAATTAGGTATGTTGCTTGATGGTCACTCAAACTGTCAGGGAGACAGCCTGAGAGATGGGCCAGAGTGGGGTCAGATACTAGCATCTATTCCAAGACAGACTGTTGTTTAGAGGTTTTATCTATTCTTGTAGGGGTAGTGATAACTTGGGTAAATCCATGGAGGTTAATATAGGTGGTGGGATTTTGACTGGTGCATACTGACCAGTCTATGTTAAAGTCATCTGCAAGTATGGTTTCTTGTGGATAGGTGCTGCCATCCAGTTGAGTAAATGTTCAGGTATGCTAGTGTTGTTGCCTGGTGGTATATAACCTCCAGCGATTATGATTTGTTTGTTGGGGTTAAGTTTTAGTCTGACTAGAATTAATTCTATGTCTTTGACTTCTTGGGAGTTGCATTCAGTCTGTTCTATAGAGAGGTGACTTTGGAAAAGGATGGCTACACCCCCTCCTTTTTACCTGACCTATATTTACATATTATGTCATAGCCAGGGACAGTAACTTCATTATTGTGGTGTTCAAGCCTAAGCCATGTTTCTGTTAGTACTACAATGTCAGGTTTGTATAGGGCTATTAGGGCATGGAGATCATGAGTTTTGTTAAGTATGCTCCTTACATTTATGTTTAGAAGGAGGAGGGATGAGGTAGGTCTGATATATAGAGGACTGGGGTTTGTTGAGCACGTGTTATTGCAATTGTTGGGCCCTAGATTTGGGTGAATGTCACCGGAACATGAGAGTTTTTGTAGTAGGTATGGATAGAGTTTGTTTAGTTTGCGGACTGTTTGTCTACTCTACTGGGTTAGTGGGGTCGAGGTTTGTAGGTAGTATTTCCATATAGATAGGAGGGTGGCAGAGAGGAGGGGAGATCACATGATAGTAGAGAGGAATTGTTAGTTATAGATGCAGTGGTAGTGGAATCAGTTTGCCATGGTGGTGGTGGGGTAATATAAAGTTGAGTGTGGTAGGAGAACATGGATAGGAAGAGGAGAGTAGAGAAGGCTAGTATGTCCAATAGTGTTTGTAGAAGGTGGTTGGTGGGAGTAAAGGACATATTGTTTTGTTGTGAGATAGATTGTTGAGTATGAGTGAGTTAAATAATGGTTGAGAGGGAGTTTTGTATAAGATGTGGGGTTGAGAGGGAGTTTTGTATAAGATGTGGTTACCTGTTTGTGATGTGTTGGTTAGGGTTGACTATTTTAGAGTGAGGGAAAATTAGGTATGTTATTTGATTGGCTAGTTGGGAGGGAGGTGTGGCTTGGGGTGTGGTGTATAGCTATAAATGTAATTTTTATGGGGTGGGTGAGAATGGGGGTAGGGTAGGGGAGCAGAGTGAGCCCAAGTGTAGCGAAGGCAAACAGAGCGGGGATGAACCGAGCCATTCCAGTGCTTGATCAAAACAATCAGGCAGATCTGCAGTAAGTATCAGGCAGGTCAGTTTCACAGGTAAATGTTGATGGAAATGCTGTCTGACTGTAGGACTCAGAAGTCCTAAAGGCTTGGTTAGCTGCCTGGACAGGCTGTTCAAGACTGTGGCTGGGAGAGCAGAAACATGCTAATTGTGTAATTTATTTTTTAACTTTTCCGTTTAGTTAAAACCAGCTGGCAGTTAGGGTATATTGGTTTATACTGCCATCTTATGGCCAAAATGGGGAATCACATGCCCCAGTGGAGATTATCTAACAAAAGTTATTGAGACAAACTGCCTAGGAGGGTGGCTGGTCTGTGCGATATGCAAGCCAGTACTTAACAGTTCAGGGGCTAAATACAGTTGAGGAGGTTTGCTTGAAACTCTAGAGTAGGTAAACCTACTTTTTTAATCAGTTGAGTATTGGATGTCCTTGTAGGATGGAGGGATGGATACCTTTGCTACTGTCGTGTGAAAAGTCTTCAGGACTAGGGTGCAGCTGAGGGCAGCGTAATTCTTGGTTATCCTAGTTTTTAATCAGTTGAGTATTGGACGTCCTTGTAGGATGGAGGGATGGATAACTTTGCTACCGTCTTGTGAGAAGTATTCAGGACTAGCGTCCAGCTGAGGGCAGCATACTTCGTGGTTATCCTAGTTTTTAATCATTTGAGTATTGGATGTCCTTGCAAGATGGAGGGATGGATAACTTTGCTAACATCTTGTGAGAAGTCTTCAGGACTAGGGTGCAACCGAGGGCAGAGTAATTCTTGGTTATCCTAGTTTTTAATCAGCTGAGTATTGCATATATGCATAGTATTGCATATATGCTTATATGCATCCCAAAGAAAATGTGGCTTTCATTGACCCCCTGATACAGTTGCAGGAATTCATGTGTATATTTTTTTACCTTTTATGAGAAGTCTGAGTATCTCGCATAGCCACATTCAAGGGGAGGGGGAAAATAGCAGAAAAAGTGCAGCATAAGGCTTCATGATCAGAGTAAGGGCATGGCACAATGTAGATATCCATAGAATATGCTAGGAACTCATTATCAACATAGATTATGTTTATTCTAGAGAAGGTACTGGTAACCATTTGAAATGTCAGGTCCAAAAATACAAGGAATGATGGGCTGAAAAACAGATTTACATATACTAAGTTTGAAAGAGCCATTTCTTGGAATATTCCCTTTTCTCTCAGATATGGCGATCTCTTTGTTGGTACATATAAGTTCAGGGGGTGGGGGAGCTGGGGGGTGTAGCGGTGCAGTGGTCTGCTAAAAAGATGTTTAAAAGAGAAGAGATTTAAAGGAGAATAGTGATTTTTGAGATTTTCTCTCTTTCTGAGATTTCCTGGGGTTTTGGTCCTTTTTTTCCGGCTTGTTGGTACTCAGCATTTCATTAGGGAGCTAAAGGTACTGTACCTTTGGGAATAATGTATTTTGAGAGTGTACCATATTCTGATTTTCTCATGTCCACTAGGTGCATTTTTTGTGCTCATGAAGACTAGAACCTCACAATAGGTGCAGTTCTAAGGGAGGGGGGTGCTGTGGAATCCCTGGGTGTAGTAATACAATTAAAATCTCCTGCTATTATCAGTGATCTCTGAAGCTTTTCCTGTATAAAATCGGAATCTGTTTGCCCCCGAGAACTGATCCAGTTGTTTGGTATTTGGGAACTTGTGTGTACAGTGACCTAACTTTTGACCAACATGTGCCCAGAGTCATAAGAAAGTCTTTCTATGTTACACAACTTATAAACAGATTGATTGTGACTAGATCTGGAGATGTTATTGTCCCCCTTTACAAAGCTCTGATTAGGTCCAATATTACCCACTTTGGCATGTATCTGTCCAGACCCATTCAACAAATGGAGTACCCACAGAGATACCTTACTAAAAAAAAGGATACAGGTCCTAAACAATAGATCTTGCATGGACCACCTCAAAGATTTATCACTATACTCAGTTTCCTACAGAGTGTTTAGATGTGATGTGTATGGCATACAAGGCATCCTCCAACCTAATACAGATGGACCTACTGAACATCAGCAAGTCATATGGCATCAGAACTACTCAGTCCAGGTATCTAAACTGAATGTTGTGGAGAGATGGATATATATCACAGAGGCTACCACTGTTCCAGAACAGAGTATCCCTTCAAGTAAAACAAAGCTCATCCCTGTCCACATTCAAATGCAACTTGTATCTAAGGATGGGTAATAGAAAATGTACTCCAGGATTGTACCTCTTGCCACTAATGGATAGAGACAGTTCTTAAATGCTGCATCCTATACAGTGGGTCCCCTCAAATTATCTATGGTATGAAAACAGTTATTCTCACTAGGGCTAATATACATTTATCAGCCATGGGATAGGTAAGACCAATCAGTAGATGTTAATTCAAGCACCAAAGGGGAATTGGCTAAGCTTAAAATGACCTCCAAGTGAACCTATGCTGTGGTAGTAAATAGTTTTAAAAAATTGCCCTTTTGAGATCAATAAGTGCCCTCCCCCACCAGTCTTCAACAGCTTCTGGCGCCTATGTTTTTATCTACTTCTGGTTTGATTTCCATTCTTGCTTGACACCGATATCCTTCAGCTAGACTAAACAGGGAAGTCTTAGATTTATTTTCCTCGTGTTTCAAAACTTTCACTACATTTGGGTCTTGTGAGATCAGCAGATGTGTGCAGTCTCACAACCGTAGCTCTATACATGTAATCAATTTCAAGGAGACCACTACTTCCTTTGGATCAGGGAATATATAGTCTCGATATGCATGTATTTTTATAAAGTATTTGGTGAGCATGAAGCATCCTTCTTGTTTTCCTGTCTAATCTATCCAAGATGTTTTGGGGCCAGTCAATCACTCCAAAACTATAAGTTAGGACAGAAAGAGCAAATTGGTTTATAGGTTGCATTTTGTTCGCAGATGTCAATGCTGTTCGCTGGATTAATGTATATCTTCTAAAATATTCCTTACTACGTTTTATTCGTATTTGTTCACATTTTATTGTTGATCCTTCATCAGTTCCCAAATATTTATACACTCCCTCCTGCTCAATTTCTTTTATATCACATTCCTGTCTCAGACTGATGTTTTCTTTGTGCTGCAGTTTTCCTGCTTTAAAGGCTGCTTTTGCACATTTATCAAGACCAAATGATATTCTTATATCATCTGAAAAAGTTTTGACTATTTGCAGTTGTGCTTTCAGTTCGTCATCTGATGAGCTATACAATTTTAAATCATTGACAACGAGAAGATGTGAGGTCTTTATACTTTGTTATTTTCCAGAAGCCAAATTATAGCCATGGCGTAATCTGTTAAGTACACAGCTTAAAGGGTTAAGGGCAAGACAAATAGCAGCGGTGACAGAGAGTCAGCCTGGAATATCCCTCTTTGAATTTTTATCCCCAGAATAATAATTTGTCCCTTATCATGGCTTAATTGCAAAGTGATTTGACACTATTTATGGCTACTGTGATTTAGTTGATCTGTGTAGAGTGTATCTTGTACATTTTTAAACACTCCTATCCATGAATGTGGGATGCTATCAAATGCTTTTTTGTAGTCAATCCATGCCATACTTTGATTCTTCCCCTTTTTACAGTTCTCCATTATAACTTTATTTAGCAACAGTTGATCCTTTGTTCCACATGATGTTCGTTTTTTTACCGTTTTGTTCTATTGCCATGATTGAATTTTCTTCTAAATGACTATAAACTCTGTCGACATCAGTTCTGGTATATAGTTTACACATCATTGGAAGGCAAGTTTCTGGTGTATAATTTTTAGGATAACTTGCGGATTCACTGTAAGTAGGAGCATTGTTTTTCCTGTTGTTAACCAGGTGTCTGTTCAGGGTGTGCATATAAATAGTTCCTACTCATGGCTAAATCTGCGTGCAAAGGTGTTAATACTTTTAGCCAGAAGTTAGGTGCTGCGTCTGGGCCTGGGGTTTTCCAGTTGGAGGATTTTCTTAACTTTACCTCAATCTCTCTTTGAGTTTTATTGACCTTCTACAGTCTATTTTTCATCCCATTTCATATCTTGTACCTTTGAATTTCTTATTCTTTCTTTTACTTCTTCTATCCATTTAGCATCTTTGTTATGTTCCATAGGATCTTCATAGATATTTCTCCAAAATGTATCTATTTCTTCTGTTTTGGATGGTCTTTGAATTCCTTTTGCCTTTTTTGCCAGTTCTCTATAGTACTTTTAGGGGTCATCAATAAATTGCTTATTTTGTACTTTTTCTTTATATTTATCTGTGTATCTTCTAATTTTTTTCTGCCTCTGCTGAGATTTTTAGTTTATTATTTGCAATAGTGCAAGATAGAACCTTAGCCGCTATAATACTGCACATTGCTTTTATCTTGTCTATCTTTCTGAGTATTTTTGTTAATATTTTCCCTCTTCTCTACTCTTCTAACAGTGACACTTCTTACCTTAATTGCTTTATAGCTTTCTCTATTAGATACTTCCATGATGGTATTCGATTACTCCACTTAATTTCCCTTACTACCCTGTGTTCTTGTGGTAGAATTTTATATGTTATTAATTTAGCTGCACAGTAATATATCCTGTTTACTTCTGTTATATCACATGGATCTCTACGGACAGTCCTAATTCATTCAAATGTTCATTTGTTTTATCAAATGTCTGACTTTTTGAGTTTTATTGACCTTCTAAAATCTATTTCTTTCATTGATCCTAATATGTCTATCTCTATTAAATCAAGCAGCTCTTCTCTTAGCTCATGTTAACTAAGGGCACATTTCTTGTTCTCCATTTCCTGCGGGCATTCTATTGAGAGTTCTATAGCATCTTCCTGTGGCACATTCCTCTGATTGATTTGTATAGCTATCATGAAATATTTTATATGCCCTACTAATCATCCTTTTTTGACAACAGCTTCTGTTCTAGATTCTACTAAAACCTCTACCAGTGTTGTTTTTTTGCTTAGGATCTCCCTATTTCTTTCATTTTGTCTATACTCAGATATCAATCCTTGACAGGGGAGACAATCTTTAGCCTGCAGCCCAAATGAATTCTTGGCCTCTTCCCATTCTACTACTTTTCCCTCTCTAATTATTTGCTCTCAATACCTTGGTTCCTTAGCCAGTTTTCTCCAGTAAATTCCAGGCATCTCTTGCCTATTCTCTCTACGACTAATTGCAGTCATCCCTATTAGCAGAACCTTATTTCTCCGTTTCCATACTGGCTTAGTTCTTAGAATACTTTCTGCCACTTTATGAATATAATAGTCTGTATAGTTATTGTTATTTTCCTTAAGGATCTGCACCCAAAATCTTAGTCTCTCCTTTTTTTTTGAGCTTTACCCTGTTTCATCGTCACCTGTTTCCGCTTGTGCTATGTATATGAGCCTTAACTATGTAGCTCTGAAATGCTCCTTCCAATCAGGTAATCCCAAACTACCTTGTTCTATTGGAAGGATCAGCTTATCCCACTTGACCCTTGCCCTCTTCCCCCCAGATAAATTTTTTCAACTCTTTATTAATTTCTATCCGCAACTTCTGCTCTGGTTATTAAAAATATGCCTAACCTGCGTATAAATCTAAAGGGATTAAAAACATTTTCACTGCTTGTATCTTGATATCCGCATCCATAAAACAGAGCTTCCATTTTCTCAGTTTTTGTATTTTCTTTTTAGTCTCTTCCCACATATTCTTAGCTGCAACAACAGGATCCTTTTTAATCCATACTCCTAAGTACTTTATTTGATCACGTCTCCATAAATATGGGTATTGCTGAACAAATTCATGTGTGGGTACATAGTTTACAGCTGTTGCCTTTGTTTTATCTTCTTTAATTTTGTATACCCAAAAGACTTCAAACTGGCTCAGAATGTTCCACTACACTAACAAATAACAAAGGAGAAAGAGGGCATCCCTGCCTGGTTCCTCTGCTCATACAGAACTTATCAGAGAGGAACCTCTAACTTTAATTTTCATTTCCAATCCCTCACATATCGTCTTAAGCAACCTTATAATTTTATCAGGGAAAGTAAATATTTCAATTGTCCTACTCTTAAAAGCCAAGCTTACTCTGTTGAAAGCTTTCTCTGTATCAAGACCCACCAAAAACAGTGGTATTTTCTTACATTCTGCTTCCCTCTGGGTAATCATTATTCTGTTGTTGTTATCAAATGCTTGCCTCCCCTTCATAAAACCACACTGATTTGTACCTGTCAGTTTTGGCATTACCTTTGCCTTTCTTTTAACCATTATTGATACAAACAGTTTAACATCATGATTTAGAATCTGAATGGGCCGATATGAAGCTGGATCTGATGGGTCTTTTTCATCTTTAGGTATTACGGCCACCACCTCGGTTTTCTAGGATGTTGGTGCTTCTCCTCCTTTTAAAATAGTATTAAGATTGGTTATACATCTCCATTTTTATCTCATCCTCTCCTATCCTGTTAGTAATTGAGCCTCATCTACCTCTAACCTTGGCATATTTAATTCTTGCATAAACATTTCCATTTGTGCCTTTCTTGATTTCCACATTGCTGTGCTTTTTACAGAGTTTCATACAATTTCCAAAATATTTCTAATAGTTCTACAAGATCTCATGTTATTTTCTTTGTTATAGGCTCCCTTAGCTTGACAACACTTTATACTTTCTGTTGCCTGAGCCTTTGTACTAAAAGCTTTTGTGCTCTGGAGTTATTATCAAAGAACAGTTGCTTAACAGCAATCTTTCTAAACTCCTACATATTATCAAGGTTGTCCCTTATTTTCTGTATAGCACTCTGTAATTGCACCACTTCTTGTTCTGTGAGATTCTCCTTATTCTGCAATAATTTAATGTTTGTCAGTCTCCCTAAACAATTCATGTTACTTCTTCTGTTTTTCTTTTATTTCCACTCTATTTTTAAACTCCAATGTAATTCTGTCCCACTCTATATTTTCCGAAGAAATTTCTATCTTCCCTAAAAACACCCAAATAATTTCCACGACCCATTACTTAAATTCCTTTTTATTTAACAGATAGTTGGGAAAGTACATGTGTCTCAGTTTTATTTCATTAGCCTGCATTTTTATTTTAGTTATTATTGGCATGCAATCTGAAATAGTTATACCAAATATTTTCATAAATTTATTCAAAAATCTATCTTGTCTCGTTTTAGTTTCCCTTCTAGGCCCCCCAAATAAATTGCCACTGCTGTAAATCAAATTATAGTCCCCACCTTATAGATAATGTTCTCTGCTGAAAGCTGATTATTTTTCCCAGAATTTTCTTAAGTTCCATTGTAGAAGTTTTATGTGGAATACACATGCTAGAGTAATCCTCTTCCCTTGTCAGTAGCCTCTGTGTACTAAAATTTATCATTATTATCTTTTTTTTCCTCCTGTATCACTATTGGAGCTCCTCTCACAGTCAATATAAGTACTTCCTTTTTCCTTTGTTCCAAGTATTTTGTTAAATAACCATCCTTAAAGCCTTTTTTTATGAAATTCACATGCTCGGTTCTTTGCAAATGTGTCTCCTGTAGCATAACTGTTTGCAATATGCATTTTTTAATATAGTTCACCACTATTTATTTTTTATATTTATACATGTGTATGAGTATTCACATTTAAAGATATTATTGAAAATGTTATTATGATAAGAATGTATTATTCCCACCTGCTATGTATAACACCTTTTTTAATGTCTAGTTTCAGTTTTTGTGTTACATACATACACTAATATTTGGCAGGTTGATATTTTATATAATTGTTTCTTGTTATATCCATTTGAACATATGGCACATCTTGCAAGACCTTTTGTTTTAATGAAAACCCACACAAAAAAAAAAACATGCAGAACCTATTAACCTAGTACAAACACAAAACTATGTACATCTTTAAATATTTAAATAATGAAGTTTAACCTGCCTAACAGGAACAAATATCCCAGACTGACAGCCACATGCACAGGCTCGACTTAAACTATAATGAAGGTTATTCATACTAAGACACATGCTACAGCCTGTGCTTCTACTTAAACTAAGTGCTGTTTGCTTTTGTCTTATCTTTATTCCTCTCCCAGATGTAGAAAACACATTGAATGCTTTCAGAAAACATTATCTCATAACCAATGAAAAAATAAGTATTCTGATATTATTGCCTTATCAGCTTGTCTCCATAGAAACACAAGAACCACATGTACTGTTGCCTTCCACTAAGAGTTTTGCATGTTGCATTGTGGACATTTTCATGTTGCACTGTGAGCATTTATTTGCTAGAGGAAAAATTTTCATTATATTTGGTGTTTTTTATTTACTTGCTTCTCCTTAAAATGTGTATTAGATCAAAGCATGGGCCTTAATCCAGTCATTCCTCTATGCAAAAGTAAGAAAAAGGATATAAATGTTTCTTATATTATGCTCTTTTGTACAGGCTTTTTTATCTTTTTACATTGTAGTGCCTATATTTCTTAAAACTGAACAAGAGGAAAGAAAGAAGAAGGAAAAATAGGGCACCTGTTTACTCTAGTGTCCCATTACACTCAAAAATAACAGAAAAAGCTTTACTTTATAGCAGGCAACATATGTTATGTTTTATAAAAATATGCCGCGGTGGTAGGGCGGTAGCATTGTTACCTCACAGCAAGAGGTTCTCCTGTTCAATTCTCGGCTTGGCTTGGGAGTGCCTTCTGTGGGGAGTCTGCATGTCCTCCCCATGGTTGGATAGCGTTCGAATGACATGCGTGCGTAAATGGGCATGCCTTCGTTGAAGGTTGGGTGTGGAGCTGGCACCTCGGCGTTTCGTAAAAATCTACTGCCAATCATTAGTGGACCGGAGTTCTGCTGTGGCAACCCCTTACCAGGAAAAAGCCGAAAGACAAACAACAACTGTTAAGAACAACATTTTTTTAATTAGAGTTACCTCTCCTTAATGTCCTTCCAAACATTAATGACATGAAGTAGGGCATATACTTTGGAGTCCCCTACAAGTTTAATAAATTCAAAAAAGTCCAATATTTCCAAATTTTCTGTGACTGATGCTTTGTAATCTCACCTTTATTCATTCATTCATTCATTTCTGAGTTGATGGTTTTCTTCCCATTGATCACCAGCTCACAAATCCCATTCCTGGTTCATTTCCAATATATTCCTGGTTCTTTTAATCAACTCCTGTGCTTTTTTCTGTCTCTCAGGCATTTTTTTCTGGAACATTGGAAAAGGTTTCACTAGCATAATCTCTCTATGAGCTTTATTATCAGAATAGTAAGAAGCAGAATCCCTTTCTGCTTGACAGTTCACTTTTTTTTGGACAAACTTTGTATTTCCTCCTTAGCATGTTCTGCATCAAAAAATGACTTTGACCCTCCAGGAAAAAAATATTCTTAAGCTAGCTAGATAAAGCCACTAGAATCTTACACCTGCTACTCAACATTTCCTGATTGCTGGAATAAATTTACCCCTCTTCTGCCTGGTGGACAGTGAGTAGTAATTTAGCACAAACACTCTATTGCCTCCAACTTTTAATGCTTTGCCCTTTTGCTATAGTTTTGTCAGGATCAGCTCTTTCTGCTGGTAGGTTTCCATCTTTACTATTATAGATTTTGGCCACATTTGGGGAATACATCTGATATGCCCTTTCAGTTAACAACTCCTGCTGTAGAATATCAGTCCAATTACTTATTTGTGCTTTTATAAAATTAATGCAGTCCGTTCATTCCAGTTTCCCTGGTAAAGCAGAAAATTTCAGGTTTTCCCTACATGTTCTGTCCTCTAATTCTACCATTTTTTAAACATATTTTTTTGAGCAGTGTCATAATCAGCCAGCCTTTTCTTCATTTCAACCTCAGATTTTGAAGTTCTATCAGCTCATCTTAATATCTGTTTAAAACTTCTTCCACTTTTGACAGCTTTTTGTTATATGAGTTGATATATTCCAGTGATTCATTTATTCTAATCAGCTCTGAGCTCCTTTGTTTTTTTTTTTTTCCTCTAGATTACTGGAACTCATGTCTTGCACAAAAGCTGGAGGATGAACTGCTTATTGCTGAACAGCTGCAGGATTCTTCCCAGCCAATGTTTTTGCCTCAACTTTTGTGACTGATTTTCTTTCAGGATCTCTGAATTTCTTCTTTGCTGGCACCCAGGCAGTGCACATACTAGCCAAGAACTGAAATGTATCCAAATTCAATGTCTCTCTTTTCTGGGTTCCTGTTTTCACACTGGGAGAGCTAAAATTAAGTTGTTACTTGGTGTGCAGCCACCTTGGAAGTCCCCTTCCTTAAATACTCTAGAATATACATTTTGATATAATGATTTTTACTTGTGTTCCACAACTGTGGTACACAGTTGTATTAAGTACCATGCATAACATTTCATGTAGCAAAATTAAATTTTTCAGTTAAACTATGTTGTCTGTGACCATTCATTAACCAATCATAGACTATACTTCTAGAATTATAAGTTTTGAAGAAGTTACATGTAAACATGCCAACATTTCTGGAGACTAACTTTTGATGTCACATAGGTTCATAGGTTCATAGGTTCATACTAGGCTATCTGCCCAAGGGCGTTTATAAGCCTAGCCCATAGTTATGTGGCTTTCGCCACCCCTTTAGTTTGAATAAACTATGCCTATCATTTTGCTGTGCCTCTGTCAAGCAGTGACACTGAAGTAATCCCTGGGGTATATCTGCGATCTCCCATCCATTGGTCAAGATTCCTCTTGAACAAGGCCAGCGAGGTGCTCTGCCTCACATGTACCGGGATTTTGTTTCACAGCATAGGGAGTCTCTGTGTGATGAATCTGTCCCTCCAGCACGTTCTATTTATAACCGTGTCAAGGTTTAAGTCTCCTGCCCTTGTGGTTCTGAGGGATCTAGATTTTTTGAGGTGAAGCATATTCATCAAATCTGGGTTTGACATGGCCTTATATGTCAGGCACAGGTCACCTCTGAGCAAGCGGTATGAGACTGAATAGAGCTGGAGTTCTTTCAGTCGGGCAGCATAAGACATATTTTTGAGACCCTTTATCCTTTTGGTGAGGAACTTTTGGGGCCTTTCAAGCTGCAGCAGGTGTCTGGTCAGATACATTCCGAACAGGGCATTGTACTCAATCATAGGTCTAATGAGTGATGAGTACAGGGGGACGATGACCTCCCTTGATCTAGATGTGAATCCCTTCATGATCAGGTGGGCGATATAGAAGGTTTTCCTAACTACTTTAGCAACATGAGTGTCAAACGAAAGGCTACTGTCAACCTGGGTCCCAAGATCCCTGATGACTTTTTCTGTGCTCAGTGGATTGCCACCTATATGGTAGCTAGGGGTAACCTTGTTTTCCCGAAGGGTATGACTATGCATTTTTTGGCGTTTAACTTCAGGCCATGGCTCTGGCACCAGTTATCCGTTTCTGTGAGGCCCTTCTGGAGGATATCTGTGTCAGATGTGTTTTCGACTATGGCGCCCAGTTTGCAGTCATCTGCAACCTTTGTCAGCCATAACCCTCCTGTGTTTGCTTGTACTTCAGAAAAGTAGATGCTGAACAAGAGTGGACCCAGGACTGAGCCCTGTGGGACACCACTTGTGACAGGCTTTGAGTCTGACATGGCTCCAGCAACTCTGACCCTGTGGGTTCTGTCACTTAGCCAGTTTGCAACCCATCTTGTGATGTATGGGTTTACATTCAAGCTGATGAGTTTTTCGATGATACCTGAGTGGGGTATTGTGTCGAAGGCCTTTGCCAGGTCGAGGTAGGTTGTATGGACTGCCTTTCCCTCATCAATGGCCTTGGTGACTGTCTCGAAAAAGTCAACCAAGTTTAAGAGGCAGGATCTGCCTTTGACAAAGCCAAACTGGGTTGGATCCAAAGTCTGCAAGTTCCCTATGTCTTTATTTATGAGTTCCATTATGATCCTCTCCATGGCTTTGCAGATAAGGCTTGTCAAGCTAATGGGGCGGTAATTTCCAGGGTCTGTGGAGGCACCGCCCTTATGAAGTGGGACCACAGTCACCGTGCGCCACTCCTTGGGTACGTATCCTGAGGTGAGGCTAAGATTAAACAGCTGTTCTAACTGTGGGTTTAATTCCTCATTGAGTTCGTGAAGCACACAGCCGGGTACACCATCCGGTCCCATGGATGCTGTGTTTTTGCCTTAGTGAGGGCAGTTTTCACCTGGGGGTTGGAGATGTTTGGGGGGCGACAATCCTCTGGTATAGATATCTCGCCTTTTGGGGAGGGGAGAAGTTTGTACTGAACCTGTCAGCCAGTATGTTGGCAATGTGTGTAGGTTCAGTAATTTTCACATCATTTTGAACTAATTCTGAGCATATCTGGGAGTTTCCTCCTAGGTTTCTAACATAGCTAAATAAGGCCTTATGATTGTCTTTAGAGTCCTTGGCGATTTTTCTCTCAAAATTTGCCTTGGATGATTTTATGAGAGCTCTTAGTTTTTTACTTATAATGATCAAAGGTGTCTTACCTTTCAAGGATTTTGCTCTATCTTGTAGTAGCTTCCTCCTTTTGTTGTAGAGCTTGTTTATGGCTGGGGTCCACCAGACTGGACGCTTGCCTTTGGTACAGAGAGTCTTAGTTTTGTTTGGGATTGCCTGATCCATGCAGTCCTGTAGGTGCTGGTAGAAGGCATTTGTAAGTGATTCAGCGGTTTGAGTAATGTTTACCACTGGCTCAGGGGCCTTAAAGGAGACCACACTAGTTTTTAGAAGTGTGAAATCGGCTTTTGAGAAGTTTTTCACTGTAGTCTTTTTTGTTTCAGGTGGGGGCGGGATGAGGACCTCCAGCGAGATTAGTTTATGATCTGATCTCACCAGTGAGGGGTATACTTCCGGTGTTGAACATTTTGATCCCATGTTCGTGATGATGAGATCAAGTATGTTTTCTCCTCTTGTGGGGATGGTGACTAGTTGTTCCATGGCATTTGTGTTTATGAATTCCAGGAATCTTTGGGTTAGAGTGTTCGGGCTTGAGTAGTGTTCCCAGTCTATATTAGGGTAGTTGAAGTCACCTAGTATGATGGTGTTTGGAGATACATTTATGGCCTCCAATGTTTTCAGGAAGGCCATGTGAGGTTCCTGAGTTTGAGAGGGTGGCCTGTAACATGCTACAAATTGCAGAGCAGTCTTGCCTATGGTTAATTGCACCTGGATGGTCTCCGATGCATCGTGCGTTGCCACCAACCTTGAGGTGTGGGTGTCCTTTATGAATATGGACACCCCCTCCTTTCTTGGTGTTGTCCGGATTTTGGGGCCGGAACGCATGATATGAGGTGAAACCTGTTAGTGCTGGGGTGCTCTCAGGAGCCTTGAACCAGGTTTCTGTCACAGCACAGACATCGATGTTCTCCATATTGAGAAGGGCCTCGAGTGCGTGCATCTTGAGATTGAGACTTCTGGCATTGAGCAGCATTACCCTTAGTTTTTTCCTTTTGGTGTTCTAGGGTGGTAGGTTTAGAATTTGAGCCTTGCCTAAAAAGGCACTATGGGGGTGGCAAGAGCCTTTGCCAATATCCGGAAGCCCAGGGTGACAGGTGCAAGCCGTCCCTTGCGAAGCAGCGTGGCTTGTCCAGCATGTCATCCCAGGCAGACAGACATTGGATCCCCTTTGAATGACACCAGAATTTAAGCCAATTATTAAAGCTGATCATCTTATCACTGTAATGTGGCATCATTCTAGGTGAAGGTAGGATACTGCTCAAGGTCAGGGTCATACCTGCCTGGGCTACATAATCAGAGAGCTCCTCGATGTCCCTTTTCATGTAGTCCAAGGAGGTACGTCTCAGGTCGTTGACACCAGCGTGGACAATGACCGAGTCGTACTTGTACCTGCTGTTGAGAGACCTGAGTGCTTGCGTTATGTGGCGGATTCTAGCGCCCGACAGGCAGCTTACTGTGACCTTCTCCTTACTCAGTCTGGTGAGCAGGATGTCAGTGTGTCTGACTATGGAATCACCAATGACAAGTGTGTCTGGCATTTTATTTGGCCTTAAGGGCTGTGACTGTTTGACACTCTGACTGTGTGGTCTATGTGTTGCATGTGTTGGGTCGTGAGGTGGTAGTTGTTTGGGTGTCTGCTTTGGTGGCCTCTGCTGTTTTGGTAAATTTTTGATCAGAGCCTCCGAGTATGTCTTTGTGTGAGTATGTGTATGATTTGAAGTTGTGATGGTACCATGTGTGACTGGGTATGTATTGTGTGTGGTTACCTTCTCCTCCTGTCTGGTCTTGCCAGTCCTATGTTGAGAGAGCTCAGCCTCCAGTTTGGCCGTATAGTTGCATCTCTCGCATGTATTTGTGTTTTGTGGGAGAAGGAGAGGATTGTCTGTGTACATGAGGCAATTGTAACATTGCCTCAATATTCCCAGGTTCACCAGTTGAGCTGGAGAGGACACTAGCAACTGATCCCTCGACATACTAGAAGTAGTAGATAAAGAGACTTTCAAAGGACTCCGGGGGAAGTGGGTTTTAGGCTGGTGGAGTACTATCTATAATAAGAGTGCTTTATCAAGGTGCAAGTACTGTAGGAGTAAGTGCTAGGCTTTACAGATAGAGAATAGTCTACTTGGGAATCAAGTAGAGATGAACTTTTCAGTTATAGGATACGCTGGTTAGATCAGCAGTACAGCTCGAGGAAGGTAGTTCCAAGGGAAAATTTGAAGAGTGGAATTTAGATGGCCCAAATAGTTTAACCTTGTTTAACTGCCGCTGCTCTTGTGTGCAACAGTGGCAACTCCGCGCTAACGCGCGTTTAGCGTGTTTTATAGCAGGGGGCTGAAGGGAGCTAGGAATTGGCCCAAAACGACCAATGGACTACTAGTTTCTGGCTGAAACTTCACCAAATCGGACAAAAAGGCCGCTCAGTGCTTCCCACTCCCACTGGTAAGCAAAGAAACTTCCCTCCTTCCTAATAAGGCAATGGATCAGTAACAGGAACTAAAAACAAAGCCCAGGGATCAGCAACTCTGAAACTGGACTACTCTAGTTCAGTAAGGGGAAAACAAGAGATTTTTGTTTTATTACAGAGATAAGGAAAAAACAGACAGTAAATGCTATAAATGCTGTAAATCGGCTAGCGCACTTTAGTGTGTAGCCTACAGAAACAATTTGCAACAATTAGTAACTTAAAGTGCAATAAACAGTGTAAAATGCAGAAATCACTTAAAGTAGCAGTAAAACAGGCGAAATGCAGTCGCTAGCTTAATAACAGAGGGAAAGCCACAAAAAATACTTATATCTGGTAGAAAGTCACTCTTTTAGCTCTCTGCTGCTTGGATCACTCTGCAGGCCACCACGAGGAGCTGTGCTGAGTTGGTACAAGCTGGAAAACGCGCGTTTAGCGTGTTTTATAGCAGGGGGCTGAAAGGAGCTAGGAATTGGCCCAAAACGACCAATGGACTACTAGTTTCTGGCTGAAACTTCACCAATTCGGACAAAAAGGCTGCTCAGTGCTTCCCACTCACTGGCTATAATGTAAACTTTTTGCTTTATTATAATAAAAATTACATTTTTTTAGGTGATACTTATCATCACAAATTCAGATTACTCATCAATAAGTGCTATTTTCTACAAATCATATATTTTAAAAAATTAGAAAATTAACTATTTCTTCTTGACCAGAAATCTGTCTCTGGGGTTGAGTAGTTCAAAATTTTCTGGTCTAGCCAAAGCATTCTCTTGGTTACTAATCAAACTCTGTTCACTGCATCTTTTTTCTGATATTATATCAGACATTTTCTTACAGCTGTCTGTTATATCCTTCACTCCATTAATATTTCTTAAAATGTGCAAACATTCTTCACATGGAGGAGATTTTAGTAGGTGGTCAGGGTGTGTGCTATCTGCTAAAAAAAATGTCAACTACTGCAGATTTAACATACGCAGTACTGTATACATCATCCTCCCACAACTGTATAGCCAAACACTATTACATGATAAGAAACTTCCCTTGGAAAGGCTACCCTAAATCTATGAAACTTCCGCTCTTAAAATATTTCAAAATCTGAAATGGTTCTGTTACATAGAAAGTAAAGTAATCAATGTAATTACCATTAAAACACAATGGTACTTTTTAAATTTTTTTTACTATAAATGCAGACTTTTTCAGACTCATCAATGTAATCACTATAAAAAACAACTGTGCTTTTTTTTAAAATTTGATACTAAAAATACAGATTTTTTTCAAGACTATTGCATAAAATATTTGCATAATTAGAAGTGCCTTCTGATTTTCAAAGTTCAGAACAAAATCCAGTATAGGCATTAATATACTTTCAGAGAAGAGTACTACAAAAATCATGTCACAATCTGTGGCAGAGTGCTGTGAGGAATGAAACGTGGAAACAGATGTTAATGCATTCTGCATCTAAATATAATGATTTCTGAGTAGAAAGATGCATCTTATATAATTTGTATTTCAACATTCCTTCATCTTTTAGTACTGTAAAACTTGAGCATACACTACAAATATGTGATTTACATTTGACTTTTTAATTCTTTTTTTTTTTGGGGGGGGGGTGGGGTCTACTGTTGATATACAGGTATCTAGTCGGTATTTGTGTTTGATGCACTGTCTACAAATGGTTAAGTGTTTAGTAATGGGGGTTGCTAGTATGCCTCAATAGATGATGCCTTTAAAAGTACAATGTAAAGCCCAGTCTGTAGTACATTTTTGTCTGTTTTAGGGTCATATCTTTTTGGTTGTAGAGTAAGTTGTATTAGTTCATGTAAACTGATGTCATGTATAAATGGATCTGAGATAAAACACTAGCCAACATTTGTTTCACTCATGACTAATAATTCTCTTTTGTGAAATTGTTCAGTGTAGGGCCTCCTCTGCTACATTACTTTGCATGAGGATTGAAGTAGCTAATTGCAATCCTTATATTTTTTTCTGTAACAGGGTAAGGACTTTCATTATTATGGTTCCTCTGCCTTATGTGATAAGGATTTGGGGTTAGTTTAAATTGGAGGGGGTACTGACCTTCGTCATCATGCCTATGCCATTTGATTTTTTTGTGATCTGTTCTAAGTAATTGCGGCAGCTTTGGAAAACTTCTAAGGCATATGGTGCTTTAGTCAGGTTTCACTTATATACAATACTTTTGGAAATACAGTTTTATAAGAACATTTTGCTTCCTTTTCTTGCTTATGCTTCAGCTGTGAGATTTTTAAGGTCCATTTGATGTCCCATGGATGAGAATTGCATTTTAGGGCCAGGACTGAGTGTTAAGGTGACACATTTTGTAATAGTACATATTATATGGGGGTATTAGCTTTGGTCAGATATTCTGTGTGGAGGGATTTCCTGTATGATACAACACTTAGCTAAAATTATTTTGTTGAATGACAATCTTGTTAAATTTCAGAGTGGCAAGTTTGCTGTTTTTAAGATATCTTTTAAATTTTTTTTTATTATATGACTAGCTATAGCTGTGATCTGTTGACTTTACTGACTTGTAGTTCTGCTGTTTCAAGACATATTAAGGTTAAACTTTGAAGAGATTGTGCATCTAGTAGTGATGTAACTGTTATGTTTAGAATATAGCACTAGCTTTAGATAGTATATTTTAGGCATTTTTTTTGTTTACTGTGGAATAATTAGTTAAGTAACTTGTTTACTCTGAAGATGAAAATTGAGATGATTGATTTCAGAGAAGGATTAAATGATATAAGATGGAGTAGTTGTATAGGTAATAAGTACAGAGGAGGGTGGAACTGAGCGTCGGGGTAATTCAGACTTCAGTCAGTTTCCTTTGGATTCAGACGATTGGTAAAACTCAAAACACTGATTATAGTTGACTACGTCTTCTTTAAAAAGAACCCAAAAGATTAAAAAAATTAGTAGGGATGCAAAACAGAACAAAAGGTATAGATATATACACATGTATGTATGTGCTTGTGCGTGTACACACACACACACACACACACACACACACACACACACAAAGTAAGAGTGAGCAGGAAGAGGTGTTTTGTGGACTCTTGTATATTTTGGCAAAACTAAATTCACTGAAGCTTCATATAGATCAAGCAAACAAGTCAAAACTTCAAAACAGAAGAAACCAAAAAAAAAAAAAAAAAAAAAAAAAATGAAGTCATTGTCTAATGTGGGGGTGCTGTATCAGTAATACTAATTCCATCCCAGTTTTGTAGAAAATAGAAAAGTCCGATATTTGAATTGCTGCTAATGTGCACACTAAACTGGTAGTGATTTCCTACACAAAAATCATTAGGGATTTCAAAAATTAGAGAAACAAACCTGATGAGTGTGCTCATTTTATACTCAGCCAACTGCATGAAAACCCTTTCTGTATGTGAAGAGATGGATGAGAAATGTATAAATAGGTAAGAGGTTAATGGGTCAGAGGCAACAAAGGAATGATAATGGGAGGGAGAGAACAGAATGGTCTGAAAAATTCCTGCAGCAGATGGACCTAGTGAGCACAGCAGACCAGAAGCCAGACAAGTGAGAATGGGTAATTACAAGAAGTATAAAAATAAAATGAAATATAGGGGAAGCATGTACACGTAGAATATTAAAACATGCATTTTTCATTAAGACCACAAGGCTACTGGGAGTAAAGATGAATAATACATTTAGCATCAGTGTTTCCTTGGTAGTCAGCATCACAGATTCTGACTGCCGTGTACTGTTCCCTAAGTTGGTCAGCCAGACCTCTCTCATTTCATACAGCATAAATACAAGATTTCCTGCAAATATTAGTATATTTCACTTTGTCTGAAATACATGAGAGATACATGGTGATAATGAAGATATCTCTGGGCTCTCAATTCTGGGCTAATTGGGAAGGAATATACAGGTCTAGCAGTGAGTTCTGTTATAGAATCTGGAGCCACGTGGTAGAAATTGCTGGAATTGCGCAGTTGTGTTTCACCAGACGATACTGTAGATTAAGTTGGCTGGTATTAAGATGCAGTGGGTAGTTGGGAGAAGAAGACTTTGATATTATGGTCAGACTATAAAATAGGAAATTTAGTTATGATTTAACTGTGAAGAGTTGTGTGTTTAAAAGATCATACAAGTGGACTGCACTTTTGCAGTGTGGCAATATCTTTTATTTCGTGTTCAAAGTTGTGAGGCATGTTGCTGACTTACTGTAAGTGCTCAGTCCACTGTACTTTGAGGATATCTCCTGTAGACAAAAAAGAGCAGGTATTCATGAGATGCATCTTCTCAGCAAAAATTATCTTCACCGAATAACTGCTGTTGCTGAAGAAAGATGTTCTTTTCCCTCTTGTGACAGAAAATGTTCTGCCATGAGCACCTTCATCTCTGCACACTGCAGATTACTATTGCTGAGTACAAGCAACCAGTACTCCACACAGTGTGCATGGAGGAGCCTGAGACGTAGCCATCTAATAACTCAGTCAATCTCCATTCAAACCGCCATCCTTGGCCACCAGCTACGCAATGAAGAGCTTCCTTTAAGTGCACAGTCATCCTCTGCTGTACATATGTATGCAGAAATGGACAGAAACATTATAAACCATTCATAAAGGAGGGGATCCATCCCAGGACCATAGGCCCCACCTTCTGCACCATGCCAACTGTCAGGATATGTTCTTGATGCAAGACATCTGGACATGCACAGACAGCATACACTTGGGATACAGATCTAAGTGTGCACAGACACGCAAACACACACACATAGTACATGTTTCACCTGTTCGAGACTGCTGTATTAGGGGGTGGGCTTCACATACTGTCATGGTGTATCACTGCTTGGCAAATTGTCTGTATACAGTTGCTAGGATTCACACCCATGCCTGCTATCCATACCTCATTACCTTCCATCCTAGTCTGTCTCTGCATGCACCTACTGTTCCTAGGTTACCAGTGTAGATCTACCAGTAATGCAGATGCATTGTGTCATCATACAGTCTTCCATGTAGCCCTAATGTGGATGCTTCATGGAGCAAGCAACTCTCCTTGCACTACCACTCCAGTCTTTTAACTACTCATGTGGACAGTTAGATTTTGTTTTCTTTGCCTGTTAATTGATCATTAATGTATGCATGAAACCCTACCCAAACCCTCCTTTGTTGTACATACAGCCATCCTCCACATTTTTCTAGCTACTATCCCAGCTGAAACCCACAACATTAGGAATAGATTCCCTCCCCGATGAATTTCTAAAACTGGCAGCAGCAGCAGAAATAGCTGTACCAGTTTCTATACTAATCAATAGATCAATTACTGAAGCTACAGTGCCCCTGATTTGGAAAACTGCTTATATCATACGTCTTCACAAAGGGGGTAGTTCCTATGACATATCCAACTACCGACCAATTGCAATTCTATCTCCACTGGCTAAAATATTAGAAAAATGCATCCACCATCAACTTATGTCCCACCTTATAAATCAGGAACTCATATCTCCAACTCAACATGGTTTACGTCCAGGTCATAGTACCACCACAGCTCTGTTAGCATTCACAGATACCATAAACCATAACAGGAACAATGGTAAACTTACTTCTGCCCTTTTCTTAGACCTATCAAAAGCCTTTGATATAGTTAGCCATGACAAACTCATCTGCCACCTCAAAAACCTAGGATTACATAACCAATCAACTATCTGAGGGACAGGCAGCAAGCAGTACGGTGGAACAATAACTTGTCTCCACTTTTACCAGTCACTCTTGGGGTACCTCAGGGATCAATACTGGGTCCCTTGCTATCAATTTTCACAAACAATCTCCTCTCAGCAGCAAATAGCACTAGCCTTATCCAATACGCAGACAATTCCACTTAATATGCAGTGCATCAACACTGCAAGAACTACACAATAAAACCCAGGATAATTTCCACTCAGTTGAAAAATGGCTTACTGACAATGGCCTCATTCTTAACCCCAAAAAGACCAAGATCCTGCTATTTCACCCCTCACAAAATTCCAGCCTTACCGCCAGTTTCAGTATTCATTCTAAAAATGGTACACTTATCACACCCGAATCTCACACAAAACTACTAGACGTCACCATTGATAACAAGTTAAAGTTTGATATCCACATTAATCTAGCTATTAAAAACACTCACAGAAAGCTAGGTAGTCTCTACAAACACAAATCCTACTTGACCCATACTGCTAGGACCACAGTTGCTTGCATTCACTTGCTCTCAGCATTACTTTATGCATCCCCAATCCTAACAAATCTATCCAAAACAGAAACCAGCAAACTGGAAACCTGCTATAATCAAATAGCCAAATCTGCTAATAACTCATCTTTTAGAAACCATCACTGTCATAACCTAAAACAATTGGACTGGCTTGAACTGCCAAATTTATTAATCTACAATCAACTTATCATTACTTATAAGCTGCTCTCCCACCCAAATAAAACACCAGCTTTAAGCAGCCTAATTCAGCAGTATTCCTGTCCTAGGCAACTCCGCTCCACAGATAAGTTACTATTAACAGTTACTAGATCACACAACCATGCCGGTGACTCCCTCTACTCATCTAACATATCCAAAATTTGGAACTCCCTGCCTCCATCCATTACCCTGGAATCTTCTCTCTCCAAATTTAAGAAATCTATCAAAAGCCATCTCAGCAACAAATGGTTATGTCTGTGCTCCACACCAGACTAATTTCAGTCCTACTCCACTCCTGCTATAACTCTTGCCTTAAACACATAATCTCCTGATTGGACTGTTTAGTCTTATCAATACCACATTCAGATGCATGATATGACTCTAGATAGATATTTAACATACTTTATTGTTTGTATATGTATTGATCATTATATATGTCTTTGTGAAGGAATTAATAATGTGTGCTCATCTATAGTGTCTGGTTGAATATACTAGAAACATGTAAAATATATTTTCTGTATGTCTTGCATATGTGTTTCTTTGGAGCTTTTTCTCCCCGGGCCTCCACTGAAAATGGACATGTATCCAGTTGGACTATCCCGGTTAACAAATGTAAAATAAATAAATAAAATAAATCTGCTTACTGAGTTGTTCAAGACTAATTGTGTTTCAGTGAGTTAAATTGTTTATTCCAACTCTGATTTGTAGCTGGGGCCACTGTATATTCAAGGACTAGTAGAGGGTCAGTGGGTTTATAGCAAACCAAAATCTTTTGACATGCATCATGAAGTAATAATTAAGTATCTAGAGAAGGTAGAGTAGCTGAGGATACTGTAACAGATTACTGCAGGGAAGGATGGGTCTTGGCAAAAGTAATCAAAAAGGATGGGAGATGGGCTTCCTGGGAAGAGAAGATGGCACATACGCAGTTATCTATGTAATGCTTGTGAGGTTTTGGCCCTTTACTGGGAGAATCCTGTTCTACCTCTCGCATAAACAGGTTGTCAAAACTGAGACCCACCTTGGAACCCTTGATGATTCAACTGACCTGAAGAAAAAATGTTATTGAGGGAAAAGCATTTAACCTTAGAACAAGTTCTAATAAATAGATGATTGTGTTTGCATGGGATTGCAGGACTTACCATTAGTCTAACAAATTTAGTGCCATCAGTCCATCATTGTGGTGGATCACTGTATATTTGTTTTATTTATTTAACATTTGTTTGCTGGGAAAGTCCTACTTGGAATGAAGACAATTTTCAGCGGAGGCCCAGGGAGAAATGCTCCATACGCATGTCTTTGTTACGTGAGAGCAAACCGGAGTACACAGAGATAACCCACACATACACAGGGAGGACATGCAGACTCTGCACAGAAGGCACTCCAGCTGAGAATCAAACTGGAGAACCTATTGATGTGAGGTGACAATGCTACAGATGTACCACTGAGCTGTCCAATATATAGGAATTTTATCTCTGTGGCAATAATGAGAGCTAGTGAATTTGAGACTGTCTGTTTATGGAGGAGTATGATTAGGCTACTAAATATAAGAAAGTAAGGCTTTATCCTCTGAACTGAACAGGATGGCCAGGAAAACCAAAATATATGTGAGACACGAGCAGGCAGACACAATGGAGTGACCAGTACTACCTGTTTTATAAGGGTTTGTAAGCAGGTAAAACCTAGATTCTTTTGGCTGCTAAGCACAGACTTTTGTCTGATGCAGAAAATTCATTAATAAAATTAGAGGTAGTGGTGGCAGAACCTTAGTCTGTGAGATGGCAGTGAGATCTGCTGGGAGACACGTTCAATTTGTCACCTAATAGGTGCTGTGTGGCTTCAGTAATATAGGGACCCATCTCCCAAACTATGACAGCTCTTCCATTGTCAACTGTTATAATAACATCATTCCTGCTCTGTAGAATTCTGAGGATGGCAAGCTCCCCACCTTTGAGTTTAGAGTCATTGCTTTTGCAGTAAAAATTCAAGTTGGCAGTGTCTTTTGTACAACAACTGAAAAAAAATCTACAAGCAAACTCTTCTGGAGGTGGGATCCATGCAGGCCTCTGTAAAGAGACAGCAAGTTATGCTGTCTTTGCATTTATGGGGAGACGTCTCACTGGAAAAGTGGGCTGTAAAGTGCAGTGTCTGACAGGTGTCTAAAGATTAAGCAGAATATTAAACACAATATTACTTGGTAGGGGTACAAAAGAGAGACCCTTGCTTAGATGGGATTATTCTTCTTTTGTAAGGGAGAGCTCTGAAGCAGGGTTGCTAACTGTCCTAGATTTTCCAGGGAAGTCCTCTTTTTTAGTCTTGTGTCCTGTATCCAGGACGGTGTCTGTCCAGGAAGGAAAAAGTTCCAGATTTGAGGTTTGGTAGAGAATTGACTGGATTTTAAATTTTATTATTGGTACTGGGCATCTATAACTTGGTGCACTGCCCATCTTACCAGTCAAGCGTTCCTGATTATGAGGAACACTCCACATTTACATGGCTAAGAGTCACTTTTCCAGTGTTCTGCATTGAACAGTGGTGGTTCTGCTTTGTGTTTTTTGATTAGCTCATATACTGCAATCACAGCCAATTGGCACTGTGGTACATGAGCAAATCTGATAACTTCTAATGCAAAGTGAGCCAATGATGACACACACAGAGGTCATCCAATGATGTGCTGCTACAGATTTTGTGCCACTGCTATACCTTTGAAAAGGGTATTTTGGAAACCCATTTGATAGATAATCTGGGTGGCTTGTTGTTGCATTTGGATTTTTTTTTTATTCATGATCCTGCCTGCCTTCACTACAGCACAGCAGGTTGTGGACTTGTGGAGGTGAAGTGACGAATGATGACTGGTACCTTTATAACAAGATAACTACAAACTACTGAATAAGAAAGGTGAGCTGTTTAATGTTAACACTTACTGAAAATGCCTGAAATAATTGAAGATTTGATTTTCTGATGTTGTTTATATCACTTTGATTTTGTTCCACATTGATAAGGTCTGTCGCACAGTGTTAAGTTAATTAGAGTTAAGATTTTTATTATTGGGGGCGTGGCTAGGATGTAGACTGGTTGGCAGCATCTTTTCTCAGCTCTGCACTCAAAAGATATTTCTGACAGGAATTTTTAAAAACTAGATATTGTAGACAAACCTATTTTGTTGAATTACTTCTAGTAATATCACTAGAAGTCTACAGTGCAAAAAATTTGGCTTTAAACATTATTTTTCCTGTCAAAAACAAGAAGGAAGGTATCTGAATCTACTGAAAATGAGCTTTTCTAAGCATACCACACAGGACCAGATGATGAAAAAGGAGATACAGCCTTTATTAAATGCTATACAAGACTTGTCAGTGAAATTTGACAAAATAAATACCAAACTGGACACTTTTGAGGAGAGATCTACAAAACAAATACAGCAACTACAAGAAATAATGACGCAACAGAAGTCTCAAATAGCTGACATAGAGAGATCCTTAAATGATACTGAGGGCAGACTCTCAGAACAAGATCTTCAGCTACATTTTTTATCACAACAAAATGCTTCATTACAAAATAAAATAGAGGATCTAGAGAACAGGTCCAGACAAAATGACCTTTGCATCTATGGGCTACCAGAGAAAACAGAGGGAGATAACATGGTGACTTTCCTTACTACCTGGTTACCAGAAGTTTTAAAATTGCCTGAAGCTCTTTCTTATGGAATTGAAAGAGCCCACAGATCCTTAAGAGCTGCTTCATCAACCATCAAATCAAAAAATCACCCGAGATCAATAATAGTAAAGTTTTTTCATCACAGGACAAGGAACTTATTTTAAAAACAGCATGGTCAACTTCTCCAGTTAAATACAAAGACAACATAATCAGATTTGATAATGATTATTCTGCTGGAGTTATAACTGCTAGAAAAGAATGTCTCCCTCTGATAAAGGAATTGAAAAAAAGACAACTTTAAGTCCACTTGCTGTTCCCTGCAAGAATAAAAATATTTTTTACTGAAGGTCCTAAAACTTTTGACACTCTGCAAGCAACAGTTTCTTATCTTTCAGCTAATAAAACCTTGGATAATGTGGAAGAAATGGATTTCTCCCAATTTGGGGTTAAGCGTCACTTAGAAAAAAATGAATGGAGCACTGCTGACAAGAAGAAGAAGAAACGATAAAAGACATATGAAAAACACAAACATTATTGTCTTCTATTTGCTCTGTAAGGCAAAAGTTCTTTGAAAGCATTCATGCTTTACACATGTGTCAGTCTTTGAAACAATATAAATACAAGATAAGCAGGACATTTTAAGCAAGGTAACATATCTTTCTCTATTACAGTGTAAATACTTACAGTCATGATTTTTCTAACTCTAAATGATGTTTAGATAGTTCATTTATAAATTACTTGCCTTTTACTGCTAGTATAGAATATGATGTATTTACACTGACATATTAATGTGGTGTGTTTAAATGAGCATGATTCCTTTTTATATTATTTACACTAAGCTGCATGAAATATCTAAACTGATGTATTTAATACACATAATAATATATAAAACTGATAGTAATAACTGTCAAAAGTGCCTTGAAAAGTAATTATCTATTCTTTGATGCTAAAAGTGCCTTTTGACTAACAAACAACTGTTTGGCTTGTATATCTGCCCTTAATGTTAAGAAAACTAATAGAAGTTTAATGAGCTGGTGTTAAAGCCCTAAAAACTTCACTTACTTTGTTTTTGTCTTCCCGCCATGGTCATGAGCTGGGAACTCTTATTTTACCACCCCTGAATGAAGGTTTTTCAGTTAGAATCCATTACAGTGTGTTAAACCTTCTAACAGCACAAAATGAAAGTAAACAGTCATGAGTGATGTCAGCACTAAAACAAGACAGTATGGGTGTTGTGTCAGCTCCTAAGCTACTTAAAGTAACCAGCACACTATTTATGAGATGGCAAAGTGATTTTACAGTTTTAACAAATATTAAAAGTACACTGAAGTACCTAATGAATTTAGAAGGTATCAACACATACATGACATTTTATTATATTGTAATATTTGTTATTCATTTTGAATTGTACACATAAATAGCACACAAAGCTTAAAAAGAAGTATATCACTTGGAAGAAACTGTATGAATAGTTAACACATACAGACTTTACTATAATCTTTTCTGATAAGATCACCCACGTAAATTACTATAATTTAACTTAATTTTATAAAAATGTAATATATTTAAGTCCTTGACTGGAACTATATAACATATTTGTAAACACACTGCAGCTAGTGTACTCAACCTTAAGGATAGTAAGTCAATTAAGGTTCATGAATGTAGCTATGTGTTATTAGGCATTTTAAGGGTAAAAAGGAGTTGCTGTTTAATTATCAAGATACTCTGTAAATATTAAATTGTTCAAGTAGCACAATCATTAAGCAGTAATGAGCAAGAAAAATCTCAGTCTTGCTTATGATATTGTTATATATATATATATATATATATATATATATATATATATATATATAGGAAAGAACTGCTGAATTATAAGTATGCTTTTATTAAAGGCAAGTTATATTAATATTGAACATCCTCACTGAAAATGAATGGTTGTGTAGAGACACAGTAACTCCCATTATATAACCAAGGCTAAAGAGATTGTCTTGTATGTCTAAATTGATCAGCCTTGAACCTTAGATTGCAAATAGACATGCAACATACTTTTACTTATAATACTGAATATATATTATATAACATCACAAACGCTAAAGCCATTGACAGCTACATCTCATATCAATCAGCATTAAAATATGATTTGAATAGCATAGGCAATTACTAACATATTGCTGTTGGTACCTGATATGCATATAAGTAACAGGTCTAATTTCTGTCCATGAAAGTAAATACCAGGCTGTGTGCATTTGTTAATTATGAAACAAGAGCATGCTATCTATTCTTTTTAATATCCTATAGGTATGTATTGTTAGAGACACACACATGCTGCAAAGCTGCTAGTTATTGCATATTCATTAGTATATTTCTGACTGCAGTGTTATAAATATATGGTGTGGACCACTTGAGTTGAGAATATGTCTCTATATTGGGCATGTTCTCTGTTTGAATGTTGTATATTATCTATAATATGATATGGAGTACCCTCACTAAATTCAAAGAAGCCACAATAGAAACAAATATTTATTAAAAATGGAGAATAGAAGAATGAAGAGAAAAATGAAGGAAAATGGTTGCTGGTCATATAAGGTTATCTTTTCCTGTGTATGTAGAAGAGTTGACAGTAATAAGTACCAAACAATTGTGTTATAGCATATTTAAGAAATACTTTGCTTCTCATATTTTCCAACCTTACAGTTATAACGCTGCAGATAAATCCTGTAATATCATAAGGAGTATGAGTTGCTATTTGACATATGACATATGTGGTACACTAGCGATGAAATATGCCAGTGGCACTAATAAATATATAGGAATTGCTAAGAAATATAGTCTTAAACTATATAATACCAATGCCAAAAACAAATTAGTAGCATTCATACCACTAAAATATGACTTTTTGAATTAAAAGAAAACTATAAGATTACTGATAAATGACAATACAAATGTAACGTTATATTCATTGTTACGGATACTTTCTGATTTAATCAACTTGTGGCATGGTTAACTGATGCATATAATGCTTAACATTTTTTTTTATGTATGTATGCATATATGTGTGTATGTATGTATGTGTGTATATATATGTGTGTGTATGTGTATGTATGTATGTATGTATATATATGTATATATATATATATATATATATATATATATATATATATAGGTAGACCATTACAATAAATTTGATACCTATGAATGCCACTCACACTATAAGGGAGATAGACAGCAAGCATATTATTTTTAAGATGCATAACCGTTATTGCTACACAAAAGATATATTAAAATAAAAGATTTTCCTTTACAATTTAAACAAAACCAAATAGTTAAGTATTAAATCTATGTATAGTTGTGTTGCCTTAGTGTTTTATAAAATATTAAAAATAGATAAAGACTGTATTTAAGTAATCTGTAAAGACAGATACATGTATACTTAAAAGATATATATGATACTTTTCATTATAAAACTACCATATGGCGGGGCCGGGGGAGGATGCTGAAATGCAGACTTAGAGAGATCGCTTGAATGATAAGATCATTCAAGGATGAGATGTTTTTTCTCATGGAGGGGTTTGGTGGTTGTTTATCTTATATTGTTCTCAGTTATGATCTTGTAATTTACTTTTATTGGGTGTCTATAATCTATTGTAATCCTGTTGGAAGAAGAAAGAACAACTCATTCTCTTCATGTACACACATCTACACATTGTTACGAGTATATGAATATGGATAAAAGCAAAGCTAATATAAATCCAATTGCAAAATGTATATCTCTTAATGTAAATGGTTTAAATAATAGCTGCAAAAGGGGAAGTCTTTATAGATATTTAAAGCTATATGAAGCGCAACTAGTATTTTTACAGGAAAGACACCTTACACAGGAAGACATAAATAAAATAAACAATAAAAATTATACAATACTAGTAAGTTCCACCTATAATCAGAAGTGAAGGGGAGTAGCAATTTTGTGGAAAAACACTACTTTAATGCCTAAAATCATAAACACGTTCCATGACAACTCAGGAATGTTTTGTCTAGTGACAATATCTATCAATGAAATGATATATACATTAGTGAATATTTATTGGATACCAGGACTAGGTGTTAGAGTGGCCAAACAACACTTAGAAGACATTGTACAATATACCAAAGGCAATTTAATCATAGCTGGAGATTTCAATTGCATTATAAAAGAAACTGACACAAATACTAAAACTACACGTAAGAGATCACCTTTAACAAAGTTGTTGTCTGAGTTTGTTGAAACTTTTAATATAGTTGACATAAATGAGTATGCTATCCCAGATTCACTATTCTTTACACATTTTCCCATAGACATAATACATACTCTAGAATAGATAGAGTGTACATAACAAAGGATTTAACCTCTAAATTAAAGTCAAGACAATTTCATGTCCATTTTCAGACCATAACACCATAACGTTTGAGATAGACTTATGTTTCAAGAGAAGGATATCAGTAACAAGAATACCATCTTACATAACAAATCTCAAAGATTTTAAGGAATTTTATATTAAAGAGACACAAACATTCCTAGATATCAATCTTACAAAAGATGTATCTGAAATATATATATGTGATGCATTGAAAGCATACCTATATGGAAGAGCGGTGGGATGGTATAAAAATAAACAAAAACAGTGGAATAAGGAATTAATGGAATTACAGTCAAAAGTAGATAATTTAAAGCTTGATATTCAAAATGGAAACACCAACTTAATAAAAGAACTAGAAGATACTAATAAAAATACTCAGAGACGCTACACCACAAAACAATGTTCAACTTAGAAAAATTAAACTATGTTACTATTCAATGAACCCTAAAACCAACGAAGAATAGCAAATAGGACTAAAAGATTATTAAAACAAATCAAATCAAGGAAATACATAATATAGAAACCAAAAAGAAAGTATCTGATTTAGAAGGAATACTAGAAGCTTTTAGGCTATTTTTCATAAACTTAATAATCAAAATGAGAAAACAGAAACACATTCAGCATTGAAAGCTTTTCTCAAAAACAATGTTAAAGTTAGGTTATTAGAGGAGCAGGTACAACTAATAGATAAACAAATAACAATGACAGAACTTAAAGCTGAAGTAAATAAGCTAAAATTAAACAAAGCTCCAGGTATAGATAATATCACCCCAGAAATGTTTAAATTACTATCAAATGAGGCTTTGCTGTTGTTATTGAATGTCTTTACATCAGTTAAAAATGGTAAAGACATTCCTTCTTCTTGGAAGTACACATTAATATCACCAATTCTGAAACAAAATAAAGATCCCAGTGAATGTTCATCATACAGACCCATTTCACTTCTTAATATAGATTATAAAATTTTTATGGCAATACATGCTGCTCGAATAAAACAATTACTACCACTTTTGATAGAGGAGGATCAAACAGGTTTTATAAAAGATAGGAACACTTATGACAACATTAAAATAATTATTTCCTTAATTGATTATATAAATGTCACAAAAAACAAAATGAATGTTATTAGCTTAGACATAAATAGCGCATTTGATTCAGTGAACTGGGATTATCTGTGGTTAGTTTTAGAAGAATATGGCTTCTCAAACAACTTCACTTTGTTAATAAAATCATTATACGAAAAATCATTGGCTTACATAAAACTGGGATCTTGTCTGTCTAAATCTATTAAAATAACTAAGGGCACAAAACAAGGCTGCCCTCTTTCTCCGTTATTGTTTGCGCTAGTCATTGAACCCTTAGCAAATAATATACGTATGGATAAAAATATTGAAGGAATACAACTAGACAACAGCCTAGAGCTTAAAATTCAACTTTTTGCTGATGATATTTTAATTACCTTAAAAAATAATAATAGCAGTTTAAAAGCATTATGGGACTCAATTCAAAACTTTCAAAACGTTTCAAGTCTTAAATTTAATGAGAACAAAACAAATGTATTGCTTATAAATACTAATAAAAAGATCTAAATAAAAAATACCATAAATATATCTCTACCGATAATATAATTAAATACTTGGGAATTATAATAACTAACAACCTAGATGCTACAATTGAAACAAATTATAAAGAGACCTTAAATAATATTAAAAATCTAATACAAAGATGGAATAAATTCTTCTTTTCAATGGAAGAAAGGCTTTATATAATTAAAATGATCATATTTCCAAAAATTCTTTATGTCGTACAAGCTTGTTCTTTGCCACCAGCTAAATCGCACCTAAAACAATTAAATGATTTAATGGTAAGATTCCTATGGTATCAAAAAAAAACAAGGATAGCTATGAAGTATCATCTAGATGATTGGGATATAGGTGGCATAGGTTTACCAGACATAGAAATATATTTGCATTCATCCATTATTAAAACAATATCATTATGGCTAAATACAAAATATACATCAAAATGGAAGCTAGTTCATGAGAGAATCTGGTTAAAATCAGGATTTGTAGTAGCAAAAAAGTATACAGATTTCATACCAAACAATTTTCTATGGCTGATGAAAGAATATATGATGATACATAAGAATAAAAATATAAGTTCCAAATACATTACTTATACATTAAAAATTTTCCAAAATCTTATTAATAGCAATCCTGATATTAAAGCATGGTCATTTCTTTTATATCTAGTAGCGTACACACAAAGTGATATAATAACATTTAATATGGAAGTAGTCAACATGCTTAAAACAAAGGGATTAATATATTGGCGTCAATTGCTAAACTCTGGAAAACCTCTGACAATAGACCAGATTAAACAGAAATTAAATATGGAAGATAGCTCGTGGTTACATGTACAAGAATTAAGACAGTATATATTAAGCAAACAAGAAACAATGCAACCATCAATAAGACAAAATGTTCCTAACCTTATAGAACATATAATATTACTAACGAATCAACCCATTACTGGAAAGGAATACTTATCATCTATTTATAAAACAAAGAAAAAAATAAAAATGCATAATAATGACAAAATATGGAATTATTATATATCAGTTAATGGACATGTGCCAAATGACAGAGATAAAAAACTAATTCTTCTCTCTCCAAAGCAGACATCACTTTCATTACATTGGAGACTTTTTACATGGCAATTCATACACAGATCTTATGTAACCCCTCATAAAATGGAACTTATGTTTAAGAAAAATATTGTCTGCTGGAGATGTGATTTATCAATAAAAGCAGACTGGCAACATATGTTCTACGAATGCCATTTGATTAAACCATATTGGGATAAAATAAATTATTTTCTGCAAATGGTATTCAATGATAAATTCCAGATTTCCAAATTTATTATTTTGTTTAATGCACCTGTACCTGACTGTGTGCCAAGAACAAAATATGTAATCTTATGGACTCTCCTAGCTATTGCAAGGAAGAACATTACATCAAACTGGAAATCCAAAGCTTCTCCAACTTTTAAGCAATTCATGAATATGGTGTCAGCAGTATCGCAATTGGAAATGAAAACTATTAAAGGAAGAACTGAAAGAACTACATCATTATACGTAGCATGGCAAAAAGTAACTGAAATACTGGAGAATAATGACTGCAGCAGATTATAATCAGGAAACAATTGTATAGAAAGTCAATTATATGTCAACAATAGACACCCTTGTAAATACTTTATTTTGGTTTTAATGTTTGATATCTGTTTAGAGGTTTTAGCCTACCTTTTTAAATAATCTGTAAATACTTCATTGTCATAAATAACCTGCATTCATGTTTTCTTATTTTTGGAAATGAATAAAAATATTTAAAAAAAAAAATATTTTTATTATTACATATCCATGATAAGTAATCCTGAATCATATCAATTCATGAAAATCATAGCTCTGAACTAATCAGGTACAAACCTCACCAGAGTCGGGGACAAATCCAGAAATAATCAAGGACACTTTTAAAATATTAGTACTATTAACATTAAACATCGATTGAATAAGAATATGTGAATTATTATAACTTTAATTTTTGTCATTATTAAGTGTAGCTCGGCACCTTTTCTCCAAAAGTTAACCAGTTTTAGGAGAGATTAAGAGTGGCAGACCTAGGATTTGAGGTAAATTCAGGGACAGTTGAGAGGTATGATCAAAATTACTTTTTATAACTATAAAGTAATGCATTTAGCCATCCTATAAGTTCACAGTGGAAATTGTTGGTAAGCTGTTAGTAAGTGTTCCACATTTTGGAGATGGAAGTCTGAGAGCTAGAGCTGCTTTCTTCACTTAATTAAGCAGAGGTATATTTTATGGCTCCTACTGCCAAGATAGGAGTGGGGGCTAATTTGTTATTGACTTGGTAAAGTCATTTTGTATTTACAGATTTGTTTATTATTTTACTTATTTACTGACATTTGATTTCTGGGAAAGTCTGACTGGGTAGGTTGCCTCCAGACTAGTCATTTGTGTAAATGAACACTTTACAGGTTTAGTTGATAAAGGAAAGGATGTGGAGTGGATAGAAAAACTGGTACATGCTTTTTTTGTTTAAATAGTTTATTGATGTCATTTAGCCATTTTCTGCTAAGTAGAAGTACTTCTGTTACCGATGATTCGATGTATGAATTGTTTCTGCAGATATAATTTACTTTATTTACTGACATTTGATTAACGAGAAAGTCAGACTGGGTAATCTAACTGCATGTGAACTGACTGCTTATTGTAGAACAGATGTTATTGCCATTCTATAGTGTCATACTTATTGTGTAGCAAATGTACGCTGATAAAAAATATGTTCTAGTAACGTTTGAAATGAATTACAGTGCAGTCAGTAATTGTACTGCAGTCTCAGTGCTGTCCAAGTAGAGAGGTTTGTGTTTATTTAGGGAGTGTAAATTGATGCAAAACATGGGAAGTGTTCAATTCTGGTAGAAAGACCATTTCAGCCATGCCACACAGAAATAGTACATTTTCATGCAGTGCAAAAATGGGGTGTACCACATTTGATTATTTGTCACACATTGCTAGGGTCTATATTCCACATCAGCCCCTTAAGAGGTTGAGACCTATGTGACAATCCACATCTGGGTCAGTAATCAAGGAGCCTCAATCCTCACCACTAATACCTGTGGAGGATGTTCACTGGGAGAATAACAGGTACACACACAGTATTTCCAGATGCAGCTCTCTGCATCAAGCGAAATTTCCCTTAAGAGCACACAGAGACCACAGTTAGTCCGAGGCTGGTTTCTTCCTCTTTCTCCAGGCTGGCACAGGTTTACTAGCTATGCCCCCTTCTGCCCAGACTATAAGGTAGTTATGAGTGCAGATACTCCTGCAAGCTACATTAAGGCTCTTCCATGGGTGCCCAATATATGAGTGAAATTAATATTAATACAAATGGTAGTTTGATCAACAGCAAAACTATTAGGAGTGGCACACACAGTGTCACCAAATAAATATGCCAGTACTCTCAAAACTTAAATATCTCTACAAAAGATCAGACGCAATGAAAGATTTAAATATATTTGGGATACCTAAAACACACAAGGGAACAGACAAATTGGCCTTAGACCAATAGTGTCTGGGGCAAGGTACATCACGAAATCATTGGCCATATTTGTAGATTACTACCTTAAGAGATTTGTAGGTACATTAAAGCATATTACCAAAGATTCATGGGATTTTCTTAGGAATATGACCAAGGAAAAATATAGTGATACAGTAATTATGGTTACAGTTGACGTGGTTGAATTATTCCCACATGGGTTAGGCCTTGAATGATTCCAGGAAGTATTGACAGAAGTCAGATATTTGGATGCCAGTACTATTAATTTGATCACGGAATTTTTAGAAACTACATTACGAAGTAATTATATGTTTTTCAATGGCAAGTACTACAAGCAGGAGAGTGGTGTGGCTATGGGGACGGCATGTGCCCCCCTATATGCCAACCTAGTACTATACCATTGGGAGAAAAAGTACATTATGGAATTCAATTGGTTCAGGTATATAACATATTATACAAGATTCCTAGATGATATTTGTATTCTTGAAGAATTACATGTCTTTTTTATGTACATTAATAACACCACCCTTTTTTTTGAAATTTACCCACACTGTATTCCCTCAGGAGATTAATTACCTGGATGTTAGATTATGCAAGGATTTAAATAAGAATTGTTTTCAGTCTGCCATTTTTAGGAAACACACATTTTCTAATTCATACCTTCATTATGAGAGTAGTCACTCATTTTATCAAAAAAAGGGTATAATCAATGGTCAAATTATCAGGGTTTCGAGGATGTGTAGTGATGAGGGGATGTTCAAAGAAGAAGTAAAATGTATAAATGAATTGTTCATTCAAAAGGGATACCCCATGGTCATGGTTGAAACTTTGGCAGATGAGGTTATTAAGGAAAGGGAATTCAAATACCCTCCATTGTTAGGCAAGGGTAGTGTTATTTCTAGCAACCATAAACATACTCAAGAAGAATATGATAGTGCTTTTGTACATACCTCCACTAATTCTTCAGAAGTTGAGGGGATTATTAGAAAACATTGGGCCATACTTAAAATACATGAGGAAACAGGGTGTTGGATACCAGAATTCCCACAATTTATTAGAAAAAGATATTCTAACTTGAAGGAGAGGTTTGAGAAAGGTATTACATACAACAATAAGGGTAGCAGAAGTAAGAAGGATACATACAGGTGCGACAGGTGTAATCAATGTAGGTTCATTCTTGGAAAAGAAGAAATTTTTCTAACATCTAGGAATTACAGGGTTAGAAGTAATGGTTACTACACTTGTAACAGTGTTGGGGTGTTATACATGGTAGTGTATGGATCATGTTCCAGTTTCTATCTTGGGAAGACAGAAAGTAATCTCAAGAGAAGGATATATGGACATTTTTATATTTCTAAGCAAAAGGAAACTAGTGCACTCTATAAACACACATTAATTTGCCCCAACTATAAGTTTAAGTTTATGGTTATAGAACAGATGGTGGGTGATGCCAGGGTAGGCAATTGGGAAAGTAAGCTGGAGTATAGGGAACTATACTGGCAGATAAAACTTGACACTGGAAAGCCCCCTAGCTTGAATGACTGCATCAGTATTTCCAGTGTTTTGAAATTGAGATCTGCTAAATTAAGACAACAGGTAGTATATCTTGTAAATAATAAAATCTCTTTGCAGTATTTATGTATTACTGAAGTTACATTTGTATGTTGTAATATGTAACATCTCAACAATGTGTTTTTATTTGTGAAATGTAGTATGTCTTTGTGAAACTGCTGTCAGAGTTAATTGAGGTATTACTATTGGCTCATTTGAAAATATGCACCTATATTAGCAGGACTTAGAAGTTACAATATTGTTCTGAAGAAGCCTGACATTTGGTTAGGTGAAAGCGCTTAACTTCTATTTTCTACCTTGTGGATTTATAACTGAATTGGTGTGAATACATTTGTGCCAGTGAATTATTTCTCATGCTCTGTGAGCGTTGTGACTGTTTTTTATTCTGCTGGAAGTGTTTTATCCTGTTGGAGCTGTGCTGAGTCGAATGGACTGCGCAGGTAATAAATTGCTGCTTTGGAAGCTATGGTGTCTATTTTCTTATATTTAATAATAAGTAATAACATAACAAGGAAATACTAAGTATATGTTCACAGGGACATCAGGGTTCAAATCACAAGAAATATTTAAAATAACATTGAAGGACAGGCAAAGACAAATAAAGAAAAACAATATCTAAACTAAGCTTCTCTATATTCCTGACTGAATCTAAAATAATTACTATTCTCTACTTACTTAATAGAGCAAGGCAGATAATGTGCTGAATGGTCCTTTTTGTTGTCAGGGCCAAGACAGAATACTGAATGCACAGTCTCACTAAGAGACTTCTCAAAATAACAACTAAAATATTACTTCTGGGATAGCTTGCAGAATGACATCAATTCTGGTCATCTGACGTCTAGTCTCCATGCAAACCGCCATTGCTGGAAGCTGGCAGAATTTAGCACCTACCTGTAAAAATACACATGTAAGGGATTTTGCTCAGATCTGTGGCAGGTGCTGAAGTCATAAAACAATCTCATACCTCCATGCTTCCAGACTAGTAATTAGTTCACCCGAAAGAGAATGCAGAAAGCTTCCTAGTACAGACGTTGTGTCTCTGGCTGCATTGAAACCTGTGAGATAGCATCTTTATGGCCTAGTCCATAACGTGATTTAATTTCAGATATTTTTTAAAGTTTGCCAGACTGAGGTTAACCTTACAGTTTCCTGTTAAAACATATACATTTAAACAGTTACAACAGTACATGCACATTTCCGTTCTCTCCAGTGGGGCACACTATGGATACATTTCAAACACAAGCACTTTACAAATACCTTTTCAACACAAACATCTATACAAATCAGTTTGATATATACAACATACAGTTCTAATACATTTGTAACACAAGCATCTTGTATAAATCAGTTTGATATTCACAAATGACATATAATTATTTACAAAATTCCAGCTAGCTGTGCTGGCAGTAGCTCCTATCATCACCCCCCCCCCCTTGAAGACTCAAGCTAGTTTTTCAAGTGCCCCTTGAGAAATACTGGTTGAGAGGAATGATCTTATCTGGAAATACATTACTCCATACTATGTCTTGAGATCCCAGCTGCCTTGGCATTTCTTAATCCAGTACAGTGCTGCACTCACATGTCATATGCCTGCAAACCTAGGTTCCAACATAGTAACTTGGGGATTTTGCTGGCTGGCTTGCTGTAGCCATAGATTCTCCTCAGACGACTCGTGCCTTCTACTGCAAATACTGAGCACCAGAGCCTTCCTATCTTGTTAAGGTTTCATGGTGTTAACATGGTACAATTGGTGTCCCTGCCTCTTGCCTAGCAGATGAACCATGTAGTTAACAGCACTGACCTTCCTTACCACTTAGAAGGGTCCCCTCCCAAGCTGCCTGCAGCTTATTTTGTCTGACATGAATGTGAAGCATAACCTGTTATCCCACAGCATGCTCTCTGGTTCAAGCATTCCTGTCATACCAGACCTTTTTCTGCTGTTGGGCTTCTGCCAGGCACTCCTGGGCTAAGCCCATGAGTTCCCTGAGCCTTGTCCTGAGGTTTAGGAAATATGTCGCAACAGACTCCTTGTGGGATTCACACACACCATCCCACTCATTGCAAATCAAATCTAGAGGTCCCCTCACCTGATGCCCATACAGCAACTCAAAGGGTGAAAACCTGTGGATTCCTGGGATACCTCTCTGTATGAAAACAGCAGATGAAGCAAATATTTGTCCCACTCTCTTAAACTGGTCAGCAAATGCCTGTAGCATGGTCTTTAGTGTAGAGTTTAACTTCTCCAGAAGACCATTAGTCTGGGGATGGTAGGGGGTGGTCTATAGGTGCTTCACCCCACAGTGCTTCCACAGACAATTCAGCAGGTCTGACATGAAATTGGCACCCCTGTTATTCAGTATTTCTCTTGGGAAACCTACCATGCTGAAAATATCTAACAAAGCATTTACCACCTTTTCTGCTTTAATGGAAGACAGGGCCACTACTTCAGGGTATCTGGTAGCATAATCTACTACCACTAGGATATGCTTCTTCCCTGTGGAACTTGGGGTACTCAGAGGCCCCACAATATCCATAGCTACCCTCTGAAATGGCTCCTTATTCACAGGCAAAAGCACCAAAGGAGCTCTGATCTTCTCTCCTTCCTTGCCTACTTTTTGGCACTGCCCACAGGTTCTTCAGTACTCTGTTACATCCATTGCAATCCCAGATACATCAAAGTTCTGCATAATATGTCTCTTGGTACACTTTATGCACATATGACCTGCACAGGGAATGTCATGGGCTTTGTCTAGAAGTGCCAGATGGTAGGCTCTGAGCACTACCAACTTCTGTATTCTCTCACCCTCTAGCCCTCCCTCAGGCATCCTTCTCTATACAGTAACCTTTTGTTCCAGTATATGGAATCCCCTTTTCCTTAAGAATCAGGTGCTTCCCTAACTACCTCCCTCAAGCCTTGTAATGTAGGGTCTGAGAGCTGAGCCTGTCTTGACTCTCTCTTTGTAACCCTTCCCAGCTCCCCTTCCACAGGAAGTCTGGTATCCTCTAACAACGGTGTCTCACTATCAGCCTGGGTACTATTTCTCCCCTCTGCCCTTGTGGTCACTCTGTCCAGGGGAACATCAGTACCCACCAACAGCTGTGGCCCACCTTCAGTCTCACTGCTACAGGGTAGCTCTCTTCCTGAAGTAGCTACCTCACCAGTCCTGGCTTCAGGTGTGTGGTCTGTTGGTCTGTCTGGGTCCCCCCCAGGCTACCAGACCCACATGCCTTTCTCCAAGCCTGACTGACAAGGCACAGCATTATGACAAACATTCCCTATCAGAACATCTGGAGGGACATCTTCAAACACACCTACTTGCTTGCTTCCTTTTCCATCCTCCCAGTCTAGGTGAACCTAGCGAAAGGTATTTGGAATGGGGTCCCTCCTGAAGATCTGAATGGAGTAGACTGCCCAAGCAAGTAGTGCTCCTGTTTAACCATTGCAGGCTTCACAATGGTTAGGCCACAGGCTGTGTCTATCTTAGCAGTGGCCTGTTTCCCATCTACTAAGATAGGATATAACCTCTTGTAGTAGCTTGGTACCCTTGTTGTCTCCAGACAACTTACCACTGGCATTCTGTTATTCCCACTTGCTTGCTCCCCTATCTTTTGTTCCACACCTTGCCTCCTTGGACATGTATATGATACATGGACTCACTGGTTGCATTTAAAACATTTAACCCCTGATCCTGGCCATGTACCTGAATTAGGCTTCCCCTGTTGCTGGTAGACTCTGTTGGGGTGGCTTAGACTACTCACCATGGGTTCCCTTATATTCATGTGCAGCACTGGGTATCCCTTTCCTGTGCAGTGATGCTCTGCTTGCTAAGTAGAGATCTCCTTTTTCCCCAGATCATCTGTGTTGTTGTATTCCCTATGGCAAAGTGCTAAGGGCTTGTTCCCTCACCAAAATGTCTGCCAACACTTGAAAAGTGGTGACCTGACATCCACTCACCCACCTATGAAAACAAGTGCTTAACTCAGCAATATAATCACATACACTTTCATCTGCATTGCGTCTATGCTCACAAAACTTTTTTATATAAGCTTCAGGTGTTAACTTAAAACATCTTAATAAACATTTATTTACTTTGTTATAGTCTAAACAATCAGTTTCAGACAATTTAGAAACAGCAATTACAGTTTTACCATGGAGTAAGGGGGGTCTGGAACCATACCCAGAGCCCTTGTTCAACATTATACTGTTTACATACCCTTTCAAACATATGAATAAAACTATCAAAATGTTCGTCCTCTGTAAATTGTGGAAGAAATTTACTGACCTTTATTGCTTCTGGGGTTTGGTTATTCCCTTCCCCATTACCTCCATGACCATGCCAAAGAGTCAGCATTTCCCTCTCATGTTGCCTCTTCCTCTCATTTTTTTCAGCCTCCAAACACCTCAGTGTCTCTGCTGATTCTGCTTTGAACTCCAAACACTGCAGCCTCTCTGCTGATTCTGATTCCAAACATTTGGACTCCAGTTCAAGTCTGTTTAACTCCAGACAGATTTTTAAGTCCTCTGAGGAAAAGTTGAACTGTTCTGTTTCTGAGAGCTGTACATCCCCAATGCCAGTTTGGTTGTCTTCCTGGTTGCTGGTCTGTGATGCAGCTGTGATTAAGGCTGCAATCATTTCCTCCTTAGTCAGGTTGGCATGCCCCAGTCCTTTGGCTTGGCACATCTCAGTCAACTGGCTCCTTGTCAGTTTGTCATAATCCTCTGCTGACATCCTAAACTGCTCTCCCTGACTATTTAAACTCACAAAATAAATAAATAAAACTATTGTGGGGTGATATGAAACTCTGAATGCTCACCATGTGGCTGCTTGAGAGTTCAAACACCTTCTTTAGTGACAACTGCTTACAGGCTACAGAAGTTCAGTATTCACACCACTGTTACCAATATGTGATGTGGTGATCCCACCACTGCCAACCAATATGTGATGTCCCACCTCTGGGCCAGTAATCAAGGAGCCTCAATCCTCACCACTGGCACATGTGGTGGATGTTCACTGGGAGGATAACAGGTACACACATAGTATTTCCAGATGCAGCTTTCTGCATCAATTGCAGTTTCCTTTAAGAGCACACAGAGGCCACAGTCAGTCTGGGGTTGGTTTCTCCCTCTTTCTCCAGATCCCCAGTAAGACTCCCCACTGGCACAGCTATAGAGTTGAGATCTCAGCTGAGTTTCCAAGCCAAGGCCTCCAGCTCCCTCTCTGTCCAACCAGTGGTTCATGTCTCTGCCCAAGTAGCTGACACACACACTCTTTTAGATTTCATTTACACACACACGTGCACACACACACACACACACACACACACACACACACACACACACACACACACACACACACACACACACACACTTGGGAAAGGCTGGCACACGTTTGCTAGCTGTGCCCCCTTCTACCCAGGCAAAAAGGTAGTTATGACTGCCAGCAGACCCTCCTGCCAGCTACCTTAAGTCTCTTCCAAGGGTACCCAATATACTGAGTGAAATTAATAATTAATACAAATAGTAGTTTGACCAAGAGCAAGGCTATTAGGATTGGCCCACACAGTGCCACCAAATAAATATGCAAGTACTCTTAAAACTTAAATATCTGTACAAAGATAAGCCACAATGAAAGATTTAAATATATTTAATAATAAATAATAAAAGAACAATAAAATACTAAGTACATATTCCCAGTGACGTCAGAGTTCAAATCACAGGAAATATTTAAAATAACATTGAAGGGCAGGTTCAGGTAAATAAAGAAAACAATTTCTAAACTAAGCATCACTATATTCCTGACTGAATCTAAGAAAATCACTATTCCCTACTTACTTAATAGAGCAAGGCAGACGATGTGGTGAATTGCCCTTCTTGTTGTCAGGCCAAAGACAGAAAACAGAATGCTCAGTCTCACTAAAAGACTTCTCAAAATAATATCTAAAATATTACTTCTGGGATAGCTTACAGAATGACATCACTTCTGGTCATCTGACTTCTAGTTCCCATGCAAACTCCCATTGCTGGAAGCTGGCAGGATTTAATACCTAAGTGTAAAAATACAGATACAAGGGCTTTTGCTCAGATCTGTGGCAAGTGCTGGAAATCATAAAACAATTTCATACCTCCATGCTTCCCGAGTAGTAATTAGTTCACCCGAAAGACAATGCAGAGAGCTTCCTAGTACAGACTTTGTGTCTTTGGCTGCATTGAAATTGTGAGATAGCATCCTTATGGCCTATCCTGTAAAGTGATTTAATTTCAGATATATTTTAAAGTTTGCTGGACTGAGGTTAACCTTCCAGTTTCCTCTGTTAAACCATATACATTTAAACAGTTACAATAGTGCATGCACATTTATGTTCTCTCCAGTGGGACACACTGTGGATAGATTTCAAACACAAGCACTTTACAAATACCTTTTCACCACAAACATCTGTACAAATCAGTTTGATATACACATGATGTACACTTCTAATACATTTGTAACACAAGCATCTTGTATAAATCAGTTTGATATTCACAAATGACATATAATTACAAAATTTCAGCTAGCTGTGCTGGCATTAGCTCTTATTGTCACAACCTATGCTGCAGATTCAAAATATGCTGTAAATACCAGTAATTCATTTTTTGATTGATTGTACTTAAAAGTTATTTTTTTTTGTTTTTGATGAATAACAATATTATAGTTTCTGTTTCCATTTCTGCTTTACTGTTTTAGTCTTATTCATTTATTTTTGTGATACTGACCATATTTCATTGAGTGTTGTATTCTTAATGGATACAAGCAAAGGTATTGCAAGCATGGGCAGTGATTCAGACCAGGATTGCATTGCTATGCCACTCAAGAATGTAAAGGCTGAGAAAGCTAAAAAGAGAACATCATGGTTTTGTCACAAATGGTTAACTGATTTTGCATGGTGTGAAGCAGTCTAGGACAATGTGTTTACTGCTCACTGCATAGTTTATAAAGAGCATACCAGTGGCATACAGTAGAAAAGGTGACTTACTAACTCACAGCCATTTGCTGACTCATATAAAAGCACACCATTCTGTGAAATCAGCTGCCTTTGACAGATTTTTCAAGATGGCAGCATCATTAACTGGAGTTGATAAACAGGCAATGGCAGCAGAGTTGGTGAAGATCTAGCACCCTGTGTGCCATCACATTTCTTACAGTGCTGCAGACTATGTTGTTAAGCTTGATCACCAGCTGCATCCAGACTTGGCCATTTGCAAGAACATAACCTGTGGGCACACTAAGGCAGAGATGGTGATCAGTGTTCTTGCTCCAAAGTCAGTCGAGTCAGTCATTAAGGACTTGACTAACAATATATAGAATTTTTCTGTGTTGACAGATGTATCAAATGTGAAGAATTGCAAGATGTTTCCTGTGTGTGTCCAGTATTTTACTGTGGAAATTGGCTTTAACAAAAATCTTCTTGACTTTGTTGACCTCAACGACGAACATTTTACTTCTGCAGTGAACATGATATTTCACATCCTGGCTGACAATGGTCTTAACATATTGTCGTATTCAGCCGATAATACCAGTGTCAATTATGGGCACAAGCAGTCAGTCTTCACAGAGTTGTTAAAGAGAAATGACAAGATCACCAAAACTAACTGCAACGCACATGTGATTCACAACATGCTATCTTGAGATCTTCCCCTAAAACCCTAAAACCCATTTTGAGAGAACACCGTTTGGGTTTCAGTGTTTTTTGTGCTTTTGAATTTTCTTTTACCTCACTGGTCCTTTGGTTCTTCTGTGTCTGGTTTCATTCATTCGTCATTTTGAGAGAATGCAAGCTCAGGCACTGAAATGGTTAAGTTCCTATAAGCAAGAGCTCTGAAAAGAGGAAAAAGGTGTGGTGCAGCTTTGAGTCTGTGATTGGTCAAGTGTTATTTAAAACAATTAGACACACTTTGTTCTTTGATCTGATGAAGGAATTGTCTGAAATTGCTTATCTTTTATGCTTTACAATTAAATTTATGGTTTTAGCTGTCTTGGTCCTTGTTGTTTTTTTGCTACTAACATGCTGAAGAAGGTAATTGACAAACTGGACTGTAATGTTGAAATGACAGTGATGTCCATTTATAGTCACTTCAGTGTATCAGCGAACTACAGAATGGGCCTTCAAAAGTTTTTTGAAATTGTGGACTTGAGTACCATGAACTGTTGAGACATGTACCAACTAGATGGCTGTCTCTAGGTCCCACTGTCAATAGGTTATTGGAATCTTGCCTGGCAATAATTTCGTATTTCATTTCTCTAGACAGTGACTATCTGCAATGTTTTTGAATTATCTGTTCAGAAAGTGGAGCAGAAAGATTTTATGTTTGTTGAGCTGTTTCCGGTAATGCAGGGCTTGAGAACAAAAAAGAATCACACAGAACTTTTTGGATCCAAAACACATGCTGTTTTTGAAATGAAGATATGCAGACATTCCAGGTGTCTGTAATGGAAAGTTTTTGTATTGCTTTCAAAAAGGGTTTGACGTACCTGAATAAGTGGTTTAATTTCTCAGAGTCCGAAGACGGTATTGTTTTTCCACTAAGCCACTTGTCGCTCAGCAAACCATGAGAATTTAAACATGTAAAAACTGTACGTGCTGCCATGGGCTTATTACAGGAAGTTGACTTTGATGTATTGTTCAATGAATTTGCACGGCTAAAGAAAGCTTGACACGCAGTGTTGCTGATTCAACTTTGTCATTACCATGTGACAAATGGAAGAAGTTTTTCAGTGCAGCCCATACTGCTGAAGCATTTCCAGTTAACTTGTTTAAAGTTGTGTCGGCTGTGTTGTCATTGCCTGGGAGCAACACCTTTCCTGAAACAGTTTTCTAGTTGATGAATGCCAAGTGGAGTTTGGAACAAAACAGGGCCACCGTTGCTTTGGTGAAAGCCGAACTGCAGGTTTCCTTGAATTACGGCATGACCTGTAGTTAGTTTGATGAATTTGTTTTGCATGATAAAAACCACAAATTCACCAGTAGGACTAGTAGACACAAGTTTATTTTTCAGGTTGAAAACCTGAATAAACTTGTGTCTACTAGTCCTACTGGTGAATTTGTGGTTTTTAGTTTTTAGTTTCACCAGTTTGCTACAATCATTTGGTTTTTGTTTTGCATGCTGACAAGCTGCTCTTATCAGCAGGTAGCAGCAAGAAATATTGGAGAAGTCACCTGATGACTTTGAGTGAAACCTTACCAAAGAAAAAGACTAAGTCATACCTAAATCTATTAAGCCTAGTATTATTTTTTCAGCTGTAGTTCTGTTTGTGGTTCCCTGCATGTATAGTTGTTGTTAGCTGTTTTTGTACTTTGCCATTATTATTTTTTACTCTTCATTGTAGCAAACCAGTCCCGCTAGTTACTTGGTTCAATATGCAGAATTGTTTTTTGACGTTTACTAGTTGCACTGTTGTTTGAATTATAGATACTACTGTAATACTAGACTAGTTGAAATTAAAGTATCAAGTAGTTAATTATCTGTCTCAAGTCACTGTTAGGCCACTCTTCCCTGGATCCGTTCATTGGCCATGGTGGATTTTACTGTAGGCTTATTGTTCATTTTGCTGTGGTTTCCTAACAGCAGTTTCCCTTTGTGTGTTGTTTAAATATTTGAAAGTCCTGCTTGTTTTTCTACTATTACTAAACCATTTCCCTTTTAAATTCTAGTCTCTAAATCCCACATACTCCTTGGTAAAAGTGATTTATTTTATTTCAGTAAGAAAGGTATGCAAAACAAGTAAGTCCAAAGTACCTACTGCCTTTTCTGATTGTTTCTGCAGACTTGCACTTCTGTGAAATCAAGGCCAGCCCTTTTCATCATACTATTGTCTACCCACCATTTTCCCGATCTATCAGTCCTCCCCTTCCCCCACAAGACCAATTACAGCTTAAACTAACTTTCTTAAGGTACAGGAGCAATTTTTAAAATCCCATTGGTGTAACTACTTGTCTCATCAGGTGTAGTGCCCATAGCTAAGGTTATTTTTCATATTATTTGTTTCTTTTCATTTGGAAGATTTATTTATGTTGATTTACACCTTTGGAGTAATGAAGCTAGACATGTTATATTTTAAGATAGAAACAGTGCCTCTATGTGCTCTTGAAGCTATTTACCTAGCTATTTAAATAGCCTTATCATTAGCATGGCCCAGGCACTGTATTTATTAGAGTTTAGACTTGTTAGAGCTGCTTTGTTGCTGTAGAGCATTGTTATTGTTGGAATATTATTTCTTTACTGCTCACTTTACTGTTGCATTTTAAAAAGAACTTGTCCAGACATTAGTGTGTAATTTTCCTCAGCTATTGGTTTAGAATGTGTGATATACCACTTGACATATCTATAGTATAATTTGTATCAGTATTTCTACATCCATTTTTAAAATCGTAGCAGTGCAAGCTACACTTCTCTACTTATAAGAAGTACAGTACTGTATTGGCTAATATGTGCTTAGTTCTGTACATATTATCTTCTAGTTGCACCCACTGATATATTTGCAACTGCATTAGTCTGTTGAAAGTGTTAGGTGCCAAAACGTTTCTCAGATGTTACATTATCACAAACTGAGGCTTTAATTATCTTTGTATAGATTACCTAGTTATTGTTTTTTTTTCACTCCTCTGCTAGCACCTTTGTATCTGTTGCATTTTTTCTTATTAACAAATGCATTATATTGTGTTAATATTACTTATTTTTTTCCAAGATTCCTCTTTTAAAGTACTTTATGCTGGATCCCCCCCCCATGCTCGAACTACTGGCCTGTGGCACTCTTTAACTGAACCAGGCAACCTTGGAATTGATGTTATTTTCAAAAGATACAGAAAGTATGTTTTATCCCCTGGAAAAAATTGTTAATTGTGAACCCTTTTTTAACTCTATTTTTTTAACTAAAGTACTCCACTGTGGATATTAGCTGCAGGGAGGGGGGCTCCAATCCTGTGCTTTGTGACAGTAGTCTCCCTTTGTATGCTGTTTAACTATTTGAAAGCCCTGCCCATTTTTCTACTATTACTAAATCCTTTCTCTTTTAAATTCTGGTCTTTCTAAACCCCACATAATCCTTGGTAAAAGTGTTTTATTTTATTTAATGAAAACTGTATGCAAAACAAATAAGTCCAAAGTGTCTACTGCCTTTCCTGATTGATTCTGTAGACTTACACATCTGTGAAATCATGGCCAACCTGCTCCATTCACCCTTGCTGTGCTCACTCTGTTCCCCTACTCTACCCCCATTCTCACCCACTCCATCCTTCATTAGCTTTGTACTTATCCTGGCCACTTTCACATACTAATTAGCCAATCAAAGTCCATAAGATCACCACCCAGTCAGTCAATCAGTCAACCAGCACATTCTAAAGTACACTTCTCTCTTATTGCACAACTAGTGCAATAACCAATGACATAGCTTTTACCCTTCACCTTTCCGTACAATCCTAATAATCATTTCTGAAGCAAAATGCAAACATCTGTAAAACTTCCTCTACTTTTGATTCTTCTTAGCACACTCCTCCTCACATTGTCCAAACTCACCTCCCCTCATAACATAAAACAGGACTTAAGCCATCCCTTCAAACTAAAAAACTCCCACTCTTCCCACAACACACTACAATAAAGTTAGTTATTCTAACATCTCATCATCTGATCATGACTATTCAATAAACTCAAAGTTCTCTCCATTGCTAGCAACAAAACAAAAACATTTTTCTCTCAACCTTCCAAAATTATATCTCAAAAGTTACTACCCAACCCTCATAATGTCACTCACTGCTTTCTCAAAGTGGTGATATTCACCCCAACTCTTTCCCTTCCCTCCCATTATCTTCTAACATAAGACCCACCATAACCTGAAATACATCTATTGCTCCACTAGAAACTTATTTTTGGCAACAATAACTATACGTAGCATTTGCAACAAGCTCATAGAATTTCATACCTGGCTAGAGCAATACTGCCCAGACATCATAGCCATCACCGAAACCTGGCTCAATCCACATATATCAAACATAGAAATAGTCCCAACAGGTTACAATATACTATGAAAAGACAGGCTTCTAAAGAAAGGTGGTGGGGTAGCACTAGTCTATTGTAACTCATTAACTATTACACCTTTCCCAAAAAACATACCATCCTTTAACAATCTGTAAACAGCCATAGCAGGACTACAAATAAATGACAATAACCTGATTTGCATCACTTCTATACATATTCCACCATGGCAAAATATCTCCACCCTTGAAGATTTTGTCTCCTGGACAACACACAATATATCCTCCAAAATTATAATACTAAAGTATACAAACATAAATTGACAAAACCTAGAATTAAACTCCCCAACAAATAGCATTAATCTCTACAAATACATGCAACTTATCACATGCCACACCAGAGTACAAAATAACCTGAAACACCCCTTGACTGAATCCTTGTATCACATCCACACAAATTCACTAACTCAGACTCCCTCCCTGATTCCCTGAGTGATCATCTACCTGCTTTCACATATAGAACCCAAACCCAGGTACCAAAGCCCCATATCTACAAAACAACCAGAAACCTCACTAAGTTCAACCCATCAACATTTAACAGCATTCTAAAAGCCCATAACCGGGGCCCTCTACATTCTCTACAACTAGATAAACCTGTTAAATATTTTAACAGAATCTTTCTAGATGCCTTTAACTCTCTTGCCCCTACACAAACAAAAAGAATCAAAATTAGCCATGCTCCATGGTTAACTAAACCTACAAAACTACTACTTTTGGCTATGGATAGAGCCTGGAATGTCTGGTGCAGTAACAAGACACTGACAAATGAATCTAACTTTAAACTACTCAGGAACCAAGCCAAAAAAATAGTCATCAAAAAACTATTTCTCAAAATGACTACACCCATAAAAACAACTCCAAGAAATTTTGGAAATCTGTATCCTCACTCCTTAATCCTGGAACCACTCAAAATTCATCTCCATCCCCTGACATGACCCCGTAACATATAGCTCACACTTTCAACTCCCAGTTTATTGATATCATCCTTAAACTCATTCCCAAACCCCTTACAAACTCAAATCCATATACCACCAATAATACAAACATCAGGCAAGCAACCATATAAACTTCTTCCAATCATCTTGCATCGGATGAAACTACCACTAAAGCAATACTAGAAACCCATAGTTTCTCCCTAAAACTTGTTTCCACCTCTCTAATTCTAAAACTTTTAAAAAAATTAAACCCTGTTCCCTATTCACTGACAACCTCCCCCCAGAATACTTGAAAATTACTGCTGATGCAATACATACCCCATCAGTATTCTAATAAACCAATCCATCTCTGAAGGAACCATCCCACAAATCTGGAAAAATTCCCTTATAATTCCACTCCATAAAGGTGGCAATACAAATGACCTTACTAATTATATACCTATTTCTATTCTTTTTCCTCTCTCCAAAATATTAGAAGAGTGTATACATAGTCAACTGTTCAACCACCTCATAGACAACAACCTCTTCACCCCAACACAACATGGTTTTCCCCTATTCCATAGCACTACCACTGCCCTCCTCTCATTCACAGGCACCATGAACAAGGCTTTAGATGCAGATCTAATTACTTCAGTAGTCCTGTTGGACTTATCCAAGGTATTCAACACAGTGTCAGATACCAAACTACTTCAAAAACTGTCAGAAATAGGCCAGACAGCAATCAGTGAAATAGCAGAACAATCTACCTATCTGCTAAATAAAATAGACGTACACCAAGGGTCCATCCTCTGACCCCTGCTCTTTAATATTTTCATAAAGAATTTACATCTAGTAAATACCTCAAACTGCACTTGTCCAATATGTGGATGACTCCACAATCATATCCTCTTCCAACAACTTATAAGACCTCCTAAAAATAACACAAAAAAATCAAATCCATAGAAACCTGGCTTTATGACTCAACTACTTCTAAATGCCAATTAAACAAAACTACTTATTTTTTCCACCCTACCAACCCCACAAGACTTTAAAATTTACTCCCAAGATAAAACAGAAATTTGGGTTGTTCATTCTGCAAAACTACTTGGTATAACAATAGATGATAAACTCTCCTATGAGCAACACATTCTTAACACTATAAAAAGAACTCACTTTAAAACTAGGTAAGCTCTACAGGCATCAAAAGTACCTGAATGGACCCACAAAAAATTAAGCTTGCCAAGTCTTTACTATTTCCCTCCATCTTTTATGTTACTCTCATCTTCACAAATCTTCACTCCTTCCTCTTTAATGAATTACAAAGCTGCTACTACAGAATTGCAATATTTGCCTCCAGCTTGCAACACCATACCCATCATTGCCAAGCTATCAAAATGCTTAATTGGTATGAATTCTCCCAATACCTCAGCTACACCCAACTTACTCTGACTCACAAACTAGTATATAACCTAGAAAAAATGCCTTGCTCTGCTGTCAACCCTTCAACCCTATACCTCCTCTAGAAATCTAGGGTCCACAAATAAACAATTTCTGATTATATGAAAACCAAACAAAAGAGCAGGACAAAGCCTTACTTTTTAGTCCAACTAGGTTTTCAAGGGAGATCCAAGGTGGTATTTCTATTACTGGGAAAATTTGGCCGTGCATTTGGGAACTTCCCCTTCTCTTGGTAGTAGGGGGAAGAGTTTGTGTGTGACACAGCTGACTTCCTGTTTCTGGTCCAGGCATGGAGGTGGCCTGGAAAAAACAGGGTGAAAACATGGAGACTGTCAGCCAAAGTGAAATGGTGGAAATATCGAAAATGAAGGAGAAATGGTAGAATCACTACTATAAATGTTCACAAATGATTTGGGTGCTGAGAAAACATTGTTTTCAAATGGAGAGGAGGTTGAAAAGGAAGAGGAGGTAATGCAGAAGAAATGGATTTGGAGCAAAATTTCCAGAAAAAACATCTGTTTGAATTGACAGTAACAGTGGAAAAATGCATTATTTCAACCCTCCAGTCAGGAGACTGGCAGGATGTTTATCTGGAGGAGATGATAAACTAGATGTGAGTCAGAAAGTGGGGCTGCAGTACCCTGGATTGAGATTATGGAGAAAATAGAGAAAGAAAATGTGCCAGAGAAGGTTTCAGAGAAAAGGGTTTATTCTGAAACAATGGGAGAAGAGGCTAAAGAGGAGATGGAAATAAAGGAAACAAAGAAGAAATGTGTTGGCTGGGTGAGCAGTAAAATGGAAGAAGCTTTGGACAGATATGAGGTATGGGGCAATGTTATAGTACCATTTGGGTGTTAAAGCTGAAGAGGTAAGAGCTTTCATTTTATTTAGCATAGAAACATTTTGTGACTTGATATTTGAAACTGGTCAGGCTATGGACAATTTTTGGGAGCTTTTGAAAAAAGTTAACAGACTTCCCATGGTCAGAATATGTTTTGCAACCTTTTTTTAGACAAACAAAAAAAGTGTTTTTATTCAGTTTAGAACTGAAGTGAAAGCAAAAGAACTGAAAAAATAATTACTGACAATATGTAAAGAAGTGATGGACACTACTAAAATATATGATGAAAGAGGACTATGGACTGGGGGTTGGGCATGTGGAGTAATTTTAAAAATGGAAAATGACAATGTGATATATATACCTAGTATTATTAATGTTCATGGTGATAGGGGTTTTGTGAAATATAGAGTACAGCCTAAAATTTGCTATTTTATGGAAATGATCATTTAATTAATGAATGTGAAAATTAATGTGAAAAAATATGTTATTTATGTTGTCAGACAGGTCATAATGCAAAGAAATGTGAATTAAAGTGTAAAAAAATGTGGCAATGCAGGACATTCATGGTTAGAGTGAGAGACAGAGACATAAGAAAATGAAAATAAGAAATAAACTGTAAATGAAGTTATACAAGAAAAACAGAAAAGGATGTTGCATTGGAAGATACACCACAACTGGAAAATGTAGAAGTTGTTTTGATAATTAAAGATAAAGATAAAGAAAAAGAAAAACAAACAGATGAGACAAATGAAGAAGAGATAGAGTGGCATATAGTAAAAGGCAAGTAAAATCAATAGGAAAGAGAGTTAGGAAGGGAAAAAAGTTTAAAAATATAATGGTAAGAGAAAATAAGAAATGTAAGGGATAAAATATATTTTATACAGCTGTTCTATAAAGCTGAAAGTTTTAGCTTTAAATGTGAACCGTATGAACAATTTTAAGAGGAGAATTAATGTTATATAATGGTGTGTGGCTGTGGATGCTCAAATAATAGTGTTAGAAGACAGTAGATTGTTAATGGAAGAGGAAAGGGTGCAAACAGAAAGGCTTTGGAATGGTACTGTTATATGGAATACGGGAAAAGAAACATGTTCGGGTATATGTATATTGTATAAGGAGAATATAAAGATGTTAGATATAACAATAATAGTAGCAGAGAGCATAACTGCAGTCAATTTGAGATGGAAAAAGCATGTATATAGGGTTATAGTCTTTTATGCATATGTGACAAAAAAGAGAGAGAAACAATGTTTAAAAGTATACTTAATTATGTTGTGTGAATATGGATATAATAATGGTAGGTGATTTTAATTCTAAACTAAGGAATAAAAAGGAGGACTGTAATCTTAAAACAGTGACAGAAATTATGAGGAGTGGGCAATTAAAATATGGGAGAATAAACACTGGAACTATAAAAGGAATGAAATTAAGATAGAAAGTGATTACTTTTTAATATCAGTAGATTTAAAAATTACTCAAAAAAGGATAAAATATGCTGGATTTTCTGATCATGTGGCTATTTGGATAAAAAATCATAAAAATGAGGAGTATATTAAAATCAGAAAAGGAATAAAAAGAATTAATGAGAAAGAATTAGATATAGGAGAGAGAAAAGAGCTTATAGAATTATGGAAACAACATATTAGTATGAGAACTTTCTATGAAAATTGGACTATTTGGTGGATACAATTAAAAATATATATAAAAAGGTATTTTTAGAATGTGTAGAAGAGAAGAGGAAAAGAGAAAAAATGGAATACAGTGTATAAATTAAATAACTTTTTAATAGTTTAGTAAAAAAGGATAAGATATTGTAGGAAAAAGAAAGAGAAATATATAAAAGAAATCAAGAAAAAATCATTTGTTATATAAGCAAAGATATTGCTTACAAGGTAAAAAAGAAGTAGGACCATATTTATGTAAAACAACAAAAGAAAGAAAAATAAGAGAATTAAAAAATAAAGAAGGGAAACAAATTAAGAACCAAGAAGGAATATATGAAATAAGAGTTATGTACTAGATTTATATGGCAAAAGAGAAGTGTGCATAGAACAAATTTATAATGGAGAGAGATTTAATACAAGAGACAATGAATGTTTACAGAAAAAATAAATATAAATGAGTTGAATGGGATTATGAAATATATTAACATAAATGCAGCCATGGGATTAAATGGGACTGAATATAATATTTACAAAGAAATGAAAGACTGGCAAAAAATGTTATTTATACAAGTTATGAATGAATTGATGGAAGCAGGGATTAAGTACAAGAACATTTGTATGGGGGTTTTAAAATTCATGTTTAAGAAAGAAGACAAAGATGAGATAAACAAATTGGAGACCTACAATGTTAAATAATACAGACTATAATATTTTTATGAGAATAATAGCTAAAACAGTACAATGTAAAATGGAAAGGTTATATGATCAAATTTTGTTCGGAAGAAAGGGAAAGGAAAGGCATGATTTTTTGTGGTTAATAAGAGAAGTAAGTGATTACATTATTAATAAAAAAGTAGAAGTAAATGTTATGATAGGTGATGTAAGTAAGGCATATGATAATATACAATATGAAGCATTATGGAGAAGTTTGCAGGCATATAACATGTGACAACATATTACAGATTATTAAATCAATATATAACAAATAATTATGTGAAATTAAACATAATTGGTTGGATTGGGGAAGATTTGAAAATAGAGTGTGGAATAAAACAAGGATATTTTCATTAGTCATGAATATAGTAGTTATACAAATAAAATGACAAGTAATGGAGGATATAAAATGATGAAGGAGGTACAAATACTGATAATGCATACTTATGTTGATGACATTGTAATAACTGCTAAATAAATTGTGGATGGAAGAAATACATTGAAAATTAAGTATAATATTAAACAAAATTGGTTTAAGTATAAATAAAGAGAAAATTAAAGGATTGGTTATGAAGGTTTAATAGGAGATGTAGATTATAATGAAAAGTGTATAGATGTAGTAGGTATAGTATTTGGCAGAAGTGAATATAAACATGAACAATGGGATAAAGTTATTAAAGGAATCAAAGATATGATTGCTTTCTGGAAAACATATAGATTTTCATATAGAAAGAAAACACATTTGATAAACACTATAATGTTGGGTAGGATAGCCTATGTTGCAAACATTATATGATACCGATGAAGTATGACAAAGTAATTATGATGATTATATTTTCATTTATCTGGGGGTCGAGATTGAACTCTGTAAAGTGAGGAATTTTATATATGAGAGGAATTCTATATATGAGAGAATAACAGGGGGCTGGGATTGATAAATCCAATTGTATATGCATCTTCTTTAAATATGTATAAAGTATTAAAAGGAGTTATGAAAGATAATAAAAATTTAGTAGAGACAATAATATATGGTAAATACAAGGAACTTTGGGAAGAAATGGGAACAAAGAAAAGAAGTATTAATGATGAAATGAATTTCATAGTAAAATTGTGTTATGGAAACTAAAAAAGAATGTAATAGAAAAGAATTAAAAGTAATGGTATGTTAATATTATGAAATCTTTTTATTTTGTTGATCCGCGGAAAGAGTTAGAAATAAGTAAGAAAAAACAATAATGATGAGATAAACAAAGTATAAAATAATTAAAGAATGTAATGATTTTTGTGGAGGTTGTCCATAGGTAAAAGCAAATATGGCAAACAAAAGTAAACAGGATAGAATATTTAATAAGTGTAAAGAGTTTGAATCTACAGAACATGTATTTTTAAAATGTGAAAGAAGTCAAGAGTTGTGGAAAGAAATATGTAAACATGATTGGTTAAAGATTTCTTGAAATTTGAAATGTTAAATATGGACATGATAGAATACAGTTATTATGGAACAAGATCTCAAAAAAGGTGAAGAAAATGGACAGAGTTTTATCTTATGTATTGTGGACAACATGTAGCTAGAGACTTAATGAGATCAAATACAATGAAAAATGGTCATTGACAAAAATATTGGAGAAAATATGGTTTTGATAGTGGGTAAAAGGATGGGGGATACTTAAAAAGAAGTTGAGGATGTACTGAGTGATGTTATTTATGTAAATGTAAATATGTGAATATGTAAATATGTAAATGTTATAAAATGTATGAATGTATACAAATAAAAAACCCTACTCACTACCACACTCATGGTTTATATGGCCAACAAGAGTGTGCAAGTTTACAATCCATTCCCAGCACAATGTTGGCTGGGAGAATGTCACAGTATGGCAGAGAGTGAAAAAGGGACTGAGGTGAATGGTGGTTCCAATGAGGGAATTTGTCCTGGTGAGACATGGAGAGAATTCAGAAGGAAGAGTAGAAAGAATTAAAGAGAATGCCATTTGTAGATATAGTAAAGGAGAAAAAAGAAGAGAAAATGTGAAAAAAGAAAATAGAGGAGTTGGGAAGACAGTAGTTTGTTGCACATATACAAGGTAAAGAAGAGAAGGTATTGGAGAGGTATGATATATGGGACACAGTGACTGTGCATTTAGGAACAAAAGCTCAAAAACAGCACTTTTTTGATAAAAAAGAGACTTATTGTGAATTTTCATTTTGAAACTACTATAGGACTAGAGACTTTTTTGGAAGATTATGATAAAAAGATATGCATCCATGGAACAGATATATTGTTAAGACTTTTTACCGTGAAACACAAAAGAAGGTGAATATCCAATTTCATACAGAGATAGATAAAGATACCATTAAAGGACATTTGTTAAAGAAAAAAATAATAAAATTATTCACATACCTAGCATAATTAATGTACAAGGGAATTTAGTTATTGTACAATATTGGGGGAAACTAAAAACATATTTTTTTGTGAAAAAGAGGATCATTTTGTTGTCAACTTTGATAAAAGGAAATGCTTCATATGTGGGCATTATGGTCATGATGAAAGAAAATGTGAAAAGTAATGTAATAAATCTACACAAGAATGGCATTTAAAGGAATATGGTCAAAAAGAACAAAAAAATACCATGTAGGCATAGAAGAAAGAAATGGCAAATAAATGAATAAGGAATCAGAGTTATAAGAAATTAATCAAATGTAACAACACTTCCTGAGGAAATACAAGATTTGGAAATAAAAGAAACAAAAGAAGGATAATTATAATTGGAATCAGATGTTAGTGATGAGAGGGATATTGATTGGAAAGTGGTTAAGAAGAATAACTCTATTGGGAAAAGAGTGAAAGATAGGAAAAGAATGATCCATGATTTAGGTATAAAAGCTAAAAAGAAAGGAAATTGATAAAGTAATAATTTCATACAGACTAAGAAAAAGAGAAGCAAATAATTTTAGAATTCTGTCAGTTAATGTGAATAGTATAAAATGTTTAGTTAGATGAATAGGAGTTTTGGAATGGTGTGATAAACATGAGGTAGGTATTATAATATTAGAAATAATTAGAGGTTTAACAAAGGAGGAAAGATCACAAACATCTGGAGAGGAGGTGTAGTTTGGAATTTGGAAGAGACTTGTTCTGGGATAGCAATTTTATATAATACAGGAATTTCCATACTAGACTTTACCTTAGTTAGATTAGTGTGATTAACTGTTGTAGATTTAAGATGGGAACATAAAGTATATAGAATTATAGCAATATGTGCATATGTATCATATAAAGAAAGAGAAAAATATTTAAAGAGATATATGATTATATAACAGTCAGTATGGGAATCATAATTGCAGGCAATTTTAATTGTGATTTAAGGGACAAAAAAATAGATCATATAAGAAAATGATGAAAGAAACTATGAAATGTGGAAATTTGGAATTAGGGAATATAGATACAGATACATATAGGAGGGGAAATATTAAATCAGAGATTGATTCTTTTTTTAGTTTCTAAAAGTATAAAGACCATTATAGAAGAAGTATTACAGAAAGGTTTTTCAGATCATATGGCAATATGGATAGAAATTGAAGAAAATAAACATGTAAAATTGGAAAGGGAATTAAAAGAATAAATGAGATCTGGAATTAAATGAGTAAGGGAAATATACATCAGTTATTGAAATAAGACATAACTGAGAATTTGTTATAATAACTGGACAGAGTGTGTTTGGTATTGAAAGAAAAAATATAAATCAGATTATTTACCTTTGGAACATGGATTAAGGCAAAAAGAAAAACAGGAATGTATGGAGTTACAAAATAAAACATTAGAAAGTTTGGAGAAAAATGAAAATGCTTATTATGGAAAGGAGGAAGAGTTACATAAAAGGAATCAAGAAAAAATAAAGGGATTATTTTATAAGCAAATATAATTTTTGCAAGGAAAAAAGGAAGCACTTCCTCCTTACTTAAGTAAAATGGTTAAAGAGGAAAACAGCATAATGAGAGAAATGGGGAAGTGTTGAAGCAACAAAGCAGAATTATAGAAATTGTAGAACAGTATGTTAAAGAGATGGCGAGGAAAGGAGAGTTAAGTAATGTAAATGAATAGAATATTAAACATTTTATTGAAGAAAAGACTAAAGAGTTAGATAAACAGATTACCACAATGGAATTAGATATTGTAATGAAGAAAGTTAACCTTGGATCTGCAGCAGGTTCAGATGGTATAGGTTATTTAATGTATAAGAATTTAGAATGATGGCAAAAAGAAAGTTTGATATGCATATTTAATGAATGGTTAAAAGATGGTATTTGTTATACATAAATATGTAGCAGCATTAAGAAATGTATATGGAAGAAAGGAGAGAAAACTAGGAATAACCAATTGGAGACAGGTTGTATTAAATCATACAGATTATAAACTATTTATGAAATTATTACAAATAAGAATAGAAAATAAAACAGATAAGGCATTAGAAGACAGTGTGTGTGTGTGTGTGTGTGTGTGTGTGTGTGTGTGTGTGTGTGTGTGTATATATATATATATGTGTGTGTGTGTGTGTTTGTGTATATATATATATATATATATATATATGTGTGTGTGTGTGTGTGTGTGTACACACACACACACACACACATATATATATATATATATATATATATATATATATATATATATATATATATATATATATATATATATATCTGGTTCTAGGATGTAACATCGACAAGAAAAAGACCGACACCGACTTCACCGACGCGAAAACTCCGACACAGACATAATCGACACTACAAACCACGGACATTTCACAGGTAAGGGGTTTAAAATTCGCTAATCAAGCCTACCATGTTCAGGTAAGGGGTTTAAATTTAACACATGCATAACACTGCCACCTTACCTGAACATGGTAGGCTTGATTAGCGAATTTTAAATCCCTTACCTGTGAAATGTCCGTGGTTTGTAGTGTCGATTATTTCTGTGTCGGTGTTTTCGCATCGGTGAAGTCGGTGTCGGTCTTTTCCTTGTCGATGTTACGTCCTAGAACCATATATATATATATATATATATATATATATATATATATATATATATATGGATATACTTCATAAGATCGACAGACCATTTGATCGACATTCATTTGGTCGACAGCTCATTTGGTTGACAACCAGTATTCAAGGCACTTAACAGGGATTTGCCCCACTCCCCAATGTTGTACAACCCTCAAGTTGATATATATAGTTAGGGGGTGTGGGGTGCAAAGCCCCCCACTTATTTTCATTTAAAATGTGTAGTTTTTTTGTATTTTCATGTTTTACCCCCACCCCCCCTAACTATATATATCAACTCCAGGGTCACACAACATTGGGGAGGGGGGCAATTCCCTGGTTTTTGCCTTGAATATTGGTTGTCGACCAAATGAGCTGTCGACCAAATGAATGTCGATCAAATGGTCTGTCGATCTTATGAAGTAGACCCATATATATATATATATATATATATATATATATATATATATATATATATATATATATATATATATATATATATATATATATATATATATATATATTTTATATATATATATATATATATATATATATGGTATTAAAGGCAGTGGATGTCAGGAGGTGTTAATGATTGTTACAGAAATAGATTATATTCAAAAATAAAATAAAGGAGAAAAAGAATTGGTAAGGGACATAAATAAAGCTTTTGATATGATAGAGCATGATATATTTTGGAAAATAATGGAAGACTAAAATTTTAGTAAACAGATACATAATATGATTAAATTGGTGTATAGGAATAATAAAATATGAGTTCTGCTTAATGGTTGGTTAACTGAAGAGCTAAAGATGAGCAAAGATTAAAACAAGAATGTCCAGTAAGTAGTACTTTATTTGTGATAGTTATGAACTGTATAGTAAAGGAAATAAAATATGAGGGATACAAGATAAATATAGAGTGACAGTACTGACTATCTGATTATTATGTCTTATGCTGATGATATTATTCTTGTAAGTAAGGCAATTAAAATCATGGAAAAAGTAATCTCTAAAGTGCATAATTATTTGCAGAATATAGGAATATCATTAAATGGAAAAAAGTAAAGGATTTGGTTCATAAGAAATGTTGAAGGGAATTAAATTTGGAATAAAAGAAATATCTATTTTAGGAATAATATTTGGACCGTCAAAAGTGGTTAAAGAATAGTGGATGAGAATTCTACAAGAATTAAGAGACCTTAGTATTATTTGGAGTAGATACAGATTATCATATAGAAATAAAGTACATTTGACAAATTTTATGTGGATGGGAAGAAGAGCATAAATAGCCAGTATACATTTGATGCCAAAAGATTTGGAAAAACAAGTTATTGGATTAATATTCAGACTCGTGGGATTCTAGATAAATATTATATGGATAAGGATGTTGAGGGCTGGTTTACTGAATCCCATAGTTTATGGGAACTGTTTAAATTAATATAGGATACTAAGATGGAAAAATGGAAATGAAAATGATTTTGTAACAAGATTGTTTAAGACAAAATATAATAGGGAATGGAATTTAATAAAACTGAGTAAGAAGGAAAGAGAATGGAGAAAGGAAATAAAAATGTATAAAAAAAATAAGGATGTGGAAATTAAATATAGAAAATCTGGAAAATAATAGTAGGCTATGGTGTAAAGACAATGATAGAAAATTATGGTGTTAACCCATGGAATCATTTGACAGAAGTAAAATTAAAGCTATAAAACAAAGAAATGCATGAAAAATGTGGAATGTCATGCTTTTTTTTGAGACTGCAAATTAATAGATTGCCAGTGAAGAGAAATGTGTGTTATAAAAAATAAATGAAAGGATGTGTCTTTTCTGTAATGAATTAGAGACTGCAGATCATGTTTTTCTGAACTGTCAAAGAGTACAAAAATTATGGGAAAAATTAATAGAGAAAAAATTCTTGAATCTCAAATTAAATTCAAGAATATAAACAATTAAATATGGATATGATTGAATATGGATTTTATCAAGCTTTAAGTAAGGAATATGTTAAAAGTTTGGACAAGAAATATTTTTTTATTATTTGGGTTATTTGGAATGAAAGACTAAATGAGATTATGTTTAATGGAAATTGGGTTATCCCAAATATAGTAAGGAAATTAAGTGGTGGTTATGGAAAAATCAGTGTGTGTGTCTCTCTCTCTCTGTGTGTGTGTGTGTGTGTGTGTGTGTGTGTGTGTGTGTGTGTATATATATATATATATATATATATATATATAGAGAGAGAGAGAGAGTATGTAAATGTTGTAGGAATGGAAATTTGGTGTAAATCTTTTTTTTTACATATGTAAGTATGTGGATATTTTAACTTGTATATATTTGTAAATAGATGTACATAATAAAGGACCCCTATTCTTTTGGCAAGTGGAGGATGCATTTAGTAGGTGCACTTCATGCTTCCTGTCCAGGCACAGTGGTGGCTCAGAGAAGCAGGGAGAAGTTGTTAGATGAATGAGGAATACATGGCAGTGATGAGGAGCTGTTTCATTTGGAGAAACAACTAAGGTGGAAGGAGGAATCAGACTGAGCCAAGGGGTTGGATTATACAAAGGAAGTTGAGCCTCTGCAGGAGGAGTTGGAAGTATGGAGAACAGAAAGGCAAGTGAGCTTTCAGGGAAGAAATTTACATATTTTGAGAAGGGTGACAAGGAGATTGGCAAAAGGGTGAAGGTGATCAAACCTTCACAAGACTCAAAGGTTATTTTTTAACAGCAGTTGCTTGAGGATCTAAGCGAGGGCCAGACTGGATGTATTATTACAGCCTTCCAGTTGAAAAGATTGCAGGATGTTGTATTGCAGGATGTTATGGTACAGAGTTAACTGGGAAGTGAGAGAACAGTGTTATGGGCAGAGATAATGGACAGAATAAAGAAAGAAATGGTGAAGGAGAAGAAAAAGTCATATGCAGATAAGGTAAAGGAGGGAGAAAAGAGAGAAGAAAAGATAGATGCAAGAAAAAAAGTACTTACTAAGAATAAGTAGCAAAGAAGAAAAAGGACTAAACTGGTATGATATCTGGGACAATATATTAACAATATTAGGCACGTCTCCTCAAGAGGCAAGAGCATTTATTCATATTAATAAAGACACATTTTGTGACATTATATTTGGATCTGGCCAATGTGTGGAAAGGTTTTCAGGACTATATGAATCAATGAAAAACTGTAACTTGTGGAATTTATATGTACTGCAAGTATTTGACACAGAACAAAAAAGAAAATCCATGTGCAATTTTGAACTGAAGTGGAAAAAAGAGACATTAAAAGAATACTTGAAGTCTGTGTGTAAAGATGTGTTGGACCTTACTAAAATTCATGACAATAGAGGTTTATGGATGGGGGAGGGGGTTAGGAATGTAGTGATGTATTAAAAATTGCAAATGAAAAAATTGTGCATATTCCAAGGATGATAAGTGAGCATGGAAATGAAGGAACAGTGAAATATTTAGGACAACAAAAAACTTTTTTTTTGTGAAAAAAGTGATCATTTAATTAACAATTGTAATAAAAGGAAATATTATTTTTGTGGAAAGGTGGTTCATAATGCAAAAATATGTGAATTAAAATGTTTTGAATGTGAAAAAATGGGTAATTTATGGATGTATTGTAAGGAAAACATTAAAGAATGGAAGAATGCAGAAATTAGAGAGCAAGAGATTGAGCATGTGGTAGAACAAGAGGAAGAAATAGAACATAAGCCAGAAAAAGAATGAGATAAACAGATGACAATAGATAATATTGAAATAAAAAAGGAGAAATGGTAAAAGAAAAAAGGAAAGAGTAAAAGGGAAATAATGGAATGTCATAAGTAAGTGAAGAACACAAGATAAATTTTAATTAGTAAAAGAAAAATCTATTAGGAAAAGGGTAAATGGGTAAAAGAAAAAGAAAAAAATTGTTGGTTTAGGTATGAAAGAAAACAAGAAAGGTAAAGGTTAGTAAGTAGGACAATATGAATATGAAGACAGGAAAACAAAGAAACGTAAAACTGAGGATTCTAGCAATAAATGTGAATAACAAAGAATGTAAAAAGAAGAGTAGGGGTATTAGAATAGTGCACAACACTTTGAAATGGACACGTTTATATTAGAGGATACAAGAACATTAACAGAAGAAGATAGATTAGAAATGGAAATATGTGGGGTGAGATTATTTGGAACATAGGGAAATACATATGTTCAGGTATAGGGATATTATGTAAGAAATCAGTAAAACATTTTGGATATTACTTTGCTAATAATGGGTAGAGTAACAATAGCAGATTTGAGATGGAAAGGTCATGTTTATAGAATTATAGCAGTTTACACATATGTGACAAAGAAAGAGAGGATATGTTGAAAATTATGTCAGTGTGAATATGGGTGTAATATTATTGCATGACTTTAACTGCGATTTAAGAAAAAAGAAAAAGGGGTGGTGATGTAGAAATAATGTTAGAAGCAATGTAAGAATAGAGACAGATTATTTATTTTTCTGAGTTAGAAGATAACACACGTAGGGAAAAGATGTACAACATTTTTAGATTATTTGGCTATTTGGATAGCAATACAAGAAAGAAATGTATAGATAAAAATAGGTAAATGGATAAGAGAGTGAATAAAAAAGAATGTGTATAAATTACCAGAAAGTTGTGGAAAGATCATGTCGGAATGAGAATTCTACAAGAACTGAAAGTATGGTGGATAAGTTTCAAAGATAAATATAAAAAAAATGTTACTTGGAATGGCCATACATAAAAGAGATATAAAGAAAAAATATAAAGAAGTAACATGGTATTTGCAGATGTAGTAAGAAACAAGAAAGAATTATATGATAGAAGGAAATGTATGAGATGAGTCAAGAAAAGATTAAACTGCATTTGTTTAAAAAAGGTATTTCCTACAAGGCAAAAAGGAAGAAGTAGTGCATTATTTGAATAGTATGGTAAAAGAAAATAAAAGGGTAATAAGAGAAGTGAGAAAGGAAAACTTGTCAAAAATCAACAAGTCATAATGAAGGTAGTAAAATAATACATAGAGAAAAAATTAAAGAAAGTAAGATACAAAGAAAACAAAATTAAAAAGTTAAAAAACTAACATGACAGAATAAAAAAGAAAAAGAAATTACAGTTTAGGAATTAAATAATAACTTAAGGTTAGTGATTCTAGAATTGGCAACATGACCAGATGGGATAGAATACCATATGTATAGAGATATGTTAGAATGGCAGAAGAAGTACTTTCCGGAAGTGTTAAATGAATAGTTAGAGGAAGGTTTTTTTCCCAAAGGAAATTTTTGTGGGAGTTGTGACACCCCTGCACTGGCCCAGTAATCAAGGAGCCTCAATCCTCACCACTGGCAACAGTGGGGAATGTACACACTGGGAGGATGACAGGTATACACCCAGTAAAGTACAACTTCCCTTAAGAGCACAGAGAGATCACAGTCAGTCTGGGGCTGGTTTCTCCCTCTTTCTCCAAATCCCCAATAAGACTCCCCACTGGCTATAGGGTTGATATCTCAGCTGAGTGGCCAAGCCAAAACCTCCAGCACCCTCTCTGTCCAGCATCCCTGCCCAAGTAGCTGACACACACACACACACACACACACACTTTGAGATTTGATTTATATGCAAACACACACTCACACAACTGGGAAAGGGTGGCACAGGTTTACTAGCTATGCCCCCTTCTGCACAGACTATAAGGTAGTTCCAGCTGCCATAAGCCAACTCTTTGTCAGCTACACTAAGGCCCTTAACAAAGGCTGTCCAATTCTACTGTCATGTTACTAATATCCAGATGGTAGTCTGACCAAGAGCAAGATTATGTAAAAGTGGCCTGTACAGTGTCACCATATAGATATGCAAGTACTATAAGAGCTTAAATATGTCTCACAAATATCAGCCACAAAGATTGGTTTAAATATATTTAATAAATTGGTTTAAATATATTTAATAATAAATAATAAAAGAACAAGACAGTACACGGTGACTTCAGAGTTCAAAATCACAGGAAATATTTAAAACAACATTGCAGGACAGTCTCAAATAAATAAAGAAAATGACTAAGCAATACTTTATTATATTCCTATCTGAATCTAACAGAGTTACTATAGTCTAAAAACGTACTTACAGCAAGGCAAGTCCAGAAGGTGGCGATGAGTGGATGTGCTTGTTAGGTCAAAGACAAAATACAAAATGCACAGTCTCTCTCTCTCTCTCTCTCTCTCTCTGAGAGAGTTCTTAAATTAATATCAAACATTACTGCTGGGCTAGCTTGGATGACATCACTTTTTGTCACCTGACATCAGTTCCCAAGCTAACCCCCCCATTGTAGTGTTTGACATCTCTTTGTGAACATACATAGACAAAGGCTTCTGCTCACAGCTGTGCATCTGCTGGAAGTCATAAAGCAATAAAACGCTTCCTCATCTCAAACCTAGTAATTACTTCTGTTCCAAGACTATACAAAAATGTCTAGCTCTAGACATTGAGTCTGCTACTGAACTGAAACTGAGAGATAACTTTTATAGCAGAATCATAGAACAATTTAATTTCAACTTATTTCCTTGAAGTTTTGGTAGTTAACCCTCTATGTTCTATTTTTACTGTTAAAACATACACATTTACTCAATTACAATAGTTTACATACACTTCTATTCTAAGCCAGTAAGGCATGCTGTGGTTACATTTTAGCTCAGTACTTTACACCTTTACAGACACTTCTGTATTAATCAAATCAATATTCACAAACGGCATAGAATTATTTACAACATTCCAGATAGTTGGGGTGGCAGTATTTCCTTTTGTGACAGGAGTTATGAAGTTTATATGGAAAAAAAGGAGAAAAAGAAGATATAAGAAACTGGAGACTGATAATACTGAATAATATTGATTACAAGATTTGTATGAAAAATAATAAAAAAATGGAAAATAAATTATAGTAGAATGAATATATATATATATATATATATATATATATATATATATATATATATATGTATATATATATATATATATATATATATATATATATATATATAGATACATACACACACACACATTTATATATATATATATATATATATATATATATAGCTTTCTAGATAATGAAAACATGGTTGTAAAATATTGTAAATAGTGTATAATATGTAAATAATGTAGATCTTGTAGATAATATATTTAATAAAGGACCTCTACTCTTTTCAATGGGTGCTGTAGGATTTTGTTACATACACCTGCACTACCACCAATTCAAGCAGATGGGACTTCAGTTTAATGTCTTGTCTGAAGAATGAACTGGAAACATTTGATCTACACTGAAGCTAGTATGGTGAAAACATCTCTTGTATGTTCAAGTGAGCAGTAAGAGACTTTCTGTTTATTTTCTCCTTTTAGATGGATATCTAGTTTTGCATGTCTTAACTAGAAGTAAGATATTTTATTTGGTTATAGTTTTATGCCTAAAGACTGTCTATCTTAACGTGTTACAGTGTGCACATTAGCTTTTCATCTTGAATATTGTGTTTAACAAATGTACATCTGAACTTGCAATAATGTGCACATACTGTCATTTTATGTGAAGGAAGCATGAGGCACAAACTTAATAGTGCTGTTGAACTGGAAGTTCAAACCAAGAACTTTTTTTTCACATTCCCTTTTGTCAATGGGAAAACGTTAGATGAGAAGTTCCTGTGAATTTCATTTGCAGTTTTGAATTTTGCCACCTTTTAGAGAGAAATCTGTTGTGAAGTGACTGAAAACTTGGCAGTAATGTTAAACTGCAGCCACTTGCTAATGTAAGACCCAGAATGAAGGAGAAAAAGCATTCCACTTCTGAAGCCTCAGCAGCAGAAGGATAGCGTGAGAGAATGAGAGAGTGCAAATTGTGTTCCAAACTATTACTGGGATATATTGCTGTTGAAAAGTGAAAATAAATGGTGCATTTCTAAACATAATGAAAGAACTGTTGGTAGTAGCAAATATTCACCATTAACATGACTGATGACTGGTTTGTATTGCAAAGGCCTGTCAGTCTGGAAAGAAGGAAAAGTTTTTTTTTTAATTTTAATTTTTCATTGACAACTGTTTTTTGTATAGTGATATAGCCATTTTGTTGTTTAGTCATTACAAAGCAGTGACATTTAAAATATTTAAGTTCCATCTTTCCCTATTTACAATAGAGATTTATAATTACTTGCAATAAGATCTTATGTTACAGACATAAGGAAGTGTTGTCTCCATCCAGTTTCTTACAATGTGTTGTGTACAATCTTTCAAGTTTATGAAGTGCTGATGAGAATTAAAGGATGTTGTTTGGTCAGTCAGCACCATCCCATTAAGCTTGCTGTTATCTATATTTTGGACGATATTTTTTGAGAGACATAGGGTGGTTGTAAGGGTACAACCTCCCCTAAGCCATGTTGCTAGGAATTAAGAAGCCAAAAGACCAAAAAAGCTAAAGCGTGTAGTAAGTTGTGGATTGACTGTCCTCTCAAGTATTACTGAACATGTGGAGAGGAGAGAAATGCAAAGGGGCTCCCCTTTTGGGGGAATAAAATAATTGTAGCCTCCTTCCACAGGTTATAGAATGTGATACTGGAGAGAGACAAGTTGATTATGTGCCAAGTGGCATAGCAACAAAAGTGTCACATGCTTTATGAAACTAGATGTGAGGCCATCTGAACCAGATGGCTCCAAAATGGGCAGTTTCTTTAGTTTTTTTTTTTGTCTCCTGATTTGAAACCTTCAAAAAGTGTATGGAAAGACTGAGGCCTTAATTATAGTTATCTTTTAGAAGTAAAGTGTCAAGTCAGGGGACAGTGCATAATGGAAGTCTGAATTGCATGGTGAATAGTGTAGCTATAAAAGAAATGCTAAAGATGGTTTAGGTTCCTAGGTTCATAGGTAAGTACTAGGCTAGCTGAGTTTGCAGGCTATTTTAAGCCTAGCCAGTTTTGCTTTTTGTACTCAAAATAACCTATCCCATTTGGTTATAGATTGGCCTTACAGATCCCATGGCTGATAATTATGTATTACCCCTCATGAGAATAAATGTGATCATACCATATATATAATCTGAGGGGACCCATACATGGGATAAAGCATTTAGGAGATGCATCTGTCCATTAGTAGTACAGGGAGCAGTCCTGGGGTAAATTTTCTGTTTCCCATCCATAGATCTAAGTTGCACTTGAAAATGGACAGGGATGAACTTTGGTTTATGTGGATGAGAAGTTTGTTCCAGAGCAGTGGTATCCTGTGCAAGATATACCTGTCCCTCCAAACTGTTCTGTTGATGTCGCAGAAGAGGTTTAGATATCTAGACCGAGTATTTCTGATGCCATTTGACTTTTGACAGGTTCTTAGGTAATTACTGGGCATGCTGTCCAGGAGACCATTAAAGAGCCTGGCCCAGATTTTCAGTTGCCCCAAAGCTCTGTCTGGTTACGTGACCTCCTTATACAGCAGGCAAATGAAGCCTGATGGAATCATATTCTGTACCACAGGATCTAGTTCATTAACAGTTTATAGCCTTAATCTTCTGCACTAACTGCTACAAATGTTGCCATTATTTTCCATTTAGGGTGGAGTGATGTTTAAGATTTTCTAGTAAATTATTAACTTCATTCCAGTAAGCATTTATGTTGTTGAAAAGCCTCACTTATCATGTCTTCAAATTGCTGACTTTGGCCTGATATTTTTGCATTGATTATTGGCAGGACGTCTTAGTATCTTAATATCTAAGTCAAGGTACATGTATAGGTATGGTATGTGCTCATAGTAACTCTTTACAACATTTTTAGAAACACCTTGCTATGGTTCTTTACAGACTGTCATTTGGGCAGCTGCAGCATTGTGGCTGTTTAAATGATTACCAACACTTCTCTACTGCATTGAAAGTATGATTAGATACAGCAAAGAGATTGTAATAGTTTTGAAACACCTGTTGCTAAACTGTAAAAAAAAAAAAAAGCTACATTAAGTTCCCTGCTACTGTTCCTTACACACACACACACACACACACACACACACACACACACACACACACACACACACACACACACACACACACACACACTGTTACTCAGGCAGCCATAACATCACAGCTGCTTAAATGATTGCTGTTACTTCTTATACTTTTTAACTGCTTTCAGGAGATGAGTAGCACCTCTTCTGATCACACCCCTAAATGTTTGAATTTGGGGTAGCTGCCCTTGACACCGTACCCTTGCTATGACTTTGGCAATATGAAAAGTTTAACCATTTGAGGTGTGAGCTTGAAATTGTAAAGAAATTTCAGGTTGTGTTCACTTCAGAAGTAAGCCATGGTATGGGCTTCTGTTTGGTATGCCTAGTAAGTAAAGGAAAGCACTCTTCTTGAACTGGAAGAATGACAATTTACAGAAACTGAAGGGATGTGCTACATTGTGCTTTTTCTTTAACAGAAAACCACTTTGTATGTACAAGATCAGATAAAATAATTGGTTTGTTTTTGTGGAGCTGTTTCCTAAAATTTTGTTGGGTTTATATTAGTATCTCAAACAAGCAAAATGTTGAATCTGACAATATTGACACATATTTGTCAATCGCACTATTAACTAAACTGTTAAATGACTGAAACTTAAATTGTCGAACAACATTACTTGGCCAACACCAGTTCCCACTATCGCAATCAATATACACACAAAAAAACTGTAAAATATAAATACATGCCTCTATATTATAGCCTAAATACAACAAATCGCATTTGACACCTAAATGCTGTTCAACTAACTTGCTCTTGTGGGGGGCTGCTCCCCCCACACCCCCTGCTAATTATATAAACCAACTCTGAGATCGCACTACAATGAGGAAAGGGCAAATTTTCTGATCCTCACTGTACCGCGATGACATTACATCGTAACATGTTACATTTACATTAATTATTTATTCACTTCATTTTAAGTAATGTAAAAATAGACACCTTATGATATCTATAAGACAAACGTCATGACGCCAGATGCTTACTAACATGACTTGGCCAACTATAAAAATTCGAGATTCCATCTTTTGCTCTTTAGTGGTTTGGCTGATTGCTACTTTCGAACTATATGTGTTGATCAACACTTATTCGACATTTTTCTCATTCAAGATACTAATATAGACCCGATTTTGTTTACAGGGTGTCAATGGTGCAGTGATTATTAGAAAAGGAGACTGAATTTCAGGGGGAAGGGTGAAGCTGTGTGGGGCATTGGTGAATTCTCTTATAATCAAGTTGTGATTACTGTTGTGTGGATGTGTGAAGCTGTGTGGGGCATTGGCAAAGCCTCTTTTAAACAAGGTGTGATTACAATTGTGTGGGTTATAGCTATAAAATATGTTTACTATCTGACTGACTAGAGATCCAGTATATCTTGTAACAGATATTTTTTTTTTTGAATTCCATTCTAGATCGACTGCAAGTGACTGTTATAATAAAATTTCAGTGACCCCCCCCCCCCACTCCTGTTAATCAGTTATGAGTGTCCCCTTTGGGATTATGTTCTATAGAACTAGGGACTGAGCTACACAGTCTGCAGGAATATATCTGACAGTAAGAACAACACTTCCCCCACATCTAGTTTTGGGTCATAGGCTCAGGAAATATTTGTAGAATGCATCAATGTTGGCAGGTTGTATTTTTTGTTTTAATCAGGATCCAGGTATTGCCACAGCTTCTGGGTAGTGTTTCTTAATGAAACAATCAGATGGAAGCTACTTATTCCTGATGGTGCCACCAGTGAGGTTAGTAATGCACAGGCGTTTTAGCTTACAGATTTTTGATAATGTGCCTGTATTATTTTCAGTGTTTCCAGTGAGAAGAAGTAGAGTGAAACTAATTATCATCAGTTAAGGAAGGTTTTGCAAGGCTGACTTGATGGATTTAGCTACAGTATGAGTATGCTCTCTCTCTCTCTCTCTCTCTCTCTCTCTCTCTCTCTCTCTATATATATATATATATATATATGCTAGCTACAAACAAGTATATTTGTATGGAATGCAGCCAAATGAGTACTTGGAGGGGCAGTATTGATGATAACTTTCTGTGTGAATTCTCGCTGTATTGATGTCCCTAAAAATGGTATTAGACTTAGGGTACATTGGTTAACATTCTCTGTGTTGTATAAGTGATTGTCTGAAAGAAAAGCTTAGCCAGTCCTTCAAATATAAGATGCAGGGGTCACTGAGGAACGGGGGTGGATGATGTCTTGTCCCACATCAGTGCACATCGTGGATTTCAAAGTAACATTTTCTTAAATCATTTCACAAAAAAAACTCCTTTAAGTCAGCTAGACACATTTAAGACAGCCTAATGTATTAGCTGCAGCACGCCATCTATAAACATTTTCTGACTGGTATATGTATGGACTAATATTAAATTGCAGTATGTATATGCCTAGAAGGGGTCACGCTGACCATGTAGTTCACTATGGCTGCATAAAATTATCAGTGGAAAGAAGCAGTGCCCTGACAGCTTTACTATACTTTGTTGAAGAGAAATTCCTCAAGCTTCATTTGCTCACAGGAAAAAAAATCTCAAGAGTCAGAAAGTCAATTGCTGTTTACCATAGGAAAAGCTAATTGTGCTCTAGCAATTACTCCTTTAGGGAGATTTCTTCTTTCTTCGAGTTGATGCAGTAGTGGAGTTGATATATATATATATATATATATATATATATATATATATATATATATATATATATATATATATATATATATATATATATAAGTTTGGAAGGTGTGGGTTGCAAAAAATGCTTAAAGTTGATTTTGTTAACCTTCCTATTTTTCCAGCATTATTGTTTGGTGTTTTGGAAGACTGGTGTTGTGCCTTTCAATATTTGATCGTAGAACCAACCCTGACTTGACTGACTAATGTAGAATAAAAGTACTTCATTATCAAAAATATGTAAATCGAAATTTAAAATGCTTATCTTCAATAAAGCATATGCTCAGAAGAAAGAGCACTAAATAAACAACCAGGGAAGCTTAACAGAGTAATTGTAGAAGCTTTAATGTTATCAAGAGTTGTGAGCTAAAATACAATCTTCTTCACTGAAAATTAAACCAAATTAGCAAAACACACACAGACACATACACACAAGGCTGACAATGGGGTATATTCAGCACAGCCCAAAAGAGGGAGCTGTTAACTAACTGTGTTGATAACTTTAGTGCATAGAATTCCATGCCCCCCCAACCCCCCCCCCCACACACACACACATGCAAAGAAAACATAGTAGTTGATCTGGCCCTGTGCCATTGTTTTTTCAAGGTCTGTGGTTACTATTAAGAATATATAGCTGCATGCAAGAATTGTTTGCAGCAGAACTATACAAATTCACTGTAAATTATTAGTTATATTATATGCATACCACTTCAAAAATAGTCCTCAAACTAGGCTCTTTGATTGGCTAAATAGACTATTTTTAGTAGTGGTAAACTACAAGTATCGCTACAAAAATATCCATTTTTGAAGAACAGCTAAATATAGCTGAACTTGCTGCCATTACAACTCTTAACAAATTTGAAAAAAATATATAGCAAAAAGAATCCAGTACCTTCAGTTTTTCACTGAAAGTTTTTTTTTAATTGCCTCTGTATTTTTTACAGTATTGCAAATTAAGAAAAAAGGGTCTTTAAAACAAATCTGCATGCTTATCTTACACAGCACTGTTAGTTACAGGAAATGTCCTGCACAATGGTCTGCATATGCATATGCACATAACAGCATGCACAATGCATGTATATGCTTATAATGGCATGCACAGTTTATAGGTGTGTACTAGGCGAATGGCCCTGGAGCGTTTATAAGCCTAGTCCATAGAAGTGCCCGGGACATCATGCTGCCGGATGTTGCATGTACATATACGAGCATACATAGCACGTTAGATATGAGAATTTCAGCATAAGCAGAAATTGTGAAAAAGTGTTAGTTTACAAAAGACTTGTTTATGAAAGGTAAGAAATAGCTTGTTTTAAACAATGGAAATGTACAATAGTAGTAATTATCTTTGTGTATGTCAGCTGTGTTAATATACCCACTTTTGGCAGTGTTTGCCCACTTGAGCTGCACCTTTGTAAATAATTGAATAAACTGGTTTGGCATATGAGCAAAGTGTTATAATTGTTATGTAATATATCTACGCTGTCTGCTGCATATAGCTGCTGAGTGTCTAAAGTGGTATTATTGAGGGTGCAAACAGTATAGAAGTTGGAGATATGGCTGATTTTTGACTGGTCGCTTCACTTACATGTGAGCTCTTTTAATGTGAGTTTGATGTTAGAGTATATAAGCATGATTGTGTCCATTGTGGGAATGTCTGTGCTATAAGGAGGATTTTTTAACTTTTTCAGCTAGTTTGAGCATTACTAGGATGGTAATGCCACTTTTGCCATATTGCGCTGATCAACAAATCACGTCTGAAATCTTTGGGGATAAGGAAATGGGAATAGCTTTGTTTTGTGGTTCAGGTTAGCCACTTGATGCACAATTCTGTAATTGATGAATTATGGCCAACAGATTTTTTTTTTTATGTTAGCTGACTTGCTTCGCAAAGGCTTGAAGTGTTCATTGTATGCAGCTCAGCATGTGTTGCATACATGCTGCATATGTTATGGGCTTTGTGTATAAGATACAGCTGTGGTACATTAGTTGTACATGTGCACCCACTAATACAGCGCAGACCATGCTTATAAATGCTGATAATAGAACCAGGAAAATATTTTACTTCTGCTTTATGAAATCACCTTCTGTGTTACTGACAGGCATTGCTAATGTTATTGTATTTATTCATTAAACTATCAGAACCATATCATATTGATATTTTCTAGTGAAACTGTTGAAAACTGCCAACATTTTGAAAGCCATATATTTAATGTCAGCCCTCAAACTCTTGGCAATTGAAATACAGTTGCATTAATATAGTTATTGTAATAGTAGATGTTTAAATAATGGGTCATTACTGAATGAATTACATACATGCATGCTCAAATAACATGATCAATGCTGTAAGAGGTACATTCATGTATGGGTATTACCTGTAGGTGGATGTCAATCCCATGACCTAATCTTTTTCAGCAACTGGACATCCCTTTTTTTCTGTGGATACGGTCTCTCATTATGACTTTTAGTGGGAGCCTGACTATATAAGGCAGTGTAGCTTGGATCCTACCCTGTTGTTTTTTCGGAACCCAGTGTAAGGTAAAAAGATACCATACAAACAAATGTTCTTTGTATGCTAAAAGCCATGAAAATCTAAGCCAAACCTATGTAAAGAGACTTAAATAGTAAAAAATGACTTGTCTGAATGTACCAAACAGCTACTAAATATATAATTTACAAATCTTAGAGGGGCACCGAAACAAGAGAGCAAAGTCCATACTGGCAGAAATTCTTTATTTTAAAAAACATTAGTGCTTTCGGGTGAAAACCCTTCATCAGACAAACTTCATATTCAATAAAACTGCTTTAAATATCTATAAAATTTCATTCATTTAAAAAATCAACCAATCACATTGTATGCTTGATCCGCCTTTTCTTTAAGGCCTGTTTTAAAGGAACAGAATTGTTTAACCCAGGAAGGCTATCAGCTGCCAGTTGTATAATCCATCTTAACTCTGCATACTAAGTGTTATTAACTAAGTCACCCCCCTTCTACCCATTTGTACAATACGCAAAACCATAAATGAAAAAATGTGATCTGGAAACTTAGAAATGTGCTGAATGGTGCAATATTCTCGTTTTTAATTTGCAATTAGTTTTTCCTACATAAAAGCTGGGGCATGATCTGCAGCACATCAGATAGCTCACATTTTCTGTATGACAATCTGCATAACATTCAAAGACATATTTTCTATTTGTAATGGGATGTATGAAATAGTTTAAACCATTCACAAAAGAACATGCCTTACAGTGCCTACAGGGAAATGTTCCCTTCCTACCATAAGCAGAAGATGCGCTTAATGCAGATTTCTTATTTTTCAAGCCTGGTTCATGACATAACATATCCTTAAAATTACTATTACGTTTAAAAGAAAACCTGGGTACTTCATCTATCTTATCTTTCAGACTATGATCACTTCTTAGTATTTTCCAATTCTGTTTAATAATATTGCAAATCCCTTGTTTATTGTTACTATAGCATAACATTGTTTTTGGCTTTTTATCATAATTAGAACGTGCCTTTACCCTGTTCTCCTGTTGCTCATTGTTATTAGAGAACCATGGACTAGCTCTGTCATCCCTACATGACAGTATACGATTTTTACTTATTTCTAAATTCTTCTTTGGGTAACCTTTTTCCAAAAGATGTTCATTTAACACATTAATCGCTTTGTGAAATACATTAATATCTGTACATAACTGGGAGACTCTATATCCTTGTCCCTGTATAATATTATGAAAAGTATGCTTAGGATGCATACTTCGTGCATTCAAGTAATGATTTCTCCAACAAGGTTTCCTATGAAGGGTTGTATGTAACTTACCATGCATGTCCTTGTTTAATGTTATATCCAAAAAAGCTATGATATCATTGCTGTAGCTTGTGGAAGACTTAGAAAGTCAATGGTACTTTCTAAGTAATCAACACATTTCAACAACTCATTAGCACTCTGCGCCCATAGCAAAAAAATATCAACAAATCTGACATAAAAAATAAGTGGTAACTTCCACTGATGTTCACTTCCAAAAATGTTCTGTTCTTCCCAAAAGGCTAGTAGTAAATTAGCATAAGAATTTGCACAGGGTGTGCCCATGGCAACACCCTGTGCCTGTCTGTAATGTACACCATTACAAATGAAGATATTGTTTTCTAGTACCAATTTTAATGCCTCTATAATTAAAATGTTTGTATTTTCATCGTATACCTTTGTATTATTCAGTACTTCTCTCACTGCCATTACACCAAATTCATTGGTGATAACTGTAAACAAATTAACATCTAATGCCACCATCAGCATATTAGTCAAATCTAGTCCTTGACTGACATCAAATAATTTGGATGAAAACTGTGCAGAATCTTTCAAAATCCTTGGAAAATGTATAAGAAGAGTTTTTAATTTTTCTTTTACCCATATGGATAAGTGCTGAGTTACCCATCCCTGCCAAGAGACAATCGGTCTCATGGGTGGGGGTAAGATATTCTTATGCGTTGTAGGCAAAGCTTTAAAAAGGGGAATTACTGGATGTTCTATATAAATAAACACATACAGATCATCTTCTAATACTTCATTTAGCCTTAAAACCTTTAGTTTCTGACCCACCTTGTGTATATATTGTTTAACCATCAAGGGGGAAATAGGTAGATACGTTTTAATATCACTAGTTAAAACATTTAGAGATTTTATATAAGCTGTAGAATCCATTACTGTCACTGCCCCTCCCTTTATCTGCTGGTTTGATAACCAGTCTTTCATCATTCATCAAATCTGTTAATGCTCACCTTTCTAAATATGTCAAATTATTAAATCTACAAGGTGCATCATCTAAATACTGCCTGATATCATTCTCACAAGTTTTTAAAAAGGTTCATACAGTAGGATGCATTGCTGGCACAAAAGTGCTCAGATGTCTCAAAACATTACTATACATTCGGCTTGCCCCAAACATGTCATGTAAAATTACATTCCACCTAAACAGGTGTAAATCAAGTATTACTTCACTGAGTTCTGATGCCCTGCTGGGTACAAATGATAATCCTCTACTCAAAACATTGAGTTGTTCTCTGATTAATTGTACACTAGATATATTAAATACATTACAGTCATTATCAATAGTTCATGATTCTCCACCTCTTCACGTCCCTCTGTGTTGAATGTCCTCGTCTGTTCTCTGTTTTCTTCCTTACTGGCACAGGAAAGGTTGGAAAAGTCATCGAACTGTTCTTTACTACTGAAAAAGAAGATAAAGGAGTCTTCAGTCTTGCCCCCATGCTGGTACTAGGTTGTTGAGTCGTTTGAATGGCATCATCACTCTGTGCCACTGTGGTAATGTTGCTATGGTTATCCATAGCAACCGAAGAGGTTTCTGTTGTTATCGCTGCATCTACTGGAATAGTATTTACATTTTGTCGACCATTAACAACCTCTGAAACATTATTATGCTCAGCATTTATTTATGAATTACTACTACCAGCTGCATTCAAATTGCTCCAGCCGATTCTTGCGGCCAAGTGAATATACAGCCAGACATAAAGTCTTGATAGTCCCTTTGCAGCTTTTTCATTTTTGTTTGCTGCAGCTTACTTTCAAAGAGAGCTACTTTGTTCAGTACCTGTGTAATTTTATTCAAATGTTGGTCTGTCATATAATGTAGACTGTTCTGTAAATCTTTAACCTCACCATGGAGCTCCTCTTCCACAGGTGAGAAATATTCTATAAGGAGATTCATATATCAAAAGCTTGTATCTAGGTTAATTTGTTGCCAGTGTGCTAGCAAATCAGGGTGAGTATCTCCTCAAAAATGAAAAAGCTGCTAAGGTAGTATCAAGTCTTTGTGTCTGGCTGTATATTCACTTGGCCATGAGAATTGGCTAGAGCAGATTTGAATGCAGCTGATAGAAGTGATTCACAAGTAAATGCTGAGCATAATAATGTTTCACAGGTTGTTAATGGTCTACAAAATGTAAATACTATTCCAGTAGATACAGCGATAACAACAGAAACCTCTTTGGTTGCTATGGATAACCATAGTAACGTTACTGCAGTGGCACAGAATGATGATGTCACTCAAGCGACTCAACAGCTTAGCACCATCACGGGGGCAAGACTGAGGACTCCCTTCTCTTCTTTTTCGGGAGTAAAGAACAGTTCAATGACTTTTGCAACCCTTCCTGTGCCAGTAAGGAAGAAAACAGAGAACAGATGAGGACGTTCGACACAGAGGGACATGAAGAGGTGGAGAATCATGAACTGACTATTGATAATGACTGTAATGTATTTAATATATCTAGCGTACAATTAACCAGAGAACAACTCAATGTTTTGAGTAGAGGATTATCATTTATTCCCAGCAGGGCATCAGCACTAGTGAAGTAATACTTGATTTACACGTTTGGGCAGAATGTAATTTTACATGACATGTTTGGGGCAAGCCGAATGTATAGTAATGTTATGAGACATCCGAGCACTTTTGTGCCAGCAATGCATCCTACTGTACGAACCTTTTTAAAAACTTGTGAGGATGATATCAGGCAGTATTTAGATGATGCACCTTGTAGATTTAATAATTTGACATATTTAGAAAGGCGAGCGAGAACAGATTTGATGAATGATGAAAGACTGGTTATCAAACCAACAGATAAAGGGGGGGGGGCAGTGACAGTAATGGATTCTACAGCTTATATAAAATCTCTAAATGTTTTAACTAGTGATACTAAAACATATCTACCTACTTCCCCCTTGATGGTTAAACAATATATACACAAGGTGGGTCAGAAACTAAAGGTTTTAAGGCAAAATTAAGTATTAGAAGATGATCTGTATGTGTTTATTTACATAGAACATCCAGTAATTCCCCTTTTTAAAGCTTTGCCTAAAATGCATAAGAATATCTTATCCCCACCCATGAGACCAATTGTCTCTGGGCAGGGATGGGTAACTCAGCACTTATCCATATGGGTAGAAGAAAAATTAAAAACTCTTATTATACATTTTCCAAGGATTTTGAAAGATTCTGCACAGTTTTTATCCAAATTATTTAATGTCAGTCAAGCAATGGATTTGACTAATATGCTGATGGTGACGTTAGATGTTAATTTGCTTACAGTTATCACCAATGAATTTGGTTTAATGGCAGTGAGAGAGGTATGGAATAATACAAAGGTATATTATGAAAATACAAACATTTTAATTATAGAGGCATTAAAATTGGTACTAGAAAACAATATCTTCATTTGTAATGGTGTACATTACAGACAGGCACAGGGTGTTGCCATGGGCACACCCTGTGCAAATTCTTATGCTAATTTACTACTAGCCTTCTGGGAAGAACAGAACATTTTTGGAAGTGAACATCAGTGGAAGTTACCACTTATTTTTATGTCAGATTTGTTGATATTTTTTTGCTATGGGCGCAGAGTGCTATTGAGTTGTTGAAATGTGTTGATTACTTAGAAAGTACCACTGACTTTCTAGGTCTTCCACAGGCTACAGCAAGGATATCATAGCTTTTTTGGATATAACATTAAACAAGGACATGCATGGTAAGTTACATACAACCCTTCATAGGAAACCTTGTTGGAGAAACCATTACTTGAATGCACGAAGTATGCATCCTAAGCATACTTTTCATAATATTATACAGAGACAAGGATATAGAGTCTCCCGGTTATGTACAGATATTAATGTATTTCACAAAGTGATTAATGTGTTAAATGAACATCTTTTGGAAAAAGGTTACCCAAAGACGAAGAATTTAGAAATAAGTAAAAATCGTATACTGTCATGTAGGGATGACAGAGCTAGTCCATGGTTCTCTGATAACAATGAGCAACAGGAGAACAGGGTGAAGGCATGTTCGAATTATGGTAAAAAGCCAAAAACAATGTTATGTTATAGTAACAATATATAGGGGATTTGCAATATTATTAAACAGAATTGGAAAATACTTAGAAGTGATCATCGTCTGAAAGATAAGATAGATGAAGTACCCAGGTTTTCTTTTAAACGTAATAGTAATTTTAAGGATATGTTATGTCATGAACCAGGCTTGAAAAACAGGAAATCTGCATTAAGCGCATCTTCTGCTTATGGTAGGAAGAACATTTCCCTGTAGGCACTGTAAGGCATGCTCTTTTGTGAATGGTTTAAACTATTTCATTCATCCCATTACAAATAGAAAATATGTCTTTGAATGTTATGCAGATTGTCATACAGAAAATGTGAGCTATCTGATGTGCTGCAGATCATGCCCCAGCTTTTATGTAGGAAAAACTAATTGCAAATTAAAAACGAGAATATTGCACCATTTGTCATCTATTAGACAGAAGGGTGATCGCAATGCTTTATATCAGCAGATTTCTAAGTTTCCAGATCACATTTTTTCATTAATGGTTTTGCATATTGTACAAATGGGTAGAAGGGGGGGGGTGACTTACTTAATAACACTGAGTATGCAGAGTTAAGATGTATTATACAACTGGCAGCTGATAGCCCTCCTGGGTTAAACAATTCTGTTCCTTTAAAACTGGCCTTAAAGAAAAGGCAGGTCAAGCATAAAAAGTGATTGGTTGATTTTTTAAATGAATGAAATTTTATAGATATCTAAAGCAGTTTTATTGAATGTGAAGTTTGTCTGATGAAGGGTTTTCACCCGAAAGTGCTAACATTTTTTAAAATAAAGAATTTCAGCCAGTTTGAACTTTGCTGTCTTGTTTTGGTGCTGTTTTTACAAGTATTGTCTGAGAGGAGTCCTTAAGGGAAGTGAGAGGCTTGTGTTTTGCTCTACAAATCTTAGAGGGGGTAATAAAGAAACTGCAATGTGTGAGGGTATCAACCTTTGCTTAACATCAGGTATGGTGCAGTTGTATTCTAAGGAGATTTATGGATGAGATTGTTTGGATCTGTGCAATGAGCAAATGGTATATAGGGAAAACACACAGGGCTGTATAAGTCAGAATGCGATACAGTTTTCAGATTTAAATAGCAACAATGTATTCATCCCAGTTGCTGCACATGCCTGTCAGTGCCACCTAAGTCTAATGGCAGACTTAAATTTTGTGTTTTGAAATGTCCTTATGTATCTGGTGGAGGGGGTAGGAGTACATCTTTGAATTGGTACAAGCTAAACTCATCCCAAATTTGATATATTGATTTCTAAAAGTTTAAACGACGAAGTATTGTGATTGACATCATATAGTTTAAACAATACAAAGTCTTACATTCAGATTTATTAATATATATTCTTTTTCAGCAGAAGATTTTGATTGGTTTATTTTTATTGGTTATGGTAATCAGTTAATTTCATGCAGTTTAGACAGTACAAAGTCTTACATTCGGATATATTAATATCTATCATTTTTCAGCTGCAATTTTTTTGATTGGTTTATTTTTTACTCTGGAGAGTTCTTTTCCCTCCCTCTTAAGTAGATCAGTTCATTTCAGATAAATTTCTGAATGCTTTTTATTTTATTTTGTTTATGAATATGACAGCTCATATAATAATATAGTGCATTTATTTATAGCTTAGTTTTTTAATCAGCATCCTTTCAGTGCATTTAGTAGGGAATCTGTTTTTTTTCACACTGTATGACACTGTTTCTATTTTACAGAAAATTGAGCAAGCTCTTATTAAGATTTAAATTGGTTTAATTAATGATTAATATGAAAGATCTTAACTGAAATCCACAAGAGCATAGAATCCACCAGTATTGTAGAACTTCGACAAGGTACAAGGTTTGATTCTGACCTCTGTTTAATAGCTAAGCTTGTAGTATTCAGCAGACTGATAGTGTAATGCATAATTTATATTGGTTGGGGGTTGGTGTAATAGTTAAGGTGTTTATCTCATAGCATACATCTCAACTGTACAGATTTTGGCAGAATGTACAGATTTATGTCTTATATTTTTGGTCTATTCCTCATAAAATTTATCATTTTCTGGCAAATCACTGAAATGATCTGAGGATTAAAGTCAATAAACAATGACATACATTTGAGTTTCAAACTTCAAATCCTTCAGAAAATGTATTTTAAAACAAATCCTGTTACTCTAGCAACTTTCTAAGTTTATAAGATCAATATTTAAAATCTGTCCCTATTTTTGGGCTTTTGTCCCCCACATTTTATCAGGCTTTGTCCAGATTTCTTGCACTAAGAGGTTGAGAGGTATGCCTCACAGACTAGAGGTACAGGGTTTGATCATCTCCAAGGAGAATTAAGTAGGCTTAAAATAACCCACAAGGGTAGCTAGCCTAGTGTTTACCAATGAACCTTTGAACAAAGCTCTGTGGTTTAAGCTGCTGGCTCTATTTCTCTGATACACTTTGTCAATTATTATTTCAAATCACTAGGATATAAAATGGGTAAATCATTGTCTTAAGGAATGTTGTTAGTGTGCATGTGGGCAGATTGGAACAGATGACACGAGGGAACATTACTAGTTATTATCAAAGATCTATCTTGCTGGATAGCGCCTTATTGCTGCTGGTGCCTTAGCTTTCCATGCTTGCAGTTTTTATGGTAACATCTTTCTCTCTCTCTCTCTCTCTCTCTCTCTCTTTCTTTCTTTCTTCCCCCACACACATACTCTCTCTCTGTCCATCTGTACTTCTACCTCTGCCTGTATTGCTACATTCAAAAGGACAGCCAGTCATATGATCTCCTTACTATGATTCTTGAGAAAGCATTCAGTTGTTGTTGTCTTTCGGCTTATCCCGGTTAGGGGTCACCACAGTGGAGCTCCGGTCCGCTAATGATTGGCAGTAGATTTTCACGAACGCTGAGGTGCAGCTCAACGTCCAATCTTCAATGAAGGCACGCCCATTTACGCATGTCTTTTGAACGCCCACCCAACGCACATTCAGTAAAGGAGGAATAAAAGCCAAGGTACTATTTAGAGCCTAAGTGGGAAGGTCAGTAATTTCAGATCCCATGTTAATTGTCTGAGAACAGACATCTAGGGTAACCAACTTCCCTTTTGCTACTGAAGATTCTTAACATCAGTTGCTATTTCACCTACCAGTTGAGGAGCCAAAACAGCCAATTTATGTGCTGCTTCCTCTTCTATTAACCCTGGTGAGGCAGTGAGGTGTTGGGAAGAATAGGGCGACTTGACAGGATATCATTCTTTGGACTAAGGAAGAGAATCCTAACACTAGAATATGGAAGGTGAATAGTTTTGCTCAATACAGCAGGCCTTGACTCTTTGTCATCAATGCCTGCCAATGTGGAACATCAGATGTCAGGTCTATACCTTTTAATTTTTAATGTTACGAGTAGAGGATTTTTCATGTTTCTTTTTTCTGTTTTGGAGAAATTCCCATCTGCAAATGTTTGGTTTAAGATCCAATTGAAATAAGCAGTAAAAAAACAAAGAAAGAAAAAAAGAAAACAGAAGAAGTAAGAGGTAAAACAATTAATACTTAATGCTGTTGTGGCTACATTTTCTAAATAATTATGTTTGGAACAATATTCACAATTATGTGAGTCATGATTCTCTTCTAAACAGAAAATATACTCTTCATGAATATCTTTTAGAAGAATCTCATGCCACAATGAAACCTTTCGGGATATTGCCTATGGTTTCATTAATCAAACCACAAACCCATAAAATATTAGTCTCTACATAATATTAGAATAAGATTGAGAAGTGGACTTCGTAATGAGGCACATTACCTCACTCAATGACTTAGGAGGATAAAGGAACTGAACAAAGCAATGCAGTATACTGTCTTATATACCTGGACAATCTGTAATGGATGTGACTTGAGTCTGTACTCACATGCCCCTAAGGATAGCTGACTACTAATAAAGGTTGCAACATGGGAGTGACATTCTCTTGCGGTTAATATCCTTACATCTTACCCTACATATTTCTAAATTATGTGTTATGACCACTATAGTGAGGATCAGTGTTCCATTAAACATTTAAAATAAATGGTACTTATGTATTATCGCAACCACATTGCAAATGTGTCTGAATTCTTGAAGTTATGGCCCAACAACTCTATCTGGCCTTCTAGGGGTTGGGAAAGCTACCAAACAGCTTTTTATTACATTGGCTGAACACCCAGGAGCAGTAGTAAGCCCCAATATCCTCTTCCAGCCTGACGTCCTTCAACAGATGCTTTCATTTTAAAGGTCGTGGACCCAGCTGTGCAAACAGAACACAGCAAGACAATGTAAGATGGAGTACTTACCCTGAATACCAATGCCAGGACAACCTGAGGATATGTAAACACTGTGAAAAATAAGTAGGTATGAAATGATTGCAAGTGTGTTTCTTTCTGCTTTTCTGCAATCTGGAACCACAGAACACATACATTGACATCCAATAAATGTACACCTTTCACCCGATGACATTTTGTAGCTATTCCCTTCCCCGGTAATGTCTTACAGGTTGATGGTTCTGAAACCATGCAAAAAGGGGTGAAAAGACAGTGTAAACAAACGAGAACGTTTTAACAGTATGGCTTGCTGTCACTTAAGAGAGATACGAAAGGATACCACTTCTGGGGGGCAAGATACCATGTGAGGGATGTAAAGAGAAAGCTCACAAACTGCTGTTTTTTCTCAAATGATTCTCACAACAACCCACTAGTTTTGGGTCACATGGCGCGCAGCTCGTCTCAACTACGAATAACAGAACTGTAAAATGTTGCATCCAGCGACCTTATCAGTTCATATTCAGGAAAGTAAGAACAGTGACTCGTTTGCCCTTGATTTCCACAATTATGACCAATTTGGAACCTGGTTGCGAGGGATTTGCAATGTGCTTGCGATAATATGTAAGTACCAAATAAATGTATATACTCACTGTACAGCATGACAGTGACAGCTGTCATTTTTTCAGTCCTAAAAGCAAATTGTATTTATTTATTGATTGATTGTTTTGCACATCAAAAGGAGATTTGTATTTGTTATACAAAATCAAGTTGGACTAGGTATCATACCTCTAAACCTCTTAGCACATGAATTCTGGACAAAGACAAAAATAATGAGAGGACAAAGGGTCAAAAATCAAAGACAGATGTTAACACTTCTCTTGTAAGCTTAGAAAGTTGCCAGAATAACAGGTTTTGCATTAGTATGCATTATCCAAATGAAAAGAAGTCTGAAATTCATCTTTAATTAGAAACTTCAATCCTCAGTGATCTGCCAGAAAAACACAGATTTTATGAGGAACAGATCAAAAATATGAGTCAAAATATCTAGTCACTCTACAAAATTCTGAACAGTTGAGAGGTATGCTAGGCATATAGGCCATATTTTTTGTTTTTTTCTATCTTTCTTTGCTCTTTTATAAGAAAGTATTAATTGGGGGTATCTGACAGGGTATAGTCCATTTTAATGGATGTCTGCTGAGAAAGGCTGAAAATATCTTAACATTTATGAATATTTTCAAGATGTTCACTGCTGATTATGAGGAACAGCAGCAGGAATAAGACTGTAGATCTGGCTGGCATTGTAACATTGTAACATTGTAGCAGTACGTTAATAGGAAATGAGCATGGTGAAAGGTTCTACCAATGCATTGTTGAACAGATATGTATTTTGTGGGAATGCATGGACTATTAATACTAGCAAAACTTTTCTTTCTGACCAGAGTGGAGTAAACTATGTAACTGGAGTATAAGTCAGACATGATGGATCATGGGATAGCATGCAATTCTCCCTTACAACAAACATAGTCATTAGAAGTCTGAGCATAGAGTCTGAGAAGTTACAGTTGTGCTGACATACAGAAATACATAATAAGAGCATTTACTCATTGCTTGCAAAATGAATAAATATTATTGATATTTCTTTTCAGACTTGTAGCCTAAGGATACATTCTATTGGCGTGTTAGAAAAATATGTATTAGTAATATGCATCGAGGTTTAAAAGGGTTAATACATTTATTCTGTTCACACTGCATGAATCTGTACAGCTATTCGAAACTTAACAAGAAGCATTTGATTTGAAGGTATACATATACGCGACTACCACAGGGATATTGTGAAAGTCCAACAATATTCTCAACAAGAAATGGCAAGCAACTTGGCGGGATTCACCCCACCAAGAGGCAGTCAGATTTTACTTTATTTGATGACATCTTGCTGGCAGCCCCCATCCAGCAAGATTGTAGAGAAGATAACATAGCGCTATTACGATTCTTAGCCGCTGAAGGACATAAGGTAAATAAAAGTAAACTGCAGCTTTGGAAAAAACAAGTCAAATACCTGGGATATGTAATATCCAAGGAAGGTAGAACATTAGAGGAGGACAGAAAAGTAGCAATTTTGCAAGCACCAAAACCCACTACCAAGAAGGAAATGATGTCCTTCCTGGGTACAACTAATTTTTGCCGGAGCTGGATTCCAAACTATGCTTTGGAATCTGCACCACTAACAGACCTTATATATAAGAAGCCTATGGCAGCACAGGATTTATTACAATGGACACCAGAAGCAGAATCTGCTTTCTGCAAACTGAAGCAGTTAATAGCATCCTCATTAGTTCTAGGATTACCAAACTACCATAAACGTTTTTTCCAAACTGTAGATTATAAGCAAGGTTATATGACATCAGTGTTAACACAACAGCATGGGGATAAGCAACGCTCCATTGCTTACTATTCATCACAACTAGACCCAGTGGCACGGTCCTTACCCCACTGTGTACAAGCAGTAGTTGCAGCTGCAATGGCAGTACAGGCTTCGGCCTCAGTAGTCTTATTCCACCCTCTCACTTTGAGAGTGCCTCATGCAGTTGCGATTATTCTACTACAAGAAAAGGTGGCATATCTTTCCCCTGCTAGGCATCTTTCCTGTATGACTATACTGTTGAGCCAACCTCACATGACAATTGAGCGATGCATGACTTTGAACCTTTCTACTCTGCTCCCGACCCCTGCAGATGGCACACCGCACCGCTGCCTGCAGGTAATTGAGCAAAAGACACTACCTAGAAAAGATCTCATGGATGTCTCCTTGTATGATGCCGAGGTGACATACTATGTGGATGGCTCATGCAAAAGGGGTCCTGCAGGACAGAACCTAGTAGGATATGCAGTAGTTTCTGACACTGAGATTATAGAAGCAAAATCTTTACCACACAACTTATCTGCACAGACAGCAGAATTGATTGCCTTGACACGGGCATGTATCTTAGCAAAGGGTAAATGTGTAAACATTTTTACTGACAGCCAGTTTGCTTTTTCTACTGTACATGTTTTTGCGCAACAGTGGAAAAACCAAGGAATGATAACATCTACTGGCAAACCTATAAATCATGCACAGTTTATTTTAGATCTTTTAGAATCTATTCAGTTACCTCAGAAAGTAGCCATTTGTAAATGCACAGCTCACAACAAGCAACAAGATAGGATTTCAAAAGGTAATGCAAGAGCTGATACAGCTGTAAAATAAGCCGCTTCTGAAGTATTTCTTTTAAATGAGGAACTACAACCCTCTGAGATTTTAGACTTAGAAATGTTAAAAACAATGCAGACACTCACTACGCAAGCTGAAAAACAAAGATGGGTAAAATGAGGAGCAATTCTCCAAAAGGGGCTGTACATCTCTAAAGAAGGGAAACCGATACTACCATCTAATTTGTTTAGATATGCAGCTTTGTTGAGCCATGGGAAGTGCCATATCTCAACAGAGGGGATAGTACAGCTGGTGAACCAGGTGTTCACAACGTACGGATTTACAAACTACTCTAAAAAATTTTGTTTGGCGTGTCAAATTTGCAACAAACATCATGCACAAGGGGCATTAAAGCCCAAGCAAGGGAGTTTCCCAACACCACCATATCCGTTTCACACTATCTGTATGGATTTCATAGAACTGAACAAATGTGAAAATAAGAAGTATTGTCTTGTCATTGTAGATATGTTTTCCAGATGGGTGGAAGCCTTTCCAACCAAAAATCCAGATGCAGCCACGGTGGCAAAAGTACTTGTCAAAGAAATCATCCCTAGATTCGGCATTCCGGAAAGGATCTACAGTGACAATGGTACACACTTTGTAAACCCAACCATACAGCAGTTAAGTAAGCATTTTGGTATTTCTTTAAAAAATCATTGTGCATACCATCCACAATCTGCAGGGCTAGTTGAAAGGCATAATGGTATATTAAAAAACAAATTGAGAAAGTTAATAGCTGAGACAGGAAAGAATTGGTTGTATTGTTTGCCCCTGGTGCTGTTGAGCATGAGAACTGTTCCGACTGCAAAAGGATTAATTCCTTTTGAAAAACTGTTTGGAAGGGCTTATTATACACCCCAATGGAAACTTCTCATGTCCTCAGACCAGGAAGCTAATTTTACACTAGCTGAATATATGAAGAAAGTTATGAATTCTAAACATCTGTTGCAGTCAAATTCTGTTTCAGATAGCAAGCAAACCGAGACATCAGAGGTGGCAGCGACACCCGGGGACTAGGTGTGGATAAAAGTTGTAAAGAAGAAGAATTGGTCATCACCAAGGTGGGAAGGTCCATACCAGGTGCTTCTTTCAACACCCACTGCAGTCAAGATAGCAGAGCAAGCTTCATGGATCCACCTGACGCACTGAAAACTAGTTAAAAACTTTGAACTGGACAAAAATCTTACCTCTCCATCGGGGCCCTCAGCACAAAGTCTGGCTACAAAGGGGGGTCAGATCAATAGGACTGATCCGTCTCAACCCCAGTGAAGAATCCATCAGTGCTGAAGGCCCTATTAGGGCAGAGAGTAAGATCACATGTCAAAAGCAAAAATGATGGATTCCAGAAAAATCCAAATACACCTACTTGGAAGAGTCGGAGAAAACAGGAATGCAGAACAACCGTTTCCTCAGAAGTATTGCATAATCATCCTGTTGACTGTACTAGTGACAATAATCTTTTTGTTGTAGCCATTCCTTTTCCCAGCCACACAAACTGAACTGAATAAGCGTGGAGAGTTGCACGTAGAGTGGCACCCAAACTTCAACACTTACCAGGCAATCAAATATGTGTATGCTGAGACCTTCAATGTTTCGAATTGCTGGATTTGCACAGCTTTGCCAACAGTATACGGGGGGTTATTGTTAACTTCAGTCCCCCTAGGAGCCAACAAGACCTGGGAAAACTTAGTCTATAATACATCAGATGTCACATCACAAGATAAAGTAGCATTGCACTTGTCTGTTCGACAGAAGGGGACTGTGTGTTTTTACAAAAATGATACAGTTCAGGTGGGTTGGAGCAATTGCAATGTGACTATTCCCTATAGATGCTACAATAAAACTGTTAACAAAGGTTCATATTGCAACACAAGCTATGATTCATTTTTTGAACTGATGCATAGGACAACTGATGAAGTAAAACATAATGCTGACCTCTATAAACAACTGATTATAGTTGACAAAAAAATGTTTCATCCAGAGCCAGGGCATAGTAATGTTACTACCAAAGTAGAAGATTGCGACTTTGTATGTGGTAGGAAAGCATATAAGTGGTTACCTGAGAATTGGCCTGGCAGTTGTTATTTGGGGTACCTGGTTCCAGCCATACGACACACAGCAGTTTTACCTCAGGGGAAAATTCAGTATGTTCGATGAGAAATCAAGAAGCCTGTCAACCCAGTGGGGAAAATCAATGCGGGCTGGAAAAACCATCATGCTGTGAGCCTAGGGAAAAATGGACTGTCACATATGGACTTGGGTGATACCATCATCTCATGGACAGGTGTACTGCCAGCATATGGAGCAACAAAATCAATCTGGGAACTGAGAAAACTGTCTAAACTTCTCGAAATAATGAACAATGCAAACTTTTCCACTCTAGAATTGGTGACTGATGAACTGACTGCCATGAGAACTGTAGTACTTCAAAACCGCATGGCTCTTGACTTCACCCTAGCGGTGAGAGGAGGTACTTGCGATTTAATCCAGGAGGAGTGCTGTTCATATATTCCTGACCACAAACACGAGATAGACAATCACCTTGAGGTAATTCAGCAGGTGTCGGCTATGACCAAGCCAGGACCAAATCCATGGACGGACTTTTTTCCAGAGATTGTTTGGGAGGTGGGGCAGTATCTTAATGAACATCCTGATTGCCATCTGTGTAGGAATGATCCTGCTGGTGGTATGTGTGTGCTGCTGCATCCCCTGCATGAAAAGACTGATTAAAGACTTTATAGACATGTCAGTTTCAGAAACCTTATACCAAGGTGCTGAACTTGAAGAATTGTTGAAAAATTGAAAATGCTTTCATAAGTTTAAACTGAATGACTCTCTTAACTGCAAATCCTGAGTAGGAAGAGGTTAGGGGAAGAAAAAAAAATGCTTATGCTTATTTTGAAAGTAGAATAAAAGTATTAAAAGGGGGAAATGTTAGAAAAATATGTATTAGTAATATGCATCGAGGTTTAAAAGGGTTAATACATTTATTCTGTTCACACTGCATGAATCTGCATAGCTATTAGAAACTTAACAAGAAGCATTTGATTCCTGCTAAGGTCATGAAAATAACAAGAAGTAATTCATTTCCACTAGTGTCATGAGACTTAACAAAGAGTTATTGATTTTCTGCTTATGCCATGAGAAAGTACACAGCTGCTAGAAGCTTTGATAAGAACACAATGGATGCTTGAAAGTATAAACCGTAGTCAGCATTACTTGTACCTAAGCTAGAAATGTACCTTGAATCTAGGCAAAATGTAACACATATATTAGAACTGCACAATTGAAGAACTGAAAGTTTGTGGTGGGCTAAAATAAGCCCCAAGGCCAGGTTGTTTTTCTCAAATGTTTTGTAAATCAGCAGTTATTCTCAACTACTCAGCAATTAGTCTAGTAACATTTTCTGTAGAACAATACAGAAAGCTGTGTCTAACTACGTCAGCAATAGAAGTAACATTTCTGTGTGACATGGAAAGAACTGTATAAAAATGCCATACTAATTATTAATATTCAGACAAACCATTCTGCCAGCATGCTTTGTCTCCTTGCTGCAAGTTAATAAAGGGTGCCTTGCTTGAACCTTACGTGAATTGGTCTTTGAAGTTTTTTCCTTTGACATGGCATATGCACATTTTATGACTTTGTTTGTTTACTGGGGTAGTGGACCGATCCTCTGAGATCATTCTGGATAATGTAGTTATATTACTGAATCCAGATCAGACTGATAGTGTTTCTTCAGAGCACCTCACATTTGCAACATATTTTCATTTACAGATGCTGGCAAATATCCTGTTTACCATCCTATCAAATTACTCATCTTCTCACTGTGCCCATACATTGCCTAACAAAACATTTAGAATAAAATGGTGGGTGAAATATCATTTTCACTTCCACTTTTTACATCTCATACTTCTTTGGACCAAATAGTGTAAACAATCTCACTGCAATCCAGTCCATGTCAAATATAACTTAAAGTCAGCACTAACAAGCACTTTTTGTGTGTTGTATTTTCCATCTGTGCATTTCCTCCATAATATTCTGGTATTAAAAGCTTTTCTTACCTTCCATGTTGCAGTGTTGTGTCTGAAGTAAGCAAACATCCTCATAAACCAATGATATATTTCATTCAGTGTCAGCTGCTTCTCAGGGGACTCCAAGATTGCCTATATATATCACAGGATTATACAAGGAAGTAATGGATCACATGTTTAAAGTAACTGATTTATGGTGATGATACTTTGACTAATGGACACACACCTGATAAATAACTAACACTTTACATATAAAGCTTTTTCCAAGTATCCCTGTCATCATGCAATCATATAAAATAACATATTACTCAAAAATTACATGCATCAAGACAAAATATTTCAAGCAAGACAATTAAGGCCAAAAGTCATACTAGATTAAGAATCATCCCTGTGAGTCAGAAACATTTTCTGTGTTGTGGTAAGCAATTTTGCACAATGAGCAGCCACATGCAGGGTGTGGGCAGTTCAGAGACACACTGACTGGGTGCAGAGAAACCTGACAGAATCAATGGCTTGCATGGAATGCTAAAGGTGGTATACTGAGATGGTGATAAGCAACACTATTAAAATGAGGGCTTACATGATCTAAACGAGGATAAAACAGCATACTGGAGCAATTCAGAGATGTAGATATGCTGCTACTAGAGGCACTAGTTCCAGTGTTAATAGTGCAGTAAAATCCAGGAGGTGCTGGCTGTGAATAATGAAAAAGTTTATGGGGTAGCTACCACACTAGTAAGCCTGTATATACAAGAGTCTGTACCTGCTCCTGGTAGTCATGGTGTTGCACATTGCCACCCCTCACAACACCTTGTATTTCATCTGAGCCCAGCATCCAATGCTCTCTACTTCACTGACATTTTGGACCATTATAGTGTGGATAGAATCATGATGCAGGATCTAGTTAATCAGTATCACATGGCTCAGTCCTAGACCCTTCCACATTTGTCATAAACTTGCTTAAATTAAACATAGCCATTAGTAGTCTGAGCATATTTGTTGACAACAAATTACTCTTTGATCACCATTTATCAGTTATATTCAGAAGATCTTTCCATCTAGCACAATTTATTCCTAAGAGCATCTCTTTCAGGCCCATTGAAGTCTTAGTTCCTCATTAGTTCCTCTCTATACATCTCTCAGTAGACCTATCATTGAATACAATGCCCTCTTGCACCCTTGTGGCAGGAGAGCGCAGTCATGGACTTATCTGATTCAAGGTTGTTGGACCAGTCCTCAGTGTTGAGTTTTCCATTTGGTTAATTGGTTTAAAAAATGTTTTTCTTAGCTGCTATATAAAGCCAGCATTTGCACAGGTTTGCACTTGTTTTAGCCTAGCTACACAAGATTTGGCGACTAGTCACTGTTCTACTGTGACCTCCAGATCAATATGAGGCATCTGCTGTCTGCTGTATAACTACCTGTTTGCTCTGTTTTTTGCACTTTTTACTTTATTTTTACTGTATTTCTGTATATTTCTGCATTTTAACTGTTATTTCTTGCTTTATTGCATTTTGTTTTAGCTATAGCATAGTCTAGATTCAGTTTTGTTGGATCTAGGTCTTTTTTTTGCTTTATCTAAGCACTAAAATCCAACTATCTTTTGTTGGAGAGGGCCGTCTTTGGCAGGATAGTGTAGTCAAGGACCCGTCTGATTCAAGGTTGTTGGACCAGAGCTCACTGTTGAGTTTTCTAATTGGTTAATTGGTTTTAAAATGGTTTCTCTTAGCTGCTATATAAGCCCCACGTTTGCACGGGTTTGCAATTGTTTTAACTGAGCTACATCAGATTTGGTGACCAGCCACTGTTCTACTGTGACCTCCAGGTCAGTCCGAGGCATCTGCTGCTTTAAATGAAAAATAAACACCTGTTTGCTCTGTTTTGTGTACCTTTTTACTGTTTTTCACTGTATTTCTGTATATTTCTGATTTTAACTGTTTTTACTGCTTTGTTGTACTTTGTTCTTGCTATATAGCATAGTCTAGATTCAGGTTTGCTGGATCTAGGTCTGTTTATTTTATCTGAGAACTACAATCCAACTATCGTTTGTTGGAGAGGGCCCCCTTGCACCCTTGTGGCAGTCAAGTGCAGTCAAGGACCCATCTGATTCAAGGTTGTCGGACCTGAGCTCACTGCTGAGCTTTCCAATTGGTTAATTGGTTTAAAAAAGGTTTCTATTATCTGCTATATAATCCCTGCATTTGTGCAGGTTTACACTTGTTTTAACAAAGCTACACAAGATTTGGTGACCAGCCACTGTTCTTCTGTGACCTCTAGATCAATCTAAGGTATCTGCCGATAGCTTTACCTTAGTCAACTGCTTGTGCTCTATCAGAGGTATCTCATGGTTGTCTCTCATTGCCAGGAGAAACTTACAGAGAATCCTATGTGATATCACACAAGTCCCACCCATTAAGCCCGTCGAACTTTGTACATGACCTCACCCAGTCATTTCTGTCTTCTCCCTCTTACTGACTACACTACTGTACCCTGCACTGTAGATGGACAATTTCCCACCATTTCTTTAGCCAGCCTGGTCAACTTAGGCATCCTGAGACAATGTAGCAATTGTCTCATGTACACAGACAACCAGCTTCTCCTAATTCACACAAATTCAATATGTGAGAGATGCATCTATATTAAGAATCTAGAATCCGGGATCTCTCACTCACCAGTCAGTACACCAGACACAAAGCAGGTTGTCAGCTTACACACCTCATCTCTTCCACCAACCACACCACCAACACCTAAACCTACATATGCAAAGGTCCTCACCAGTAACTAACCTAAAGATCAGAGACTTCCCAAACACAAACACGCTTCACATAATACATCCTCAGTAGACCGCTGTACATATAAGAATCCATGCACCTGTGTTTCACAAAACAAACCCATAAGACATAACATTAAATATAACATCCTAGTCATAGGTGACTCCATTGTGAGACACACAGATGTCCCACTCACCAGGTTGAATAAGGAAAGGGTCACAGGTGCTAGAATCTGCTACATCATGCACGCGATCAAGTCTCTCAACAAAAAGTGCTGCTATTACTCTGTCATAGACCATGTTGGTGTGAACGACTTGAGATGTACCTCACTGGACTATATGAAGAAAGACATGACTGAGCTCTTTGATTATGTGTGCCAGACAGGTACATATCTAGCCTTAAGATGCATATTACCTTCACCTAGGATGATGCCACAATATAAACAAAAATGATTGACTTCAACAATTGGCTTAGTTTCCTGGTGTCATTCTAAGGGGATCCAGTACCTGTCAGCCTGAGATGATATTGTCAATAGATCTCGATGCTTTGCCAGAGATGGTCTTCACCTGTCACCCCTGGGATTTCACTTACTGGCTAAGGCTCTTGCCTCCCCCATAGTGCCTCTTTTAGGCAAGGTCACAAGAACAAAATTCATAATGTAAAAATATCCTTAAAAAACAACCTCAGGGTTATGCTGCTAAATGCTACGAGTCTAAACCTGAAACTGCACTCTCTGGAAGCAGTCCTCACCTTAGAAGATGCTGACATCTGTGCACTCACAGAGACTTGGTTTGAGGCCGGAGAAAGCACCCCGGCCATACCATGTTACAATGCCTTCCACATGTTTAGACCACAAAATGAGAGTGAGAGAACTAAAGGAGGTGGAGCATCATTTCATCAAAGATAAATACATATCCAGATTAAACAGAATTGAACTACTCCAGGTACAAAGGCAAGACCCCTCTCCAAGTTACTGGCAGGTATAGGACCCCCTCCATGATCCAGGATACACACACTACCTACCTGGATTTACATGACTAACTCAAGATACAATCAAACACCTGGTTATGGCAGACTTTAATTACCCATCCATAGATAGTACTAATGTACTTGCCCAAAGGTTCTTGAAATTCTTCAGCTCCAATGACCTGGACCAGTTGGTTGATACCCCACAAGGGGCTCAAACATTTTGGATCTGGTGCTCACCAACATGGGCGACTATTGCACCACCCCAAGTGTGCGGCCCTCCCTGGTGAAATCTGATCATAAGGCAGTCTCATTAGAAGTAATAATTACATCTGACCCACCTACAGCAGAAGCTAGATTAAAAAAAACTTCTCCAAAGCCAATTACAACCTATTACAAGATGGCATTAATATCTTCATAGCTCCTGAACCCCACTGATGGCAAGGACACCTATACCGGGATATACATTAATGCTTTGTATAAACATCTATACAATTGCATTGACTCAGCTGTACAGGACAGGATCAAAATAACATAGATCTTCAAAAAAGAACAAACCTGCCTGGTGGACATCTACCATAAACAGGTTATACAATAGAAGAAATAAATTGTTGTCTTAGAGCAGAAGAAACAGTCTCATAATTGGAAGCACTTCATCCTCTACTTAAATAAGCAAATAAGGCACCTTATAAAGCAATCTAAGGTTAATCATAAGGCATTCTTTAGCTGCAGACATAACCTCAAAGGAAAAAGCCAGATTTGTCCAGAACTTGTTCTTAATGACACCACATTTGCTGAACCTGTGGAAATAGCTAACCTGCTAGCGGATAGATTCAATGAGAACTTCTCTCCCTTGTCCCCATCATATATACCTCAAAGCATCCTTACCACATGTGCTCCACCTGTTATCTCTATGGAGCAGGTCTTATATGCCCTTTCCAAAGCCAATTACACAGCCTGTATGGGACATGATAACATCCCTGGCTGCATTCTTAATGGATTAAAACAGGAATTAGCTACACTGCTGGGCACTCTTTTCAACCATAGCCTAAACACTGGCTATGTCCCTGTGGAATGGAAAACAGCTGCCATCATCCCTTTACATAAAGGGGCTGCATCCACTGACCCTGGAAACTATAGACCCATAAGCCTGACCAGCCTTATCTGCAAGGCCATGAAGAGAATCATCATGGACCTTGTCAACAAAGATATAGGAGACCTCCAAATACTTGACCCAACCCAGTTTGGCTTCATTAAAGGGAGATTGTGCCTACTGAACTTGGTGGACATTTTTGAGATGGTCACCAAAGCCCTGGGCAAGGTATATCTGTGCATGCTGCTTACTTAGACTTAGCTAAGGCCTTTGACACTATTCCCCACTCTGGCATCATTGATAAACTCACTCAGCTGAAGATTAACCTGTATATTGTCAGATGGGTTGCAAACTGGCTCATCGATAGAACACACACAGTCAAAATAGGGGATCTCCACAAGCAGACCCATAAACAGTGGTGTTCTACAGGGTTCAGTGCTAGGGCATCATTATTTGGAATCTACTTCTTAGACGTATAGGAAAAACAAAAGGTCTATGGCTGACAAAGTTTGCAGATGACTGCAAACTAGGAGCGGTCAAAGTCCCCAGGCAATGTCGACATCCTACAAGAAGGTCTGACACAGATCAATGACTGGCGCCAAATTCATGGGCTCAAACTAAATGCAAAAAAATGCATTATTATCTCCTTTGGCAAGGACAACGTCCCTGCAGATTAACACATTAATAACAACACCTTAAGCACTCAATCTTTGGTGAGAGATTTGAGCACACAGGTTGATAGCAACCTCTCCTTTGACCACCATGTCTCTACAGTGGTAAGAAGGACTTCCTACATTACCCATATCATAAGTAAGGGCATTGCTTCCAGAAAAAAAGAGGTCATAACCCCCTGTACTCTTCCCTCATTAGGCCAATAATAGAGTACAGTGCTGCCTTTGGTATGTAACTTACCAGGCACCTACAGCAATTGGAGAGACCTCAAAGGTTTCCTACAAAGAAAATTCAAGGCCTTCAGCAGATGTCATATGTTGACTGACTTAAATCACTGCCTCTATACTCTTTGTCATATAGACTACAGCATTTAAAGCAATATCAGATCCTGCTTTAATGGAAATGCTGCACATCTGTAAGTCAAATGGTATTCGATGCACTCACTCTAGGGACCGTTACCTAGTATGTGACATCAACAGGACTTGCTGGAGAGACAGATTCATTTCCCAAAGGTTACTTCACCTCTGTAACAAATTTCCAGTTTAGGTGAAGCAGAGCCAGGGGCGGCTCGTGGCATAGGGCTGCCAGACTGCAGCCCCCTCAAAAATAAAAAAGAGAAAGAAAAATGAAAAATAAAAAAATATGTATTTTTCAAAATTCACAGTTTTGTGTGTGTGTGTGTGTGTGTGAAAATGCCCCAGGTGCTTATGGTGGTGTGGTAGGGAATGCCTCAGGCTTGAACCCTGTACCCTGTATGCAGGTGTTAAAGACTTGAGTTCCCTACCCACCACCATTTGTAAAAAAATTTCAGATTTTTGCCTCATATTCGATCTGATCTGTTCCTCATAATATCTGTGGTTTGTAAATGTTGCAATGCTTGATATTTGATGGTGTAGTAGTAGCATTGTTGCCTCACAGCTGCAGGTTCTTGGGTTTGATTCTTGGCTGGGGTTCCTTCTTTGTGGGGTCTGTATCCTCTCCCTGTGTTTGTGTGGGTTTGCTTTTGTGTCCTCCCATGTTACAAAGACATGTCTGCATTATTTCTTCCTGGGCCTCTGCTGAAAATTGTTTATTTGTTCCAAGTCAGACTGTCCTGATTAAAAATGTTAAATAAAATTGACAGGCATTTGAATTTCAGACTTAAGGGTTTCTGAATGTTTAATTCCTTGCATATTTGATGGTGCAGTGGTAGTATTGTTGCCTCACAGCTATAGGTTTTCTGGTTTGATTCTTGGTTGGGGTGGCTTCTGTGTGGAGTCTGCATCTCCTCCATGTGTTTGTGTGGATTTGCTCTGGTGCCCTGCCATTTTACAAAGACGTGTCTGCAGTTTTAATCCCTGCTGAAAATTGGTTTTGTTCTGTCCGCAGTAAAATTGACAGGCATTTGAATTTCAGACTTCAGGTTTCTGAATGTTTAATTCCTTGCATAATTGATGGTGCGCTGGTAGTATTGTTGCCTCACAGCTATAGGTTTTCTGGTTTGATTCTTGGTTGGGGTGGCTTCTGTGTGGAGTCTGCATCTCCTGCCTGTGTTTGTGTGGATTTGCTCTGGTGCCCTGCCATTTTACAAAGATGTGTCTGCAGTTTTAATCCCTGCGTCTCTGCTGAAAATTGTTTTTGTTCTATCCGCAGTAAAATTGACAGGCATTTGAATTTCAGACTGCAGGTTTCTGAATGTTTAATTCCTTGCATAATTGATGGTGCAGTGATAGTATTGTTGCCTCACAGCTATAGGTTTTCTGGTTTGATTCTTGGTTGGGGTGGCTTCTGTCTGCATCTCCTCCCTGTATTTGTGTGGATTTGCTCTGGTGCCCTGCCATTTTACAAAGACGTGTCTGCAGTATTAATCCCTGCGTCTCTGCTGAAAATCGTTTTTGTTCTGTCCAGTAAAATTGACCGGCATTTGAATTTCAGACTTCAGGTTTCTGAATGTTTAATTCCTTGCAGATTTGATGGTGCAGTGGTAGTATTGTTGCCTCACAGCTATAGGTTTTCTGGTTTGATTCTTGGTTGGGGTGGCTTCTGTGTGGAGTCTGCATCTCCTCCCTGTGTTTGTGTGGATTTGCTCTGGTGCCCTGCCATTTTACAAAGACGTGTCTGCAGTATTAATCCCTGCGTCTCTGCTGAAAACTGTTTTTGTTCTGTCCGCAGTAAAATTGACCGGCATTTGAATTTCAGACTTCAGGTTTCTGAATGTTTAATTCCTTGCAGATTTGATGGTGCAGTAGTAGTATTGTTGCCTCACAGCTATAGGCTTTCTGGTTTGATTCTTGGTTGGGGTGGCTTCTGTGTGGAGTCTGCATCTCCTCCCTGTGTTTGTGTGTATTGTGTGGATTTGCTCTGGTGCCCTGCCATTTTACAAAGACGTGTCTGCAGTATTAATCCCTGCGTCTCTGCTGAAAATTGTTTTTGTTCTGTCCGCAGTAAAATTGACCGGCATTTGAATTTCAGACTTCAGGTTTCTGAATGTTTAGTTCCTTGCAGATTTGATGGTGCAGTGGTAGTAGTGTTGCATCACCGCTATAGGTTTTCTGGTTTGATTCTTGGTTGGGGTGGCTTCTGTGTGAAGTCTGCATCTCCTCTCTGTGTTTGTGTGGATTTGCTCTGGTGCCCTGCCATTTTACAAAGACGTGTCTGCAGTATTAATCCCTGCGTCTCTGCTGAAAACTGTTTTTGTTCTGTCCGCAGTAAAATTGACCGGCATTTGAATTTCAGACTTCAGGTTTCTGAATGTTTAATTCCTTGCAGATTTGATGGTGCAGTGGTAGTATTGTTGCCTCACAACTATAGGTTTTCTGGTTTGATTCTTGGTTGGGGTGGCTTCTGTGTGGAGTCTGCATCTCCTCCCTGTGTTTGTGTGGATTTGCTCTGGTGCCCTGCCATTTTACAAAGACATGTCTGCAGTATTAATCCCTGCCTCTGCTGAAAATTGATTTTGTTCTGTCCGCAGTAAAATTGACCGGCATTTGAATTTCAGACTTCAGGTTTCTGAATGTTTAATTCCTTGCAGATTTGATGGTGCAGTGGTAGTATTGTTGCCTCACAGCTATAGGTTTTCTGGTTTGATTCTTGGTTGGGGTGGCTTCTATGTGGAGTCTGCATCTCCTCCATGTGTTTGTGTGGATTTGCTCTGGTGCCCTGCCATTTTACAAAGACGTGTCTGCAGTTTTAATCCCTGCGTCTCTGCTGAAAATTGTTTTTGTTCTGTCCGCAGTAAAACTGACCGGCATTTGAATTTCAAACTTCATGTTCTTCAGAATACATAGTAGCACAACCTTTTTTTCTAGCAATTTTCTAAGTTTATAAGATGAATATTTTAAATTTGTCCCTATTTTTGGGACTGTATTCCCCCATTATTGGCTTTGTCCAGGTTTTTGTGCTAAGGTTGACAGCTATGGCAAGAACTGAATTCACTGAATATGGACTGTAGAATTGTGCATATTTACTGATAAAGGTGCACTGTAGAATTGTGCATATTTACTGATAATGGTGGACTGTAGAATTGTGCATCTTTACTAATAATGGTGGACTGTGGAATTGTGCATATTTACTAATAATGGTGGACTGTAGAATTGTGTATATTTAATAATAATGGTGGACTGTGGAAGTCTGAGTAGACTTTTTTATGATAAATGTTCTCAACTGGGCAGTTTTGCCATTATGGGTGCATATGTTTTGTTTCATTGCTTACTGGAAAAATGTTCAAAACAAATTTAAAACACCCTCTAACAAGTGTACTGTATTGTACAAGGAATATAATTTTAGTACAATGAGGAAGGTGTATCAAAGAGCACATGTATGTTTCATATGCAAGGGGCCTATGATTCGAAAACAGTCCAAAATTAATCTTTATCTGCCACTGGCAAAATGTATTTTCTTTGAATGTGGGTTTCAATGCTGTTTCAATGAATGTGAGTTTCAAGGGCAGAGAAGTTTTAATGCTAAGTTTTCATTGTGAGACTGCATTGCTTTGTTTAACAGATGACTTAATGTTTGTGCTGTAAAATACAAAATAAAACTTTCAAATGAAGTCCAACTCATCATTGAAGTAAAGCAGTATGCACATTAGTGTTTATGGTAAATGGAGTGAAATAACCAAGTAATGGCTCATTGGAATGGCTGCAGAGGCTCCATTCGACCATTATTTTGTCAGGGGGGGGGGTGGGCAGCAAACTCAGACAGGCCCAGCTGAACTATACCTCCCAACTGTCCAGATTTTCAAAGAATGAATAGATTTTTGCTTCTTATTTTTGGTTTGTTGTTCATAAAATTTGTAGTTTTAATTCCTAAATGATTTGCCAGAAGTCACTAAATAATAAGTTTCAGACTTCATAACCTTCATAAAAATGCATGTTAAAGTAAGAGCCGTTCTATCAACTGTCTCAATTTATACAAGAGCAATTTTTAGTACTGTTTATATGTGCCCCCAATATATTTGGCCTTGTTCAGATTTACTGCATTAACAGGTTGAGAGGTACATGCAAATAAATTGCTTTATAGAATTAGGCATAGCCAACCTCTCAACTGTCCCCAATTTTTGGCTCAAAATGTTGCTCTTCCCCTAATAATCCCTCCACAAAATAGCAATTTTGGAAGAAAACATGGAGGGTTTACAATTAAGAAATAACTGTAATAATCAAAGTTATAGATTACTTGAAATGCATGTAGATTCTTTTATTTTGTCAGCTGCTCAAGGTAGCAGTACTAATATTAAAGTGCCCCTTCTTTGACAGGTAGCAGCTGTATTGTGTGTCTATTTTATATTTTTGCATCACATTTTTGGTCCATTTTTCATAAAATTGTGTTTTTGGCAAATTAGTGACAAATCACTAAAGACTGAAGTTAGAAAATGACAGACATTTGAGTTTCAGATTTTATACCCTTCAGAAAATTCATACTAATGCAAGACCTATTCTATTATCTTTCTAAGTTTATTAGAGCAATATTTAAAATTGTCCTTATTGTTGTGCCTTTGTCCCACTTCTGTGTATGGCTTTGTCCAGATTTCTTGCTCTTGAGGTTGAGAGGTATGACAAATGTGTCAGGGCCATCACAGTCAGCCAGAGAGACTTCAAATTGTGACATGCTTGTTGCACCCCACTCCCCCATGTAGTGACTCTGGATGTGTCCAAGCAAGGCAAGTAGTAGTTGTATCTACCTTGGATGGGGAGGACACACTGCATAAGTACTACAGTGGCTTTTCATCTGTCCTTGATTTTGCAGAATGGTCTGGTTTCTGTCATATTTGTGTACTGTTGATTTATGCTTATTACTCAGATTTATGCTTATTACTCAAAGTGCCTGTTGCTCTGTGTTTAAGTAGCAATGCTTTAATGACCATAAGGTAAGCTTGTCTGACATCGTAAGATGCAAGTAAGCTTTAATAAGCATACTATACTGTTAAAGAACTGCCAACATTGAAAGCCTTTCTGTTGTTGCCATGCAGAGAATACTTGACTAGATAATGTATAAGCCTTGGGTATTAAAGGACAGGATTCCATTATTTTAAAAAGCTCATTACACTTGTTGGAGACTTCCTGTCATCTCTACAGACTTTACCCGTAAACTAAACAGAATGCCAATCATGTGTGGTCCATAACCTGTACAGTAATCCTTTAAGCAATGTATCTTGAGCTTGTTTCTTGTTTGCTTTTCATTTTTACTTTTATCATGTTTTCCCCATGAAACAAGTTGTCAGGCAGCAGGTCTTTTTGGATAAGAAACATTTTTACAAGTGGGGCATCACATAGATTTCTACTTTCAGCATGTTGCTTGGTACTTTAATAAAGCTGAATATATTATAATTAGAACTGCAGTGCAAGGAGAAGTGGTTTGAGTTGAGTGCTTCTGGTTTTTCTTATACTTGATTTTGACTGGCATTCCAGTAATGTATTTAAAAAGTAATTTATTTTTTCATGCCTCACAACCTTTTGTTTCCATCTAGATATTAAGTAAGCTGTCATGCAGCCAATGCATTGAAATATTTGTATTCTTCTACACTTATTTTTGTCTTGATTGGACTTTCATAATGATGGTTTGCCACCCAGGGCAGCGTATTTAATTAAAGTTAGTTTTTTGTGGTTTTGTGCATAGCTCCTCCCCTTTATGGTTGACCACACCCCTTCCCTTTGACCCCACCCATTCAGCGTCTCCTGCAGCCCCCCTGTGATTTGAAGTCACCAGCCGCCACTGAGCAGAGCCCTTCATTGACCCTATTTAAGCGTAATTTGGATGATAGGATGGGAAACCATGAATTCACTCCAGGGGTCTCACCTGTGTCCCTCCTGGATAGGGATAGTAGGTGTTGATTTAGCTCTATTTGAAACATTGACACGCTAGGAAAAAAAGGGTTGGAACTTGGCTAGGCTTGTAAAGACCCCAAAGCCATTAGCCTAGTAACCTCCTATGATCCTATGATCCTGTGTAATTCTACAAGTGCATTTTCCAGCTAGAAAGACTGCATAGATTCCTAACCAATAAAAGTACTGGACTAGGCTCTCTGAGCTAGTGGAATAGACGACAAGCCATCACATTATACTTCGTCTCATGCAGACTCTTGTGTGGTGATTACTGCCTGACATTCTGTGTTATGAAAGACCTCACCCTTTTCTATCTTCTCCATCTCCATCAAACTAGTGGCCCCATGAATACCTATATGAAAACTCTTATCCTTTATTAGTGCATAACAGGACCTGGTGGCATGATGCATATCTTACCCATTGCATCCCCATTCTTTGCAACAGACATGCTCTGTATGTGAAGCAAAGTAACATTTAGCTTGAAATATATATAGTTTGGATGTCATTTGCCAGAGTGGCTAAGTCATCATGCTTCTAATGGGTTATTTGAGAAAGCTTCTCAATGGCTTCCTAAACTGCAAGCCATGAAACTACCCATAAACCTATGCTAATGGGTCTTCCCTTCCAGCAGACATATCTGTCATATTTATTGACAACAGATATTTCATGAACAGAGTAGTTAGTCAACCTTTCCCTACATTTTATGGAAAATGAACAGTCCAGGAGGCGACTGCACTTAAGTTAGCTATAGGAAAAGGAAGCATTTCTTCTCTGAAATCTCTGGAGGGAAAGACTGGTGCACAAAAGACTGGTCTGACATCTAGTTTATAGTGCAGTACCTAAACAAGATGGATAGTACAGTCCCATACCCTTAAGTATAGATGTAACGCATCTTTGGCAATTTGATGTAGACAGAGGCATCACTGCCTTAGCCATTTCCATCCTGGGTGATGTGATGTTTGTGGTCTCCCTTATCTGCAACTACTACTCCTTCCTGGACCTGAGAATTTGGAAGTCTTGTCTGGTCAGAGTATTTCATGAAGGGATCATGCCACAGAATGACTTATTCATAACACTTAAGAACGTGTTCCTCTCTCTCATACTCAATGCAGCAGAGCAAGGGGTACTGGATGTGGTTTGTTCTCATTCTCAAAGCATGGGAGATTTATGTATTATGTCACACATTTCTATCTGGTTCCACACTTACAAAATTTAGAGAAAGACTCATTGTTCATAGGTGAGTACTAGGCTATCTATCCTTGCAGGACATTTTAAGCTTGGCCATTTACCGCTTTTGGTATTAAAAATTACCCCGTCCTTTTCCAATATATATATATATATATATAGGTTCATAGGTTCATAGGTTCATACTAGGCTATCTGCCCTAGGGCATTTATAAGCCTAGCTAGAGTGTGTTTGGCTTTCGCCACCCATTTTAAATGAATTTTGCTATGCCCTTTTTCGAGGTTAGTATACTGTGCCTCTGTCTAATAGTGACACAGAAGTGATACCCGGGGTAAACCTACGATCTCCCATCCACTCATCAAGATTCCTCTTGAAGAGAGTCAATGAGGTACTCTGCGTAACCTGGACTGGGATTTTATTCCAGAGTGAAGGGAGCCTCTGGGTTATGAATCTGTCCCTCCAGCATGTCCTATTTATTTCAGTGCTGAGGTTCAAGTCTCTGGAGTGCGTAACTCGATGGGATTTGGATTTTCTGAGGTGCAGCATGTCCATTAATTCCAGGTTGGACATGGCTTTATACGTCAGGCACAGATCACCTCTGAGCAGGCGGTATGCTACTGAGTAGAGCTGGAGTTTCTTTAATCGGGCAGCATATGGCATCTGTTTGAGCCCTTTGATCCTCTTGGTGAGCTACTTTTGGGGTCTTTCCAGTTGCTGCAGATGTCTGGTAAGGTACATCACAAAAGGGGCATTGTACTCAATTATGGGCCTGATGAGGGATGAGTAAAGAGGCACAATGACCTCCCCTGATCTAGGTGTGAATCCCTTCATGATTAGGTGGGCTATATAAAATGTTTTTCTAACCACTTTGGCCACGTGGTTTTCAAATGAGAGATTGCTATCAACTTGGGTCCCCAGGTCCCTAATTACTTCTTCCGTACTTAATGGATTACCACCTATGTGGTAATTTGTGGGCACTTTGTTTTTGCCAAAGGGGATGACTATACACTTTTTGGCATTTAGCTTGAGGCCATGGCTCTGGCACCAGTTGTCTGTTTCTATGAGGCCCTTTTGTAGGATGCTTGTGTCGGCTGGAGAGTCGATTATGGTGCCTAGTTTTCAGTCATCTGCGAACTTGGTCAGCCACAGTCCTTCCGTGTTGGCCTGTACCTCCGAGAAATATATACCGAACAAGAGAGGTCCCAGGACTGAGCCTTGTGGGATGCCACTTGTAACTGGTTTGGAGTCTGACATGGCTCCAGCAATTCTAACCATGTGGGTTCTGTCCTTGAGCCAGTTTGCAACCCATCTAGTGACATAGGGGTTTATATTTAAGCTGGTGAGCTTATCTATAATGCCTGAGTGGGGTATTGTATCGAAGGCTTTTGCGAGGTCCAGGTAGGCTGTGTGGACCACCTTCCCTCATCAATGGCCTTGGTGACTGTTTCAAAGAAATCGACCAGGTTTAAGAGGCAGGATCTGCCCTTAACAAAGCCGAACTGGGTAGGATCCAGTGTCTGTAGGTCCCCAATATCTTTATTTATGAGGTCCATGATGATCCTTTCCATAGCTTTGCAGACCTAGCTAGTCAGGCTTATGGGGCGATAGTTTCCAGGATCCGTTGAGGCACCACCTTTGTGGAGAGGGACCACTGTTGCTGTACACCACTCTTTGGGTACATATCCTGTAGTAAGGCTGAGATTGAACAGTAGTTTTATGTTTGGGTTTAGCTCTTCTTGGAGTTCATGTAGGATGCAGCCTGGGACACCGTCTGGTCCCATTGATGCTGTGTTTTTTGCTTTGGAGAGGGCGGCTCGTACCTGAGCATCTGAGATGTCAGGGGGGCAGCACTCTGCTGGGATAGATATTTGCCCTTTTGGTGGTGGGGGGGAGAAGTTTGCGCTGAACCTGTCAGCTAGGATGTTGGCAATGTCTGTGGGTTCGGTGTATTTTTTGTCATTTTGGACTAATTCTGAGCATATCTGGGAATTCCCACCCAGGTTCCTAACATAACTAAAGAAAGCCTTGTGATTATCCTTAGTGTCCTGTGCAATTTTTCTCTCGAAGCTGGCTTTAGACAATTTTATGAGTGCCCGTAGTTTTGTGCTAATACTGATTAGAGATGCCTTCCCTTTTTGGGATTTTGCTCTATCATGTAGTAGCTTCCTCCTTCTATTGTATAGTTTGTTTATAGCTGGGGTCCACCAGATAGGACGCCTACCTTTGGAGGATTGGGTCTTGGTTTTATTTGGGATTGCATGATCCATGCATTCCTGAAGGTGTTCATAGAATGCGTTTATAAAGGATTCTGCGGTCTGGGCCGTATTTTCCACAGGCCCGGGGGCTTTGAAGGATTCCACCTCGGTTTTGAGGAGTGTGAAATTTGCTTTAGAGAAGTTTTTCACTGTGGATTTCTGGGCAGGGGGTGGGGTCGGGATGTGAATATCCAGTGAGATTAGTTTATGGTCTGATCTTACCAGTGAGGGATACACTTCTGGTCTGGAGCATAGAGCCCCCATGTTGGTGATGATCAGGTCCAGTATGTTTTCCCCTCTTGTGGGAGTGGTAACAAGTTGTTCCATAGCATTTGAATTTATAAATTCTAGGAACCTTTGGGCTGGGGTGTTGGAGCTAGAGTAATGCTCCCAGTCTATGTTTGGGTAGTTGAAGTCACCCAATATAATGGTGTTTGGAGAGACCTTCATATTTTCCAGTGTTCTCAGGAAGGCCGAGTGGGGTACCTGGCTTTGGGAGGGTGGTCTGTAGCAGGCTATAAACTGGAAGGCAGTTTTACCCACTGTTAGTTGCACATGGATAGTCTCTGATGCTTTGTGCTGTGCCACCAACCTGGAGGTGTGGGTATCTTTGACGAATATTGATACTCCCCTTCCTTTTGTGGTTTGGTCCAAGTTTTGGGTCCGAAAAGCATGGTGTGAGGTATAACCTGGTAGTGCTGGGGTGCTCTCGTGAGCCTTGAACCAGGTTTCTGTTACTGCACAGATATTGATGTTCTCCATGCTAAGGAGAGTTTCAAGTGCCTGCATCTTGAGGTTTAGACTTCTGGCGTTGAGTAGCATTACTCTTAGTTTCTTATCCCTTGTGATACCTATGGAGGTGGGTTTGTCTTTTGAGCCTTGCCTAAAAAAGGTACTATGGGGGTGGCAAGAGCCTTTGCCAATATGCGAAAGCCCAGGGGTGACAGGTGCAAGCCGTCCCTAGTGAAGCATCGTGGCTTGTCGAGCATGTCATCCCAGGCTGACAGGAATTGGATCCCCTTTGAATGACACCAATACTTAAGACAATTGTTGAAATTGATCATCTTGTCTTCATATTGTGGCATCATTCTTGGTGAGGGTAAGATGCTACTCAAGGTCAGGGTCATACCGGCCTGGGCTACATGCTCAGAGAGCTCCTCTATGTCTCTTTTCATGTAGTCCAGGGAGGTACGTCTCAGGTCATTCACACCAGCATGGACAATGACTGAGTCATATTTGTACTTGCTTTGGAGTGACCTGAGTGCTTGTGTTATGTGGCGGATCCTAGCGCCCGACAGGCAGCTCACCGTGACCTTCTCCTTGTTCAGCCTGGTGAGTGGGACGTCAGTGTGCCTGACGATAGAGTCATCTATTACAAGTGTATCAGGTGTGTTGTTTAGCCTTAAGGGCTGTGACTGTTCGGCACACTGGCTTTGTGAGCTATGTGTTGCACATGTTTTGTTTTGGGGTAGCGGTTGCTTGGGTGTCTGCTTTGGAGGTCTCTGCTACTTAGGCAGATTTTTATTTAGAGCCTCTGAGTATGTTTTTGTGTGTTTGTGTGTTTGGTTTGCTGTCATGGTAGGTCTATGTGAGACTGGAATTGTAGTGAGTGTGGTTTCCTTCTCCTTCTGACTGGTTTCGCCAGTACTGAGTTGAGAGAGCTTAGCCTCCAGTTTGGCTATATGGTTGCATCTCTCACATGTGTTGGAATTTGTTGGGAAGAAGAGAGGGTTGTCTGTGTACATGAGGCAGTTGTAACATTGCCTCAAGATTCCCAGATTCACCAGCTGGACTGGAGAGGAGATTGACAACTGACCTTTGGACATGCTAGAATAGTATTGGGAATTCCTTTATAATTGAAAAAAGGGCCACTGGGGAACAAAGTACTCAAGGGGAGTTTGTGCTGACTTATATAATTGCTTTAGTGAGCAAGTGCCAGGCTTTAGAGTAGGAATAGGGTGTTTATTATGAGAACTAGATCAGTTCTAAGGGAAAAAGTGAAGAGCAGACTTTGTGGAGCCGAGAATGGTTTAAACCCAATTAAGCGGAGTTGCTCGATGCTGCGCTATGCTCAAAATCACGCAAAGCCGCGCCAAAGCGGGTTTTATACAGGGGGACTTGAAAGAGCTAGAAATTGGCCCAAAACGGCCAATAGACTACCAGATTCTTGTGCTGGGAACACTCCTCCAAGGATAGATAGGCTGCTCTAAGCTCACCACTGCCACTGGTGAACAAAGGAGCCTCCCTTTATCCAAGAAAGGAAATGGGCAACACAGGAACTTTCCAAAAGTCCAGAATACAGCAAAGCCTGTATTTGGACTATTCTAGGTCAGGAAAGATGGGAAACAAGGATAATTTTTTTGTTTTTTTTTCTTTTTTGCAACAAACAGCAGGAAAATGCAATAAATATGTAACACAGGCTAGCGCACTTGAGTGTGTAGCCTCAACAGGTATATGCAACAAACAGGACAAACTTTAAAAGTGCAGGTGCAAAAACAACTTTAAACAGTTTAAAACAGTTCAAGAAGCAGAAATACTTGCAGTTTAGCTAGATCAGACAGTTGCCCAGGTAGTAGCAGGAAAAAAAAACACTTTTATCAGGTTAGCAGTCTCTCTTTTAGCCTCTCTGCTGCTAGCACCACTCTGCAGGACCACGAGGAGCTTGGCTGAGTAGTAACAAGTGCAAAAACCGCGCCAAAGCGGGTTTTATACAGGGGGACTTGAAAGAGCTAGAAATTGGCCCAAATCAGCCAATAGACTACCAGATTCTTGTGCTGGGAACACTCCTCCAGGGATAGATAGGCTGCTCTAAGCTCCCCACTGCCACTGGTGAACAAAGAAGCCTCCCTTTATCCAAGAAAGGAAATGGGCAACACAGGAACTTTCCAAAAGTCCAGAATACAGCAAAGCCTGTATTTGGACTACTCTAGGTCAGGAAAGAAGGGAAACAAGGATAATTTTTTGTTTTTTTTCTTTTTTGCAACAAAGAGCAGGAAAATGCAGTAAATATGTAACACAGGCTAGCGCACTTGAGTGTGTAGCCTCAACAGGTAAATATATATATATATATATATATATATATATATATATATATATATATATATATATATACACACACAAATACACACACACACACACACACACACACACACACACACACACACACACACACACACACACCACCAATAAGATAGTGATTATTTCTGAGGTCATATCATAGACAATTTATAGGGGAACCCAATTAGGGGATAGAGAAAGATTTAAATGTTGTCCCTGTCCATTAGTGGTAAATTTTCTGTTGCCTATCCGTAAACTGCACTTGAATAGGGGCAGGGATCCGCGTTGTTTTATGTGGTGGGGAAGTCTGTTCAAAAAAGAGATTTTTTTTTCTGAGAAATGTACCGGTTTCTCCATACCATTCTGTTTATATTGCAGAAAAGGGTCAGGTCCCTGGAATGAATATTCCTAGTACCGTATGACTTGTGGATGTGCAGTAGGTCCATAAGTATTGGGTTATAGGATGCTTTATATGCTAGGTACAGGTCCCCTCTCAACAATCGCTAAGGGACTGAGTATAGAGATAGTGCTTTAAGGTGGTCCGTGTAGGAGAGATACTTTAGGCCCTGTAGTCTCTTTGTGAGAAACATCTGAGGATGTTCAAGTTATTGCATGTGCTTTGCCAGATACATGCCAATAGAGGCATTATACTCACTGACTAGCCTGATAATGACTTAGTAGAGGGGAACACTGGCTTTGGATATAGAAGCTAAGCCTTTGCTTATAAGCTGTGCAACACAGAAGGATTTCTTTACCACACGTTGGTGAAATGATATATCACTGTCCAAATATGTTCTTAAGTCCAGAACTACTTGGTCAACTTTTAGGGGCATATTATCAATGTGGTAGTTTTCTGGTGTAGTCAATTTCCCAGAGGATACAGTAATGTACTTTTTGGCATTTAGTTTTAGTCCATGATTTTTGCACTAGTTATTTGCTTGGAAGAGGCCTTCATGCATGATGGCTGAGTTGTTGGGGGATTCAATAATTGATTATAACTTGCAATCATCCAAAAACATGGTCAGCCAGAGAACCCTGGCATTTGCCTTTACTTTTGAGAAGTAGATGCCAAATATAAGAGATCTCAGCACACAGCCCTATAATACTCCACTGGTGGCTGGCCTTTTTCTGGAGGTAGCATCTTCTACCTTGATTTCCTGTGTGCTATCTGTGAGCCAGTTGACAACCCACTGAGTGACATACAAATGTATTCCTAGTTTGGTGAGCTTCTCCATTATGCTTGAGTGGGGCATTGTGTCAAAAGCTTTAGCCAGATCTAGATAGATGGTGTGTAACAACTTACCTTCATCCATTGCTTTGATTACATTCTTGAAGCGGTCCTAAGCTAAAGTGGGTTGGGGGTTGGTATAATGGTTAAGATGTTAACCTTACAGACACAAGGTCCATGGTTTGATTTTCACCTTTGGAAGGGGAATAGGCTAGGCTTAAAATGGCCCTCAGGGGCAGCTAGCCTAGTACTCACCTATGACCCTATAAAGTGGGAAGGGTCCAGTGTTTGAAGGTTCCCAATGTCCTTACTGATTAATTCCATGCTAAATCTTTCCATGGCATTACATATGAGGCTGGACTTATTGGTCAATAATTACCCAGGCCAGTGTAGTGTCCTCCCTTGAGCAGGGGTATGACTATCTCTGTCCTCCACTCTCTCATCACAAAGCCTAAGTGGAGTCTAAGGTTGAACAGTGTTGTCAGGGACACAGATAGATCATGCCTCTTGGTATTCAAGATATATGCTGAAATATTGTCAGGACCCACTGATACAGTATTTTTGGCCTTAAATAGCTGTCTCAGGACTTGGCCCTGTGTAATAGATGAGGGTTTATCAGTTTCTGATATTGCTTGTGAGATCACAGGTGTTGATGGAGGGTGAAGCTGGGGAAGAATTTATCACTTAGCAGATTAGCTATGTCTTCAGCTTTGGAATAGATGGTGTCATTCACCATCAATTCAGTGCACTGCTTTGTAGATCCCTTGAGATTATGAATGTAGCTAAAGAAGGCCTTGTGATTGTCCTTTCCCTGGGTAGCAATTTTTGCCTCAAACTTGGCTTTGATAGTTTTAATTAAGCTCCTGAGTTGCTTATTTACTTTAGTGATGAAGGCTGTTGTATGTTGGGTGTTACTATTTTTATTTATGGACATAATTATCTTCCTTTTGTTGTAGAGCTTATTTATATTGTGGTTCCATTTTAAAGGTTTGTTTTTGGAGTTTGCCTTGTGCTTGATTCTAACAGGTACAGCTGCTTCCATATAGTTGTTGACATGCTGGTATGCGATAGCAGTGTACGTATATATACTCAGTGGAATTTTCCTGGTTTGGGGGGGATTTGTAACTTGCCAGGGTGTCACTTAGAAGTAGGAAATTTGCCATGGACTAATTTCTAAAGGAATTGGGGACTGCTGGGTTCTCAAGTTTCAGTTTTATTTCGAGAGAAACAGCTTTATGGTCTGACCTAACGTGATTATGATAGAAAAGGGATGGAGCACAATCCTTCTATATTAATAAGAATGATGTCTAGGATTTTGTTTCCTCTAGTGGGTACTCTGACTAGCTATTCCACAGCATTTTTATTGACAAAGTCCAGTAATATTTGTGCTAGCACAGTAGTGGTGGTGTATATCTTGTAGTCTATGGCTAGGTAGTTAAAGTCAGAAAATTGTATTGGATTTAATATTAAGTGGCTCCATTAACTGTAAATAGGTATTATGGCTGTCTTAGGAAAATAGATACGCGTTCCACAGCTAGCTAGAATGCAATGATGGACTTTACTAATGGTGAGTTGGACATGAAAGAGGTCTAATGCATCATGCTGCTTGACCCGTATTAATGTGAGTCTCTTCCGGATGAAGATTGAGACACCTCCACCTTATTTCCCAGCATGTATTGTGGCTGTTGTATATGTGTGGAAGGCATTATAACCTTGCACAGCCAGAGTACTCTTCATCAATTTACACCAGACAAGCAACTGGCTTTTACTTTTTTCTTATTCAGCTTGGTAAGAGGTACATCTGTACACCTTATACTGGAGTCACCAATGACTAGAATATTAGGTTGGTTAGATACCTGCCTTATAGGCATAGCATCCATGAGTTTGGATACCTATTGTGATGTGAGGTGGAAGACTATGCAAATTGAGAGTGTTGTTCATGGCACTTAATGCCTGTGTTAAATTTTGGAGGTCTTTGTGGTTTGGGTAAATTGATTTGTGGAGAGGTGTATTGTGTGTTGTACTGCCGACAATCCTGGTATCTGAGTAGTCTGTGTGTGAGACTTTAGCCTCTAATGACATTGTATATGTACTTTTCTTATACACTGTGTTATGCTCTTTGAGTAATAGGTGATCATCAGACAGCATGCGACAATTCTTACATTATCACAGGATACCCATCTCAATCAGGCTGGCTACAGAAATTTTGGGAAAGTGCTGGTCCAATGTAGTTAGTTTAGGTAGACTGCTAAAATTGTGTGTGTGTGGGGGGGGGAGGGTACAATGGGGAATGATATCCTAGGCTTCCTTTTTTTTTTTGCAGCTCAAAGCGTCTTAGTTGTATTTGATGCATATTCCTTTGACTGCAGATTACAGTACTGAGGTCTGTTAGACCTTATTAATAGAGAATAATGTAGTTTCCAGCTATCAGGCCCTTGGTAGCAAAGGGAATTTTACCAGCATAAGCTAAGAAAGTGCCTTTGGTACATACAGCTGGCTTCACCTAGGAGAGTCTGTTTTAGAGCCTATGATTCCTCTGTCACCAGATAGCTTTCTATTCCTTAGAGCCACTCTGCTGAAAGGAAGATGGTATAAATTTAGGTGCAATGATAGCTTATGCAATGATAGCTGCTTAGCATGCTAATGCTATTGACCTGTCTTAGGCACCTGTTGACTTGGGTGTCAGGTTAATTCATGTTATGGTGCTTGTGTCAAATATTATTGCTTATCACTACCTTGTGGAGGGTAGAAATATAACCCAACTTCTTGCTGGCATTCTGCACATCTATATAGTTTGAAGAACCTATTTCCTACTTGGAAGTTGAATTTCATGGCTGATAGGTTTACACATCTCTGGTTCAGTTGTACTGGGTCAGTGGCTTTGAATTTCATCTCTTGGAAGATGTGCTTTTTGGTGACCTTCACATCTCCTCATGGCACCTTTTTGGGCATAATGCCCTTATTTGTAGTGCACCATAATTATCTGTTTCAAAGACTGGGTGTCTTTTAAGACCTAGCTACATTTCTTCAAGGGACCATGACATCAGAATTGTCCTTAAACCATTCCTCCCAGTTTTTTGTTTTCTTTCCTGTGGCAGAAACATTTCTGCAGAAAAAAAGAGCACTTCACACTTTGTATATGCATGTATCACCATTTTAGGTTATACTGAAAATTAATACTTGAGTTTTGGGAGACCTTAGAATTCAATCTCCTTTGTTTCAGAGAGAGTGAGAGAGAAACAGAGAGAGAGAGAGAGAGAGAGAGAGAGAGAGAGAAAGAGAGAGTGAGAGAGAGAGAGAGAGAGAGAGAGAGAGAGAAAGGGTGGAGGCTGGCATTTGCCAAGCAAACCTTTTTAAGTACACTAGCTGTCTTATCTTTTGTATTAGGTTGGTTGTTAGCCATTGGAACATGCATTTGTCTAAGGCTACCACAAACATCTCCATTCTAGACTTTTGTGCAATGACCACTTGGTCATCAGTTCATACCTTCACCAAGCACTACCTGAATCATGAGGTCAACAGTCTGACATCCATTGCTGCATTGGTGCATTTGTGTTCTTTAGTCTTGGGCTTTTGGCCATCCTTTGATTCCTACACTGCTTGGAATTCTTCCAACCCTCAGACCATGGAGGATTCTCAATATCAGCTAAAACAGGTATGCACTCACCATATCAGCTGGTCTGTGAGGGGTTCTGCTTCATTAAGTCCTAATTGCCATCACTCCATCCTACTGTACGTAGATGGCCCTCCATCCAGCAGCTGCTGAGCAGTTCCCTGTACATCAGACAAGAACAGGGATACATATCCATGTACAATTTAAATCACTTAGTTGTTTCTTTGTGTATGCCATGCACTCACTCAGTTACTGATTGGAGCATACTGGTGAGAACATGGGATGGCATACACTTCTAGTGCAGTACATATATGTGCAGGGGACACATGGGCTAAAGTATGGAATCTTTAACGAAAATAGTCAGAATTAAGAAAACTGAAAATAATTTCCTATCACATGCTCATGTTTCCACTGAGGAGGTCTCCCTTTTCTGGTTGACTGACAGGTTAACTATCTTGGTGAATATGTATCTGCTATTTTCTCTTCTACTGTCTTGTAATTACATATTATGTTCATGTCTATTAATTTGCAAGATAAGCATTGTTTTGAGAGGTCAAGAGATCCCTCTTCAACAGCTAAACATAGACTTTAAAAGAAGGAACACTTTTGGACTGAATTATTATGCAGACCAGATTTACTTTGTTACTAAGCTGATGTGTTAGTGCAATGTATTCACTGAGAAGATAAACTGACATTGAATAGGGATGGAAGAAAACAGCAGGTTCCCACATTTTTTGACCACTTTGTACAGATGATAAGACATTGTCTTACCCTGCTTTTTTATGCACCACATCACCATTGTGTTGTATGTTACCATTTGCAAAATATGGAGGATCAGGCATTTTTCTACAAACTCACTGTGAACATTGTTTTCAGGTGGATGTGCATGTTGGAGAGCAAAAGATCAGTAGTGAGCACCATAAAAGGTGAACTTTCCATTCTAAAAGTGGTACATCTGTCCCTCGGTTCTGAGTTAGGGGAATGAGTGTATACTGCCTACTCAAATACAAACGAGTTGCTGGCACTCATCAATTTAGCTTTTTATTCATAGATTCATAGATTAGTACTAGGCTAACTACTCTTGCAAGCCATTTTTTTAAGCCTAGTCAATTATCCCTTGTGAGACTCAAACCCTGCACCTTGTGTTTGTAAGACCAACAACTTAACCATTAGGCCACCCAGAATAGGAAGGCCAAATGATATTCCCCTTCATCCTACATATTCCTTAAATAATGTGACTTTTTCTAATTTAAAGTAAGGTTCACAGGTTCATAGGTAAGTATTAGGCAATCAGTCTGAAGACTCTAACACATCTGGCCAAAAACTCAATTCAAAAGGTAGTATAAGTTAGACCGGGGACAATGTGAGGCTACCCATCCAATTATCTAGGTTTACCATTAAGGTGGCAAGGGTGCTACTCTGCTTGGCATTCAATGGAAGTTTGTTCCAATTGTGAGGGATATGTTGGGATATGCATCTATCATGCCAATGTGTCTCTTATTTATCTGTTGGTGAAAGTTTAGTATCTTTAACTGGGTATTTGTGGTACCATTTATTCTGTGACAGAATAGGAGGTCAAAGAAGGTAGGTTCTTTAATGGCTTGAAAATATAGACACAGCTTTCCAAAGAGTCTGTAAGAGTTCAGAGGTAGGTCTGACAGTCTACCTTGATAATTAAGATTTTTGGGACAAATAATCTTTTTTTAGTTATAAATCTCTGAGGTCTCCCAAGTTGAGTGAAATATGTAGACAAATATATGCCTAAAGATGTTTTATATTTAACAATGAGTTTAATGTGATATTAGTAAATGGGAATTAAGACTCTATGGATCTGGTGGAGATGCCTTCGGTGATTAGATAAGCTAGACAAAATGATTTCTGAACTACTCTGGTGACATGATGGTCAAATAATAAGGAATTATCAATGAGTGTCTAGATACCTTACAACAGTGCATGACTGGAAGGGTGTGGTACATTGGTATGTGAAACTGTTTTGTTTACCAAAATGAACTACGCTACATTTTTTTTCACATTTAATTTGAGACCATTGTCCTTGCAACAGTTGTTTACAAGCACTAACCAATGTTGGAACAACTGTGAGTCAGTGAAAGATCAGTTAACACCCAATTTACAGTCATCTGGAATGTTAGATAACCATTGGCCAGTAGTGCTGGTCTGAGAAACAGATGCTAAATAGGAGTCACCCCAAACACTGAGCCCTGTGGTACATCGCTGGCAACTTTTTTTTTCTTTCAAAAGTAGTACCTATTACTCTAACCTCATGGGTTCTGTCAGACAATTAGCTAGCTATCGACCGCATAACATAAAGATTTATATGGGTGGCACAGTGGTGCAATGGTTAACATTGTCACTTCAAAGCAAGAGGTTCTCCAGTTTTATTCTTGGCTGAGGTGCATTCTGTGCAGAGTCTACATATCCTCCCTACATTTGTGTGGGTTTCTTTCGGGTGCTCTGGTTTCCTCCCACATCTCAAAGACTTGCTTCTGGAGCTTTTCTCCCCAGGCCTTTGCTGAAAATAGGCTCTGTCCTAGTCAGACTTTCCTGGTCAACAAATGTTGAATAAATAAATATTCAAATTTACAAGTCTGTCAGTAATGCCTGCATCCTTTAACTAGGTCCAGATATGTTATATGTACTGCATAACCACTACTCAATGCTTCTGCCACTAAGAAATTATTGAGGTTAAAGAGGCAGGACCTTTCTTTTACAAACATGACGATGAAAGTCCCAGGTTAAGAGTTTTTAACATCCAGATTAATGAGGTCCAAGATAATATGCTTCATAACTTTACATATGAGGATAGTGAGCCTAATAATAGGCCTATAGTTATCAGGGTCAGTGGTTGGGCCACCCTTGTGCATTGACATTACAATGGCTATTTTCCATGTTTCAAGAATGTAACCAGTTGAGAGAGTTAAAGTAAAGAGGCAAAGTAGGGGTTCATAAAGGTCATATTTTGCATTGATAATCAAACAACCTGGTATATTTTTAGGGACCATGGCTGAGGTATTCTTAGCTTTTGAGAAGGCTGTAGAACTTGTTCCACAGTAATTAAAAGGGGTGGCTAGGACTGTGGAGTTTGTGGAAAGCTATAACTGTGGGTGGAGTAAAATGTGCACTAAATTTGTTAGCTAGGAAATTAGATATTTCCTTTGGGTTAGAGTATACAGTATTATTGTAGGCTAACTATGAACATTGATGGGTGTTCTTAACATACAGATATAGTTAAAGAAATATCTGTAATTAATTTTGACGAACTGTTGAAAAACACAAAAGACAAACTAGGTAGAATGGCAAATGAACCAAGCCTCCACAGCTATATAAGCAAGTAATCCAAAAATACTTTTATTCCACAAATAAAACACCGTTAGCGCTTTTGTTTAAAACTAGGTTAAACTTCATCAGACATGTTAAAAATACATTATGAGACCTGATAAGGGGGGAGGGGCAGTTATCATGAGCCAATATATTTACAATAATAAGTTGAACAATATTTTGAATATGGACACCTATGAAGAAGTCTCACTTAATGAGTTGAATGGGGCCTATAGAAAAATGTATGGTCAATTAAATGACATCTTTTTAGAAAGATGTATCACTTTGGACTTATATAATTATTTAAATATAACCTCTCCCAAAATTCCTGTCTTTTTTGCAACTCCCAAAATCCACAAGAGCATAAAAGACCCCCCCCCCCCCAATGCGGCCTCTAGTAGATGGAAGGGACTCTATTACTTCTGCATGTGCCAAATATTTAGATTATGAGCTTAAGAATGTTTTGGTGAAAGAGATGCAGATTTGTAAGGATTCATGGACATTTTTACAGCGTATGAATGATGTCCAATTTGATCAGAATGATATTTTGGTAACAATAGATGTGTGTGACCTCTATACCGTGATTCCACAAAGTATAGGGTTAGAATGGGTAAACAAAATGTTAATGCAACACAAAGTTGCACATGATACAGTTAATCTTATAATGGAGTTTTTAGAAATAGTGCTGAATAATAATTTTGTCACTTTTGACAAGAAATATTATTTACAGAAAAGAGGCATCGCTATGGGGTCACCTTGTGGGGGAGCATACGCAAACATGGTCATGGCTTTTTGGGAGAGGAATTTTATATTTAATTCTAAATATAATGATTTTTTAAAATCATACCATAGATTTCAGGATGACATTATTATTATATGGACTGGTACACAAGAGTTATTGGATGGATTTCTTATATATATCAACGGTACAATTGAATTTCAGCAATTTACCTGTAACATCAACTTAGAGTATATGAATTACTTAGATGTCCATCTAGCAAAAGATGTGGCTAATGAGATTTACGCAGCAGTCATCCATAGAAAAGAAAGTTATTCTAATTGCTTCTTACATTATATTCATTCACATCTGGAGCAACAAAAAAGATCTGTTGTCAAAGGACAACTTGTGAGGGCGGCCCGGATGGTGACTAGATATGATTTCTTGGACGAATGCAGTACTTTACATACAATGTTCATTAATAGAGATTATCCCAGTAGCTTAATGGATGCATTAATTCAGGAAGTCTCTAATAAAAGATTAAATGGGTATTTTAGACCCATTTTAGAGAGTTCTAAGAGAACTCATGACATGAATAGTCCAACTACTAATATTGTATTTCATTCACAGAATGAACAGGTGCATGAATCATACAGTAATCCTGATTTCTCTAAAGCCTTGGTTATAACATATTCCCAAGACCATAACATAGTAAGAGATGTATTTGAAAAGAACTGGTCCATCTTGTTAGAGGACTCCAATATCAGAGCTCATATGAATGAAAAACCTAAAATAGTGTATAGAAAAGGCAAGAGTTTCAAAGAAATTTTTAGACAAGTAACTCTTGTGCCTTCTCAGATAACTTTGTGTATGACTAAATGTGGGGCATGCCATTGGTGCCATAAAGTAAATATTGGTGATAACTTTGTTCTTAGAAATACTAAGTTTTTCTTAAAAAGTAAGTACAACTGTAATTGAAAAGCAGTTGTCTATTTAGCAGTATGCAATTCATGTTTGGTACTTTACACTGGAAAAACGGAGAGACGTTTGTCTCAAAGAATGAATGAACATGAATATGCTATTAAGAAGAATAAACTGAACAATGCTTTAGCAAAACATATTAATGAATGTAACAACCATGAATTTTCTTTCATGGCCATTGACCATGTACATATTGATAAGAAGCCATGGGGGGTACAACTGGAGCTAAAAGAGTTAAAATGGCAAATACGATTACAGGCTGATAACTGGCCAGGAATTAATGAGTGCAGCTCCATAGCACCAGTTTTAAAATTAAAGGCTTTACAGTGGAAAAAGATAGATTAATCAAGTATTTACTGATTTCTCTGTTTCTCCACTTCCCTGTTTATATATGTTTATATATGTTATTTTATATAGCTAACTTTGCAGCATTGTATAGGATCATACGCATAATATGTATATGTACACACACATTTTAAATATATGTTTATGTTAAATTTGTGGTTTTAATGGATGTCAGTCATGATGTGGGTCCAATCAAAGATGAAGTGGCAGTATAAAAGGATATGATGTATTTTTTAACACGTCTGATGAAGTTTAACCTAGTTTTAAATGAAAGCCCTAACCGTGTTTTATTTGTGGAATAAAAGTATTTTTGGATTACTTGCTTATATAGCTGTGGAGGCTTAGTTCATTTGCCATTCTACCTAGTTTGTAATTAATTTTGATTTGAATGGTTATTTGAATGTAATACTCAGCTTTCAGCTTCGTAATGGCTCCTTTATGCTCTTTACTAGTTTAAGTGATCTGTTATGATAGGTAGAATGAGACCTCTTCTAAGTATTATGCAATTACTGTTATTACATAATTTATTTATACTGGTATTCCTCCACAGTGGATTTGTTTTTAAATTTCTTACTATATCTGGTACATGTAGGGTCTGCTTATCACTATAACTATTTGAGTTTGAGCAGAAGTCAGAGGCATAAGCAGCAGCAGTCGCAATGGGATCCATTGTATGTTGGTGAAATGCAGTGGAATTTATATATATATTTATTTATTTTATTTAACATTTCTTTACCAGGAAGTCTGATTTGGAACAAAGCCAATTTTCAGTGTAGGCTCAGGGAGAAATGCTCCAAATGCATGCCTTTGTAACGTGAGAAGAAACTGGAGCACCCAGAGGAAACCCACACGAATGCAGGGATGCATGCAGACTCTGCACAGAAGGTGCCCCAGCTGAGAACTGAACTGGAGAACCTATTGCTGTGAGGTGACAATGCTACCACTGCACCAATGTGCCATCCAGGTCATTAAGTAATTGAAGAAGGCTTGCTTTTCAAAAGTCCATAAACATAGATGTGTTTACGGGTGAAAGTACCGCAGGTTTTAAAAATAAAAGTCACTAATTTGTGACCTGCTTTAACAAGGCAGGATGATGCATATAGAGATGTGCAAAAAATGTCCACATTTGGGAGGACTAGATTGAGGATATTGGAATTCCTAGTAGATTGTTAACTATTTGTAAGTGAGAGTTAACATTCATAAAGTCAAGGAAGCATTGGGCATACCATTTGTTGGCAGCATAGGTCAGCCAGTTTGTTAATGGATAATTGCACTGGCATTGTGGGTTAGTCAGATTATTGATGGATAGTTGAAGTTCTACAGAAGAAAGGTGTTGAATTTAATGGGGATTTTAACTTTTGTTAAGATAGCTATCATGCTAAGAGGACATAGAAGATGTTCTATAACTTTCTATGAAGTGGTAATTAGTCTTGTTTATTATGATTTGGACATCTAGAAGTTTATGTGTGGGGTCTTGAGGAGTCTGTAAGAAGTTGACAATACCCTTGAAAAATAATAATACTCACCCACAATTGCTAGTAGGTCAGAAGATGTGACAGGCAATATACATAGAAATAGAAGGAGGGCTTCCATTGATCCGAAACAATGTTTCGGTAAGTATGCATATCTAAATTTGCCTCATTTATCTGTTCCAGAATAGAGTTTACTAGATAGAATGTTCATTATATGGACTCTGCCTAAAAAGACACCTTGTTGGCAGTAAAGGCGTTAGTCAGAATGCAAAAGCCTTGGTAAGAGAATCATCTCCCTAGAATGACACCAGCTACATAGTCAATGATTAAAGTTAATTACCTTGTCTTTGAACCTCAACATCATTCTTTGTGATGACAAAGTACCACCCAACATTAGTGTCTTTCCTACCTCATACTTATGCATAGCAAGTTCAGTTATTTCCTTTTGTATGTCCCCTGTTGGTATTATGAACAATTATAGTGACTATGTGAGGCAAAAATCTGAGAAGGTGTTTAGTTTCAAGCAAGACTACATTGCTACCATGGAAGAAGGGACATATTTTCTCAAATTGTTCTTTAGTCAAAAATTGTTACTCTTGTAAAGTCCCCAGAAGAGCATCCAGAAACACTTTTTTCAGGAAAGGAAGCAGATCTGGCTTTTCAAAACTGATTGGAGCCACAGATAATTCAGTAAGGGTTTTGTGATTCTTAAGTGATTAAATGCGTTTATATAACGTTGTTGAAAACTCAAACTGTCGACAGCGTAATAATCGACACAAAAATGTCAAAACCCCCGAACATCGAACACACACACACACACACACACACACACACACACACACACACACACACACAAAATAAAAACACCCAAACACAACACAAATTGCTCTATGCAGGGTGGCAAGCCCCGCTGCACCCCCCACACCCCCCAATACTTAAATATACCAACTCTGAGATCGCACTACATTGTTTTAAATGGAAATCTCCCCTTACAGAGATTTCCATTTACATGTGTGATGACTTTCGCTTTTGACATTTTGTTGCCGACAATATCAGCTTTGATACTGTCGGCCTTCGACAGTGTGAAGTAGACCCGATTAAACAAGGGATCATTTGTACATGAATCAGATATTCATCTATACACAGACAAATGTGAATTTTCTTCAACCGGATAGCTGTTACAGTTGGTACAAGATAATTGGTCATAGTCATACTACCAGTGGACTATTGTAATCTGGATTTATTGATAATCTACTTGAAATCTCAGAAATTTACTGTAGGATTTGAAAACTGCAACAGTTAGTGTTTTCTAAATACAAAGTGACCATATAAATGTTTAGTGAATAATGTAACAGAGTTTTAAGCATCAGTTGTTTCGAAGTTTCTGACATTCAAATGATTGTTGAGGTTGAAGAGATCCCATATTAGTCTCCACAGACCTCCCTTATTTGGTATAAAAAAGTTAGAAAAAATATATTGCCTTTAAGGGAAAGAAACTCCTTCTGTCATCATTTTCCTTAAAATTATCTTTAGAAAGTGATATGAAAATCTTTGAAATCAGTTGGAGTTTTTTTTCCAAATTTCAAACACAGGAATACTCTGCATGGTTATAAAGAACAGACTGAGCAGTAGAAGAGGTAGTAGAGGAAAACCCTGTCCAAAGAAACAGAGTGGCAGGGAGTCATTTATTAGCATTCTCATAATATGATCTGGATGGTCTAGGCCAAAAAAACATAATACTATTTGAACAATGACTCTTTCCATGGCTGTTTTTTTTCTGAACAACTGTAACTTAAAGAAAAATATTGTGAAAAAGATTTATTGTATAAAAAATATTTTTCTGTTTTCCCAAGAATGTGATCACACATGAAATAAGTCAGCATATTTGTTCTCCAAATCATAATAGTTTGGTACTAGCCTTGTGATGAAACAGAGCTCTAGCCTAAATAGCTTAATAACTTAACTTATTTTATTTATTTTTTACAGTCTTTTTTATTGTGGCTTTTGTAACACAGCATTAAGTGTACATTTAGTATATTACTACAAGTTAAATATATGAGTTGCATGTTTTAAGCAATAATAATCAAACCACTATGTTCCTTTAAATTTGTTTGGGAAGTGAATTAAAAGTTTAATTAGATTAATTAACTAGATAGTATATATGAGTGGTAGATTGTTGATTAGTTTGTTCTGAAGAAGTTTCCATTGCTTGAGGAAATGAAAGCACTTAACTTGTGTATTTTTATCTTGCTATGTGTTTATTAAATCTTCGTGAATTACAACACTGGACTGAAGAGTCTGTTTGATGGTGACGTTTTTTGTGGGACAGCCTTCATCGAGTTCTGTTACGGGATTTGTTTTGCATTTACTAGTTTTATTTTCCCGTTTTTCCATTAACTGTGTTACTAGTGGCGTTTCCTATGGATTTACAGGACAACCGAGGAGTCCCACAGCTCAGAAATGAGCAATCCTTGATTGGCGAACTTACAAGGCTGTTACAAGCCTTTACTCAACCGGAAACCAGTATGCAGGGTTCGGAGGACCTTATTCCATGCGCGCAACCGGTGCGAGGTGGCGACACCAATTCTAATAGGAAAAGCACGAGAAATGGAGCAACTGGTGGAGGCCTAGGACGGCACAATGGTGAACAGAGTTCCAGTCGAGAGGATATTACTGGACATAATGACAATTTGTTTGATAAATATACGGACATCAATTTAACCGACTGGTTAAATAAGAGTTTTGGGACTGTGGAGCGACCCGAACAGGGACTAAAACAGAAACAGAATGATACCTCATATGCGGAGAAATGTAAGCTGTTGAAAAAATATATGTTAAAATTTAAAAACTTAAACTTGGACAATTGGTTTTTAAACGAGTGTTTAATAAGAAAACATGTCCCTAAGGGACTTAGGTTAAACAAATTTCCCAATGACACTGTTATGGGTTCTACGTTGTATAATGATATTGTGGAAATTTTGAATGGTTGTAGCTTAGCCATAATTAAGGCTATGATTAACAACAACAATGTATTGATTGATGAACTAAGAGGTAAAATAGATAGAATTAATAAGGAGATAACTGAAGATTTATTATTTACAGTAAGAGAATACAAACACAACTACGTTAGGCTGTTTAACGATATTGACAGCACTGTGACAAAGAATTATAAGAGAAAGATGGATAAATTGGAGAGAGATGACTGGGCTTATGAACATCAGCAAGTGTATTTAATAACCTACAACAACAACCACAATAACAATCATAATGCACAAAACAATGGGTACACTAGGGGGAGACCCCAACATGTTTATTCACACTGGAACAAACATAATACCAGGTTTAATCAACCTAGACAATATGAACATCTTGACAACAGGGGCGAAATAGATTTGGACGCTGGGAACTGTTTAAGGGGGAACAATGAAATTGACACTGATATCCCTTTAGAACAGGAGGGACCAAGAAGGTCTGAAAGAATATGGAATTTATACCCACATCCTACATATGCTCAAGTGACGAATCAACATGCCCAGAGATATTAGTAGATGATCCCCATACTAGTTATGATACACCTCACCATGAGGTTAATATGGACAATATTGTAGAAAATGATAACGAATATTTTGATTTAGGCAGTGAACAATATATGAATCAAGAGAATGTCATACTATCTTCTATAGTTAACAATGAACAATGTCCAGGCTTGTGTTGTGCATCAAACATAGGAGAAAATACGATTGAGGATGCTAGGATCCCAGAATTAGATATTTTTTCATTAAATAAGGAAAACATTGTAGTTAGTCAACCAGGTAGTGAATTTTTTATTTACAATTATACGGATATAAAAATTGAGAACAGACATTTTTCCCTATTTAAAAAGGGATTTACTTTTGTGCCAACTAGGAGGTTGGACATGGCAGAATTATTTTTAGACATCAAATTGTTAACTAGGAAATTAAATTTGGAATTTTTAGCAAAACAATATAGTAATGTTAATAGTAACATCATTAATAACACCAATGGTTATGTGAATGTTCTAACAAGAAGAAGTACTTATAATCCCGCTTTACAGTGTGATATTTACAACTTTGAAAATGTGGTTATTAACAAATTGAAAATTTTGGCATGTCACAATAGACATTTAAGTGTAAAATCAAATTTGACAGAAGAAAGAAAGTTTAACTTTGGAAGAAATTAAATTTCAACTCCCTGATATCAGGATTATGAAGCCTGACAAAGGGGGTGGTGTTGTATTAATGAACAACTGGATGTATACTGCCAAAATGATGGACATTTTAAATGGGTATGGTAGGTACACTATTTCTTCTAGAAATGAATTAAACATAGCTTATCAAAAGATTGACATGGTGATAGAAGACAATTTAATGCAGGGTTTGATTAACGAGGGATTATATAGATTTTTTAAGGTGGAAAAACCTTTTTTATCCACTATGTTTGGTATCCCTAAGACACATAAAGGTATAGAAAACGTGGCATTGAGACCTATTGTGACATCAGAAGGCTCTAAAACACAACCATTGGCCATATATATAGATTCAAAATTAAAACCTTTTTATAAATTATATACGCACATTCTGATTGATTCCTGGGACCTATTAAAGAAACTAAATCAATTGTATTTTCAATCTCATTATGCATTTTTCACCATAGATGTTAAGGATCTTTTTTCTGTTATCCCGCATAACACAGGACTTGATAGGTTTGAGTACATGTTAATTGAATTAAAATTTTTATCTAACAATGAATTTAGACTAATTCTTGAGAACATAGAACTAGTCTTAAAAAACAATTTTATTTATTTTCAAGATGAAATTTACCAACAGGTTGATGGGGTTGCAATGGGGGCAGCTTGTGCCCCCATTTTTGCAAACATCGTTATGTTATTTTGGGAATTACATTTTGTTTTCAAGTCACCTTTTATGACTAAAATTATTAAATATTACCGCTTTTTGGATGACATTTTGATTGTGTGTGGGGGGGTACACTTGAAGAGGCCCTGAAGGCTTTACAGTATTTTAATGAGTCCACCACCTTTCTCCAATTTACACATGATTTTAATATGGATGAAACACATTTCCTGGACTTAACTATTAAAAAGGATTATACCAATAGAACATTTATATCTAGTATTTACAGGAAAGCTTGTTTCTCGAATTCTTATCTCCACTATAGTAGTAACCATCCCCCACTACAGAAGAGGAACATTGTTAAGGGACAGATGGTCAGGGTGGCCCGGATGACAACAAGATATGAGGAATTGATCAACGAATTAGATTATGTACAAAAGTTATTTTTGGAAAGAGGCTACCCTGACTCCATCATTTCTCCATTAAAGGAGGAAATATTAAAGGGATGGGGGACAAAATATATTCCTTTATTGAATATTGAGACTATGATCGATCACACTACTATGGACAATAATTTTGATGATGTTAATCATGCAGTTTCTAGTATCCCCTTAGGAACTCCATTTTTGGCTATGACATACAACGCTAATACTAATTTAGTAAAAAAGGTTATTAATAGGACCTGGGATATGTTCAAGAGCATGCCTAACAGTGTAGGTATATTTGATAGACGTTTACGTTACAGTTTTAGAAAAGGGGCAAATTTAAAAACAATTTTTGAGAGGAAACGGCAAGGGGAGGATAACAACAAAAGAAAGGGCACATTCTGCTGTGGTAAATGCCCCAGTGTACATTTATGGCGAACACGGATGAAATTAAACTACCCACCATTCAGTTTATATTAAAAGGGAAATGCTATTGCACGTGTTACACCAGTGGAGTAGTATATTTGGCTTATTGTACTTCATGTTGGGCACACTATGTGGGAAAGACCGAAAGGCATTTACATCAGAGGGTGTATGAACACACATATGATATTAACAGGAAAAAGGAAACTAATGACCTTTATAGGCACACCTTAACTTGTAAACAGGCCACCTTTAAATTCTGGGTTATGGAAAAGGTACCTAAAAACAGTAGAGGTGGTGACTGGGAAAACCAGCTCAGTTTCAGGGAACTCATCTGGCAACTGAAACTGGATTCCAATATACCCCCTGGGTTGAACGATCACATGTCTCTTTTACCAGCTTTAAAACTGAGAGCTAACAAAATTAAAAGGAAAACACAAGATAAGGTTAAAAACCATAGGGAGTTATTTAACTAACGATGTAGTTGTGTACATTACATATATACATTATATATTGTACATTATATATTCATACATATATAAATTTATAGATTTTATTTTGGTAGTTGTGGTACAACAATATATAGTTTTGGTTTTCTACATACATTGTTGTTAAAATAAACACCTGATATACAGGCGATTTTATGAGTGTACATATCGGACTATTTTATTGGATGTTTATTTTGTGTTTGATATGTTGAATATTCATACTTCGAATCCCAAGTGTCAGAAGTTGATATAGTTTAATTTTAACTATTTTTACTTAACTTATTTTATTTATTTTTACAGTCTTTTTTATTGTGGCTTTTGTAACACAGCATTAAGTGTACATTTAGTATATTACTACAAGTTAAATATATGAATTGCATGTTTTAAGTAATAATAATCATACCACTATGTTCCTTTAAATTTGTTTGGGAAGTGAATTAAAAGTTTAATTAGATTAATTAACTAGATAGTATATATGAGTGGTAGATTGTTGATTAGTTTGTTCTGAAGAAGTTTTTGTTGCTTGAGGAAATGAAAGCGCTTAACTTGTGTATTTTTATCTTGCTATGTGTTTATTAAATCTTCGTGAATTACAACACTGGACTGAAGAGTCTGTTTGATGGTGACGTTTTTTGTGGGACAGCCTTCATCGAGTTCTGTTATGGGATTTGTTTTGCATTTACTAGCTTTATTTATTTATTTTATTTAACATTTCTTTACCAGGAGGTCTGACTTGGAACAAAGCCAATTTTCAGTGTAGGCTCAGGGAGAAATGCTCCAAATCCATGCCTTTGTAACGTGAGAAGAAACTGGAGCACCCGGAGGAAACCCACACGAATGCAGGGAGGCATGCACAGAAGGTGCCCCAGCTGAGAACTGAACTGGAGAACCTATTGCTGTAAGGTGACAATGCTACCACTGCACCAATGTGCCATCCAGGTCATTAAGTAATTGAAGAAGGCTTGCTTTTCAAAAGTCCATAAACATAGATGTGTTTACGGGTGAAAGTACCGCAGGTTTTAAAAATAAAAGTCACTAATTTGTGACCTGCTTTAACAAGGCAGGATGATACATATAGAGATGTGCAAAAAATGTCCACATTTGGGAGGACTAGATTGAGGATATTGGAACTCCTAGTAGATTGTTAACTATTTGTAAGTGAGAGTTAACATTCATAAAGTCAAGGAAGCATTAGGCATACCATTTGTTGGCAGCATAGGTCAGCCAGTTTGTTAATGGATAATTGCACTGGCATTGTGGGTTAGTCAGATTATTGATGGATAGTTGAAGTTCTACAGAAGAAAGGTGTTGAATTTAATGGGGATTTTAACTTTTGTTAAGATAGCTATCATGCTAAGAGGACATAGAAGATGTTCTATATCTTTCTATGAAGTGGTAATTAGTCTTGTTTATTATGATTTGGACATCTAGAAGTTTATGTGTGGGGTCTTGAGGAGTATGTAAGAAGTTGACAATACCCGTGACAAATAATAATACTCACCCACAATTGCTAGTAGGTCAGAAGATGTGACAGGCAATATACATAGAAATAGAAGGAGGGCTTCCATTGATCCAAAACAATGTTTCGGTAAGTATGCATATCTAAATTTGCCTCATTTATCTGTTCCAGAATAGAGTTTACTAGATAGAATGTTCATTATATGGACTCTGCCTAAAAAGACACCTTGTTGGCAGTAAAGGCTTTAGTCAGAATGCAAAAGCCTTGGTAAGAGAATCATCTCCCTAGAATGACACCAGCTACATAGTCAATGATTAAAGTTAATTACCTTGTCTTTGAACCTCAACATCATTCTTTGTGATGACAAAGTACCACCCAACATTAGTGTCTTTCCTACCTCATACTTATGCATAGCAAGTTCAGTTATTTCCTTTTGTATGTCCCCTGTTGGTATTATGAACAATTATAGTGACTATGTGAGGCAAAAATCTGAGAAGGTGTTTAGTTTCAAGCAAGACTACATTGCTACCATGGAAGAAGGGACATATTTTCTCAATTTGTTCTTTAGTCAAAAATTGTTGCTCTTGTAAAGTCCCCAGAAGAGCATCCAGAAACACTTTTTTCAGGAAAGGAAGCAGATCTGGCTTTTCAAAACTGATTGGAGCCACAGATAATTCAGTAAGGGTTTTGTGATTCTTAAGTGATTAAATGCATTTATATTACGCTGTCGAAAACTCAAACTGTTGACAGCGTAATAATTGACATAAAAATGTCAAAACCCCCGAACATCGAACACACACACACACACACACACACACACACACACACACACACACACACACACACACACACACACACACACACACACACACACACACACACACACACACACACACACACACACACACACACACACACACACACACACACACACACACACACACAAAATAAAAACACCCAAACACAACACAAATTGCTCTATGCAGGGTGGCAAGCCCCGCTGCACCCCCCACACCCCCTAATACTTAAATATACCAACTCTGAGATCGCACTACATTGTTTTAAATGGAAATCTCCCCTTACAGAGATTTCCGTTTACACATGTGATGACTTTCGCTTTTGACATTTTGTTGCCGACAATATCAGCTTTGATACTGTCGGCCTTCGACAGGGTGAAGTAGACCCGATTAAACAAGTGATCATTTGTACATGAATCAGATATTCATCTAGACACAGACAAATGTGAATTTCCTTCAACCGGATAGCTGTTACAGTTGGTACAAGATAATTGGTCATAGTCATACTACCAGTGGACTATTGTAATCTGGATTTATTGATAATCTACTTGAAATCTCAGAAATTTACTGTAGGATTTGAAAACTGCAACAGTTAGTGTTTTCTAAATACAAAGTGACCATATAAATGTTTAGTGAATGATGCAACAGAGTTTTAAGCATCAGTTGTTTCGAAGTTTCTGACATTCAAATGATTGTTGAGGTTGAAGAGATCCCATATTAGTCTCCACAGACCTCCCTTATTTGGTATAAAAAAGTTAGAAATAATATATTGCCTTTAAGGGAAAGAAACTCCTTCTGTCATCATTTTCCTTAAAAGTATCTTTAGAAAGTGATATGAAAATCTTTGAAATCAGTTGGAGTTTTTTTTCCAAATTTCAAACACAGGAATACTCTGCATGGTTATAAAGAACAGACTGAGCAGTAGAAGAGGTAGTAGAGGAAAACCCTGTCCAAAGAAACAGAGTGGCAGGGAGTCATTTATTAGCATTCTCATAATATGATCTGGATAGTCTAGGCCAAAAAAACGTATTACTATTTGAACAATGGCTCTTTCCATGGCTGTTTTTTTCCTGAACAACTGTAACTTAAAGAAAAATATTGTGAAAAAGATTTATTGTATAAAAATATTTTTCTGTTTTCCCAAGAATGTGATCACACATGAAATAAGTCAGCATCTTTGTTCTCCAAATCATAATAGTTTGGTACTAGCCTTCTGATGAAACAGAGCTCTAGCCTAAATAGCTTAATAACTTAACTTATTTTATTTATTTTTACAGTCTTTTTAATTGTGGCTTTTGTAACACAGCATTAAGTGTACATTTAGTATATTACTACAAGTTAAATATATGAATTGCATGTTTTAAGCAATAATAATCAAACCACTATGTTCCTTTAAATTTGTTTGGGAAGTGAATTGAAAGTTTAATTAGATTAATTAACTAGATAGTATATATGAGTGGTAGATTGTTGATTAGTTTGTTCTGAAGAAGTTTCCGTTGCTTGAGGAAATGAAAGCACTTAACTTGTGTATTTTATCTTGCTATGTGTTTATTAAATCTTCGTGAATTACAACACTGGACTGAAGAGTCTGTTTGATGGTGACGTTTTTTGTGGGACAGCCTTCATCGAGTTCTGTTACGGGATTTGTTTTGCATTTACTAGTTTTATTTTCCCGTTTTTCCATTAACTGTGTTACTAGTGGCGTTTCCTATGGATTTACAGGACAACCGAGGAGTCCCACAGCTCAGAAATGAGCAATCCTTGATTGGCGAACTTACAAGGCTGTTACAAGCCTTTACTCAACCGGAAACCAGTACGCAGTGTTCGGAGGACTTTATTCCATGCGCACAACCGGTGCGAGGTGGCGACACCAATTCTAATAGGAAAAGCACGAGAAATGGAGCAACTGGTGGAGGCCTAGGACGGCACAATGGTGAACAGAGTTCCAGTCGAGAGGATATTACTGGACATAATGACAATTTGTTTGATAAATATACGGACATCAATTTAACCGACTGGTTAAATAAGAGTTTTGGGACTGTGGAGCGACCCGAACAGGGACTAAAACAGAAACAGAATGATACCTCATATGCGGAGAAATGTAAGCTGTTGAAAAAATAAATGTTAAAATTTAAAAACTTAAACTTGGACAATTGTTTTTTAAACGAGTGTTTAATAAGAAAACATGTCCCTAAGGGACTTAGGTTAAACAAATTTCCCAATGACACTGTTATGGGTTCTACGTTGTATAATGATATTGTGGAAATTTTGAATGGTTGTAGCTTAGCCATAATTAAGGCTATGATTAACAACAAGAATGTATTGATTGATGAACTAAGAGGTAAAATAGATAGAATTAATAAGGAGATAACTGAAGATTTATTATTTACAGTAAGGGAATACAAACTCAACTACTTTGGGCTGCTTAACGATGTTGACAGCACTGTGACAAAGAATTATAAGAGAAAGATGGATAAATGGGAGAGAGATGATTGGGCTTATGAACATCAGCAAGTGTATTTAATAACCTACAACAACAACCACAATAACAATCATAATGCACAAAACAATGGGTACACTAGGGGGAGACCCCAACACGTTTATTCACACTGGAACAAACGTAATACCAGGTTTAATCAACCTAGACAATATGAACATCTTGACAACAGGGGCGAAATAGATTTGGACGCTGGGAACTGTTTAAGGGGGAACAATGAAATTGACACTGATATCCCTTTAGAACAGAAGGGACCAAGAAGGTCCTAAAGAATACGGAATTTATACCCGCATCCTACACATGCTCAAGTGACGAATCAACATGCCCAGAGATATTAGTAGATGATCCCCATACTAGTTATGATACACCTCACCATGAGGTTAATATGGACAATATTGTAGAAAATGATAACGAATATTTTGATTTAGGTAGTGAACAATATATGAATCAAGAGAATGTCATACTATCTTCTATAGTTAACAATGAACAATGTCCAGGCTTGTGTTGTGCATCAAACATAGAAGGAAATACGACTGAGGACGCTAGGATCCCAGAATTAGATATTTTTACATTAAATAAGGAAAACATTATAGTTAGTCAACCAGGTAGTGAATTTTTTATTTACAATTATACGGATATAAAAATTGAGAACAGACATTTTTCCCTATTTAAAAAGGGATTTACTTTTGTGCCAACTAGGAGGTTGGACATGGCAGAATTATTTTTAGACATCAAATTGTTCACTAGGAAATTAAATTTGGAATTTTTAGCAAAACAAAATAGTAATGTTAATAGTAACATCATTAATAACACCAATGGTTATGTGAATGTTCTAACAAGAAGAAGTACTTATAATCCCGCTTTACAGTGTGATATTTACAACTTTGAAAATGTGGTTATTAACAAATTGAAAATTTTGGCACGTCACAATAGACATTTAAGTGTAAAATCAAATTTGACAGCAGAAGAAAGTTTAACTTTGGAAGAAATTAAATTTCAACTCCCTGATATCAGGATTATGAAGCCTGACAAAGGGGGTGGTGTTGTATTAATGAACAACTGGATGTATACTGCCAAAATGATGGACATTTTAAATGGGTATGGTAGGTACACTATTTCTTCTAGAAATGAATTAAACATAGCTTATCAAAAGATTGACATGGTGATAGAAGACAATTTAATGCAGGGTTTGATTGACGAGGGATTATATAGATTTTTTAAGGTGGAAAAACCTTTTTTATCCACTATGTTTGGTATCCCTAAGACACATAAAGGTATAGAAAACGTGGCATTGAGACCTATTGTGACATCAGAAGGCTCTAAAACACAACCATTGGCCATATATATAGATTCAAAATTAAAACCTTTTTATAAATTATATACGCACATTCTGATTGATTCCTGGGACCTATTAAAGAAACTAAATCAATTGTATTTTCAATCTCATTATGCATTTTTCACCATAGATGTTAAGGATCTTTTTTCTGTTATCCCACATAACATAGGACTTGATTGGTTTGAGTACATGTTAATTGAATTTAAATTTTTATCTAACAACGAATTTAGACTAATTCTTGAGAACATAGAACTAGTCTTAAAAAACAATTTTATTTATTTTCAAGATGAAATTTACCAACAGGTTGATGAGGTTGCAATGGGGGCAGCTTGTGCCCCCATTTTTGCAAACATCGTTATGTTATTTTGGGAATTACATTTTGTTTTCAAGTCACCTTTTATGACTAATATTATTAAATATTACCGCTTTTTGGATGACATTTTGATTGTGTGGGGGGGGGGGGGGTACACTTGAAGAGGCCCTGGAGGCTTTACAGTATTTTAATGAGTCCACCACCTTTCTCCAATTTACACATGAATTTAATATGGATGAAACACATTTCCTGGACTTAACTATTAAAAAGGATTATACCAATAGAACATTTATATCTAGTATTTACAGGAAAGCTTGTTTCTCGAATTCTTATCTCCACTATAGTAGTAACCATCCCCCACTACAGAAGAGGAACATTGTTAAGGGACAGATGGTCAGGGTGGCCCGGATGACAACAAGATATGAGGAATTGATCAACGAATTAGATTATGTACAAAAGTTATTTTTGGAAAGGGGCTACCCTGACTCCATCATTTCTCCATTAAAGGAGGAAATATTAAAGGGATGGGGGACAAAATATATTCCCTTATTGAATATTGAGACTATGATCGATCACACTACTATGGACAATAATTTTGATGATGTTAATCATGCAGTTTCTAGTATCCCCTTAGGAACTCCCTTTTTGGTTATGACATACAACGCTAATACTAATTTAGTAAAAAAGGTTATTAATAGGACCTGGGATATGTTCAAGAGCATGCCTAACAGTGTAGGTATATTTGATAGACGTTTATGTTACAGTTTTAGAAAAGGGGCAAATTTAAAAACTATTTTTGAGAGGAAACGGCAAGGGGAGGATAACAACAAAAGAAAGGGCACATTCCGCTGTGGTAAATGCCCCCAATGTACATTTATGGCGAACACAGATGAAATTAAACTACCCACCATTCAGTTTATATTAAAAGGGAAATGCTATTGCACGTGTTACACCAGTGGAGTAGTATATTTGGCTTATTGTACTTCATGTTGGGCACACTATGTGGGAAAGACCGAAAGGCGATTACATCAGAGGGTGTATGAACACACATATGATATTAACAGGAAAAAGGAAACTAATGCCCTTTATAGGCACACCTTAACTTGTAAACAGGCCACCTTTAAATTTTGGGTTATGGAAAAGGTATCTAAAAACAGTAGAGGTGGTGACTGGGAAAACCATCTCAGTTTCAGGGAACTCATCTGGCAACTGAGACTGGATTCCAATATACCCCCTGGGTTGACCGATCACATGTCTCTTTTACCAGCTTTAAAACTGAGAGCTAACAAAATTAAAAGGAAAACACAAGATAAGGTTAAAAACCACAGGGAGTTATTTAACTAACAATGTATTTGTGTACATTACATATATATATATTGTACATTACATATTCATACATATATAAATTTATAGATTTTATTTTGGTAGTTGTGGTATAACAATATATAATTTTGGTTTTCTACATACATTGTTGTTAAAATAAACACCTGATATACAGGTGATTTTATGAGTGTACATATCGGACTATTTTATTGGATGTTTATTTTGTGTTTGATATGTTGAATATTCATACTTCGAATCCCAAGTGTCAGAAGTTGATATAGTTTAATTTTAATTATTTTTACTTAACTTATTTTATTTATTTTTACAGTCTTTTTTATTGTGGCTTTTGTAACACAGCATTAAGTGTACATTTAGTATATTACTACAAGTTAAATATATGAATTGCATGTTTTAAGCAATAATAATCATACCACTATGTTCCTTTAAATTTGTTTGGGAAGTGAATTAAAAGTTTAATTAGATTAATTAACTAGATAGTATATATGAGTGGTAGATTGTTGATTAGTTTGTTCTGAAGAAGTTTCCGTTGCTTGAGGAAATGAAAGCGCTTAACTTGTGTATTTTTATCTTGCTATGTGTTTATTAAATCTTCATGAATTACAACACTGGACTGAAGAGTCTGTTTGATGGTGACGTTTTTTGTGGGACAGCCTTCATCGAGTTCTGTTACGGGATTTGTTTTGCATTTACTAGATTTATTTATTTATTTTATTTAACATTTCTTTACCAGGAAGTCTGACTTGGAACAAAGCCAATTTTCAGTGTAGGCTCAGGGAGAAATGCTCCAAATGCATGCCTTTGTAACGTGAGAAGAAACTGGAGCACCCGGAGGAAACCCACACGAATGCAGGGAGGCATGCACAGAAGGTGCCCCAGCTGAGAACTGAACTGGAGAACCTATTGCTGTGAGGTGACAACGCTACCACTGCACCAATGTGCCATCCAGGTCATTAAGTAATTGAAGAAGGCTTGCTTTTCAAAAGTCCATAAACATAGATGTGTTTATGGGTGAAAGTACCAAGAGGTTTTAAAAATAAAAGTCACTAATTTGTGACCTGCTTTAACAAGGCAGGATGATACATATAGAGATGTGCAAAAAATGTCCACATTTGGGAGGACTAGATTGAGGATATTGGAACTCCTAGTAGATTGTTAACTATTTGTAAGTGAGAGTTAACATTCATAAAGTCAAGGAAGCATTGGGCATACCATTTGTTGGCAGCATAGGTCAGCCAGTTTGTTAATGGATAATTGCACTGGCATTGTGGGTTAGTCAGATTATTGATGGATAGTTGAAGTTCTACAGAAGAAAGGTGTTGAATTTAATGGGGATTTTAACTTTTGTTAAGATAGCTATCATGCTAAGAGGACATAGAAGATGTTCTATAACTTTCTATGAAGTGGTAATTAGTCTTGTTTATTATGATTTGGACATCTAGAAGTTTATGTGTGGGGTCTTGAGGAGTATGTAAGAAGTTGACAATACCCTTGACAAATAATAATACTCACCCACAATTGCTAGTAGGTCAGAAGATGTGACAGGCAATATACATAGAAATAGAAGGAGGGCTTCCATTGATCCGAAACAATGTTTCGGTAAGTATGCATATCTAAATTTGCCTCATTTGTCTGTTCCAGAATAGAGTTTACTAGATAGAATGTTCATTATATGGACTCTGCCTAAAAAGACACCTTGTTGGCAGTAAAGGCTTTAGTCAGAATGCAAAAGCCTTGGTAAGAGAATCATCTCCCTAGAATGACACCAGCTACATAGTCAATGATTAACGTTAATTACCTTGCCTTTGAACCTCAACATTATTCTTTTTGATGACAAAGTACCACCCAACATTAGTGTCTTTCCTACCTCATACTTATGCATAGCAAGTTCAGTTATTTCCTTTTGTATGTCCCCTGTTGGTATTATGAACAATTATAGTGACTATGTGAGGCAAAAATCTGAGAAGGTGTTTAGTTTCAAGCAAGACTACATTGCTACCATGGAAGAAGGGACATATTTTCTCAATTTGTTCTTTAGTCAAAAATTGTTGCTCTTGTAAAGTCCCCAGAAGAGCATCCAGAAACACTTTTTTCAGGAAAGGAAGCAGATCTGGCTTTTCAAAACTGATTGGAGCCACAGATAATTCAGTAAGGGTTTTGTGATTCTTAAGTGATTAAATGCGTTTATATTACGCTGTCGAAAACTCAAAATGTCGACAACATAATAATCGACACAAAAAATGTCAAAACCCCCGAACATCAAACACACACACACACACACACACACACACACACACACACACACACACACACACACACACACACACACACACACACACACACACACAAAATAAAAACACCCAAACACAACACAAATTGCTCTATGCAGGGTGGCAAGCCCCGCTGCACCCCCCACACCCCCCACTACTTAAATATAGCAACTCTGAGATCGCACTACATTGTTTTAAATGGAAATCTCCCCTAACAGAGATTTCCGTTTACACGCGTGATGACTTTCGCTTTTGACATTTTGGTGCCGACAATATCAGCTTTGATACTATCGGCCTTCAATAGGGTGAAGTAGACCTGATTAAACAAGTGATCGTTTGTACATGAATCAGATATTCATCTAGACACAGACAAATGTGAATTTTCTTCAACCGGATAGCTGTTACAGTTGGTACACGATAATTGGTCATAGTCATACTACCAGTGGACTATTGTAATCTGGATTTATTGATAATCTACTTGAAATCTCAGAAATTTACTGTAGGATTTGAAAACTGCAACAGTTAGTGTTTTCTAAATACAAAGTGACCATATAAATGTTTAGTGAATGATGCAACAGAGTTTTAAGCATCAGTTGTTTCGAAGTTTCTGACATTCACATGATTGTTGAGGTTGAAGAGATACCAGATTAGTCTCCACAGACCTCCCTTATTTGGTATAAAAAAGTTAGAAAAAATATATTGCCTTTAAGGGAAAGAAACTCCTTCTGTCATCATTTTCCTTAAAATTATCTTTAGAAAGTGATATGAAAATCTTTGAAATCAGTTGGAGTTTTTTTTCCAAATTTCAAACACAGGAATACTCTGCATGGTTATAAAGAACAGACTGAGCAGTAGAAGAGGTAGTAGAGGAAAACCCTGTCCAAAGAAACAGAGTGGCAGGGAGTCATTTATTAGCATTCTCACAATATGATCTGGATAGTCTAGGCCAAAAAAACATAATACTATTTGAACAATGGCTCTTTCCATGGCTGTTTTTTTTCTGAACAACTGTAACTTAAAGAAAAATATTGTGAAAAAGATTTATTGTATAAAAAATATTTTTCTGTTTTCCCAAGAATGTGATCACACATGAAATAAGTCAGCATCTTTGTTCTCCAAATCATAATAGTTTGGTACTAGCCTTGTGATGAAACAGAGCTCTAGCCTAAATAGACAGGTTCCTGATTTTATAATTTAGTATGGCTGATCTTTTTGTGGGGCATAACACAAGTAATGGCAGATTAAAAAGAATGACAAAGTGTATGATATGCACACATAAATATGGAGACAAAGTAGAAACAGTTCTAAGCAACAAAAAATTTGTATTGTCACTGTTTTTAAAACGTAATGTTGATGTCAGAATAAATGTCAACGTATTTATAGCTTCACAGCCTTGGAACATGCAGAATATAAGCTCTTTTCAAATCATATGGTTAAACATCTTTCTCCTGAAGGTATAGAGCATTATATACGTGGTTGCCAGGCTTGTTTGTGAGGCACTCATGATCAACATGTAATCACCAGTATGTGACTACCAGGTTTTGCTCTGGAAGAATGAGGCTGCACTGTCCTAAGGATTTCACCTTTTCCCAAGATGCAGTGATCTCTGAGTTGGTATCTATAAGCAACAGTGGAGCTGGATGTGTGGGGATGCAGCCCCGCCCTACAGTGGAGGTTTGCTCTTCGATTATGTTAAGAAGGTATTATTCATCAGGAGTGAGAGATGACAATCAGTGGGAAAATTTATCTAAAAGTTTGCAATTTTATAACACTTTAAACTCCTTGAAACCAATATCCAGTTTCCAGAAAGCATTTTCCTTTGAAGGTTCCAAATTTATATGTAAAGAAAGATAAGAAAATGAAATGTGTGAATCACAAGTAGTTAAATGATAAAAAATAAACTGTCTGTCTTTATACAAGCATGATGAAGCCTATTCAATGTGTTAAGTCAAATGCTGCAAAATGTAAGAAAATCCGCAGCCTCTTGAATGGAATTATATCCTCACTAGAGAATTCAGTATTATAACCACACCAATTCTCACCTTCCTCCAAAACAGTAATTGGGATTGGAGATGTCTTAGTCTGGCTGAGAAATGCTTACAATGAACAGAAAGTTGTTTTCATTGTCAACACATTTTTAATGACCTTTTGATACAGAAAGTTCAAATTAGTTAGTTTTTTCTATCTTAAAGATTGTTTTTATCACTCTTATAGTGTTTACAGCATGTATCTGTGGGTGTAAAGGCAGACTTACTTATGCTGTAAAGTGAAAGTCCAAGATCATTGAAAATATCAACATTTAGTATGTTCATATGCTTGTAACGTTCCCAAATGTATGTAATGTAGGAGAGTCATTGAAGATCATTTAAAACCCTCAGCTTTTTACTCAGAGTTTGCAGGAAGAGAGAAAAAACTTAAATAAAACTTCCTTTATCAAGTCTTACAGTAAAAAAATATCCCAGCATATGTTATCTTGACATGAATCAGGGGTTGGGAGGGTGGCCTAATGGTTAAGGTGTTTGCCTTACAAACACAAGGTGCAGGGTTTGAGTCTCACAAGGGATAATTGGCTAGGCTTAAAATGGCTCACAAGGGCAGTTAGCTTAGTACTAATCTATGAACCTATGAGTTCTGCCTTCACTTTTACATGTGGAAATCTGTAAAAAGTATATTTCAAAAACATCAGTCAAAATTTAAAAGCATGCTGTAGGTGAACTGGCAGTACTTCAAATTGCTCATAGGTATACCTATGGTGCATGAGCATGTGAGTGTGTGTGTGTGTGTGTGTGTGGGGGGGGGTTGTGTCTGTGTGTGTATCTGTGTATGCTTGTATGTACATCTTGTGATGGACTAATGTTCCATTGAAGATTAGTTCTCTGATTTATGCATAGTGAGTACCAAGACAGCCTCTAGATCCCTCATAATCCTAAGTAGGATAAAGCTGGTATTGTAACTGAATGAATGAAAGGTGTATTAAAAAGTCAAAACTTTAGTTACCTACTGTCAGACAATAATACCTAAAAAAGATATTCTCTAGGACACGATCCATATTTTCAAACTGCTACAAATGGATTGTTCGCATCTGATTGTTGGCCAACACAATTTACTTTTTCTCCTTGCCTTCTGAAATGCTGTTTTTCTCTGTTCAGAATCAATGCTTGCATTCCAGATGGTGAGTCAGAATTATGTCTTGGGGAAAACAGGTAATGAATTATCCAGTTTAAGCACAAATGCCAAATTGTAATCAATTACTGCAAACTCATAAAATCAAGGAAATGTCAAGAAGAAACAAATATGAATTTGTTGTTTCTTGTATATTTATTAATTTGATCTGGAAATTCATGACACAGCAGTGAGTATTACCAGAATTATGAAGTGTCTCAAAATGTACAAAATGTCCAAAGATGACAGCATTTTGCTGCCTACAGGTAAAACCTGAACTCATACTTTTGGTTGCTTTGTCTTGATCATGTCATTACTGTTCATGAGAATATTTTATTAGTTTCTTATGTTTTGCATTTCAAAGTGGACATATTTACCCTGTTTGTCTATATGGGCTTGTTTGTTTGAGTGTTCTTCCTGTGGTGAGCCTTTGACATCTAGGTGGCAGGCTTGGTGTTTTGTGGTTGGAACAGTGTATCCTTTATCTTCATCTCATTTTTTACCATGTTGTGTTATAGCATAATCGAATCGACCGTGTGCTATGAAACTAGTACTATTAAACAGTAACAAGTACATGTACAGCATTGTTAAGTAACAAAGTGGATTATTCCAAGTTTATATTATCTTAAATTCATCTTGAATAGAAGTGTATCTTGTGATGCTGTCTAAAGTTATTAAAAGACTTGTCTCAACATTTTCTTACTTACCCATCTGATGAGTGAAGCATAGGTGAAAGGCGGTCTGATGTTGTTGAATTTGTAGTGCTCCACACTGTGGAGGAGATCTGTTCAATAAAATAATAATGACACATTTAATTACCATCTATCTGTCTGTTAGTCAATTTCCATCAAATATCTTTACATAAAGCCATACTGAAATTAACTGTAGTACATCTATAGAACTAAACTATATTACATTCAGAGACAGCACATAGGATCAGCAGTGCTATTACAGTTAGACGTTATTTGCTATAAAATACAGATGTCTTCATTGTGGTCTACAGGTTCAAGTTCATAACGTGGACTATCTGGGAGACTTTGGATTCTGTCATTGCTCTGTATTGCTCTTTAGTAGAGGCCAGGTCTTGCTGGTAATGGAGTTTTGACTCACACTAAAGATTCTGTTGTTATAGCTTTTGTTTTTTTCCCTCATAAAAATGCTGCCATGTGGTAAGTAAACACTGTCCAGGTAATTCAGGACAGGAATAAACTCATGAAACATGGTGCAGAATGGTGGACCCTGTCCAAATGATGTTAGATAGACCCATCCATGTATAAAAATAATTAAGGTAATACAGAGGAAGATGATGGCATTTAGAGTACAGATCCCTGTTCCCCTTATATGCTATAAGTTGTATTTATTCTGATCAAGTTTGTTGTATTTGTTATGATGCTCATGTACTGTAAGTGTCAACAATAAATTATTACTTTTCAGTAATGTGTCTACTTGAGTAAATCTTTCACATTACCAAACTGTTACTTCAGTGAGGAGATACCAAACCAATAAACTGCTATTGTGAAGAAATTTGTTGTAATTACCTGAGAACAGTGCTATGATATGGTCAGAACGTTTTTCATCATAACCCTCTGGATGAGTCTCAGTCTGAAAGTAAGAGTAACAACGATGTCACTTAACTATCCTGCAGACTAAATAGTTGTTTAATTTTAATCCTTCTGTATTATTTGTTTTATTTTTATTATTTCCTTTAAGTTTTATAAGATCCTAACAACCACTAGTCTGACTCACAATAATATTTTCAGTAAATTCTGCATTTTATATTTTAGGTGTTATACTGGATGTGCTTTACAACTCTTTGTTAAAGAATTTTTCATGCAATAGAGATGATAGATATACACAGTATAAGGAAATGAAATGGCAGGGCAGCTTTTCATAGAATACAACTGATCTACATAACTTTACATCAGTTAAGTAGTCTGACAGTGTAGATGGGCATACTTATGCAAGTCAAATAATTCATTTTGGTTGGTTTGAATTTATTACACTTTTCACAGACTTGCATTTTTTTAAATATTTTTCATATTTGATGTTTTCGACTTATATACCAGGAAAAGCTGTGAAGGAAGCCTGTGCTGGTACTATTGTGAATCTGTTTATGGAGTATTTAAAAGTGAGCATTTCTGCTATTCACATAGTTATGTTAATCTGTTTGTACCAGTGTTTGAAACTTAATATTCCTAACCTAGACATCTTTTCAGTAAATTGCAATATTTTACACTTTTTTATACTGGTAATTTACTATTTATTTACAAGGCACCAGTGAAGGCATTTTCAGGTTACTCTAAAGATGTTATGAGTAACAGACTGGGGTTATCATTTATCTATTTTCAAAATGTACTACTATACTTTGTCAACTGGGTTGTTATTATGGGTTAAAGGTGCATTTTCAGTAGAGGCCCAGGATCAGTCAGTCTCTGGCAAAGTGCCGACTTGCTCTGAGGTACACAGTAGACAAGGGAAAATACACACACACACACACACACACACACACACACACACACACACACACACACACACACACACACACACACACACACACACACATCGATGATGAATTCATTTTCATATATTGCAAAACACTTTGAGGCACATAGGATATACAGTTTACTTGATTTACTTATAGTTCATCTCCTAATATGCAAATATATTCACATATTTATTTACACATTTTTATATATATATCTGTTTTACATAGATATTTATTAATGTATTTTTACATAAGTTATTTAACTTTTTAGTCGGGCTTAGAATTAGCAATCCTGACAGTAATATTGGTGCTATGGAGGACTTTGGTCTTTTAAATCTTTGATTACTACAGTTAAAACTGCAAATTAATTGATCACATGGTCAATTCCAAATGGTATAAAACAATTCTGTTTTTGATTGTTTAGTATCTTGATAAAGCCTGGTAGGAACCAGGCGAAAGCGCTTGACGAATTTGTTTTTCTTTTTATTATTTTATGAATTAAAAGTTAATGAAAATTTTCAAACTATTCTGTTATTATTTATCCACGTTTGATACGCATTTGCTTTTTTTGAACCAAGTTTCTTCACCTGTGGAGTCTTATTTTCTTTGGTTTTTGTGTTAGTGTGGGCATTTCATCTCCTAATATCCTAAACACTTTCATTGTAAATCTGGACTGTTAAATACTTTAGAAGATTAAGCAAGGCAATAAATGGGTGATAATAATAATGAACGTTGTACAAACATCTTGAGATACCTAAAGACTGCAGTTCAAGACTGCAATTTGAAGAAACATCTCTGTTTGTATACCTGGGAAAAAAGGCACTGCATGACTGTCCCACAGAGGATGTTTCATAGTTAACGGACTCTCTGATGGATCTTTTCTAGAATGGATTGTTCCTCCCAGACCTGAACAAGCAAATGCTGATAAACCATTCTTCATTATTCGGCCATTCTCACATCCTTCAGTTTTCTGAAACAAGGAAATCAAGACAATGGAAAAATGTGAGTACTAACAGCTCATATGTTAAGCAACTGCTATCCTCATTAGCTTTCTAGAATTTCTCTCTGCTAGTAGAGTCAAATGGCAATTTCACTTAGAATACATATTTATAGGTCACCTTGGAATTACTTTGCCTGCAGATCTGTAAGGCCATTGCTTGGCTTTATCCTTTTCTGACATATATGACAAAAGTTAACAAAGCAAAGCATTTTTGTCAACAAAATCATTATCCAGACGTCTGGGGCAAATGTGGAGTCTTTGAGATATACTCTTTGTTGCATAGCAGCACGTGGTATTTTGATGTGATTTTAAAGGTTTAAATCTCTCTCCTTTTTCCTTGCTGCACATAAAGGAAAATAACCAAATACTTTGGATATTATTGAGCTAAAATGTCACAGAATATGACAAATTTCCTATATGTTGGGGTTGATACATTTTTATGTTAAAACCAAAAGGCCTGTGAGTGGAGACTACCTATGGTGAAGTTAAAACCCATCTTGAATTTCTGAATAGAATAGAGAAGAAACAACAACAGTGAATGTGGAATATCTTTAAATTATTTTCAAGTTAGCTTTTAATTGGAAAATTAGTCCTTTGTCTGCATTAAAGTCTTACTTCCTGTTTATGTGCTTCTGTCAGCTCCATGGAGGAATGGGAAGAATACGTCTCAGTGTCTGTACACAAGAAATCTGGATAAAGCTTAAAATAATGATGTGTGTGTGTGTGTGTGTGTGTGTGTGTGTGTGCGCGCGTGTGTGTGCGTGTGTGTGTGTGTGTGTGTGTGTGTGTGTGGGGGGGGGGGTCCACAGGTCCAAAAACAGGAACAGATTTTAAATCTTGCTTTTGTAAACTTAGAAAGTTGCTAGAATTATAAGGTTTGTGTTAGCATGCATATTTTAATGGATATGAAGTCTGAAAGTCACATGCATGTCATTATTAATGACTTCATTCCTTAATGATTTGCCAAAAAATACAAACTTTATAAAGCATATAAGGAACAAACCAAAAACATGAGGCAAAAATCAGGACATTTTGCAAAAATCTAGACAGTTGAGATAAATGGGGGGAAGTACTTAATTTTATTTGACTTATACTTCCAAAATTTATGATTTTAGTGTAGAAATATGTTTTTAGCATCAAATGTACATTTACTCGCTATAGATTTGCTGGTACTCTTAATACTGGAGTGCGTTACAGGAACCCAAACCTTTAAGCCACTTTGCTAGGTCATTACAAAGATCTGTACTGGCTCTAACATATCTGCTGCTTGTAGATATAATTTGCCAGCTATGTTTGTGAAGGCAGGGTTATAGCTCATATTTAACTAGCTGATGCATATTTTTATTTTATTCATGTGGTCATCAGCAGTAATTATAACAAATTTGTGTGTGGTGTGTGTGTGTGGTGTGTGTGGGTGGTGGGTGGTATATGGATATAGAGGATAAAGTTAAGTAAAGGTAATAAGAAACAGAAAAGGTTGTGTAGTGTGTAGTACAAGGGCTTGTCGAAATAGATTGAGTGGTGGTAAGGAGGTTAGGTGGGTAGATATTGTCAGACATAGGAGAATATTATGAAAGATTTGGTAGGGAGGATGATATTCTCCCTACCTCATTTGTATATCTGGGTGAGATTTATAAAGAAAAAACGGGTATAGCAGATTGGATAAGATAATGTATTGTTTCTGAGGAAGTCTGTGGATACATTCTGATGAAAGCGCTTAAACTGTTCTGTTAAAATTGGTTTATCTTGGTTCTGGTGTGGCTTGGCTCTTCATTTGGTTAAATGTATTGGGAATAGTTAGAGAGCTGAAAAGGAGGAATTAGAAACAAATTAAGTATGGTAGTATCTTTGGATAAGGAGCAAGGGCATATGCGAGTGTGGAGAAGGTGATTTTTAGTGTAAGTTTGTAGAAAGTTTTCTTCATCGCACCTTGATGAACTAAGAAATCACACAGCTCCAGACCCAATTCTCCAGAAGCTGAAAAATGTTATCAGTCAAGGATAGCCATCATGACAAACCAGTTTACCGCTTGGCATTTAACAGCATTTTCCTTACAGAGATGAGCTCATCGTGACGGAAGATGGAATCGTCATGAAAGGTCCAAAAGTGGTAATTCCTAAAGCATTACAACATGAATATATCAACATTTTGCATTGTGGTCACCCAGTTACTGATTCAACCAAAAGAAGGGCAAGAAGCATTGTATTTTGGCCTTCTATGTCCAAAGATATAGAGAGGGAAACTCTAGCATGTTCAATTTGCAACAGCACCAAACCACATCAACAAAAAGAACCACTTCACCGACACCAGATTCCTGAATTACCATGGTTGATGGTTGCTGCAGATATTTTTGAATGGAATGGTCAGCCTTACTTAGTGTTAGTAGACTCTTATTCAGATTGGTTTGAAATTGACCCAATTCCTAACGTGATGTTCAGCACAGTCATTACAAAATTGAAGAAACATTTTTCTGTCCATAGTAGTCTGCACAGTCATGTCTGACAATGTTGCACAGTTTTCAAGTCAGCAGTTCAAGAAATTTGCTGAGTCTTGGGATTTTGTTCATATTATCAGTAATCCTAAGTATTTACAATCCAGTGGGCTAACTGAACATGCAGTTGAGAGTGCAAAGATCATGGAGAAAATCCAGGAGAGATGGTACCAATGTATTCCTTAACTTACTCAATCTCAAAAACATTCCTCGAGGCAACTTGCTTGGTTCACCTGCTCAGACATTGTTGTCTAGACAGACTAGAACAACTCTTCCAATCAGTAAACAATTGTTAGTACCAAACCCAAAGAACAATAGAGTGGTCAAGGCTCATTTTTTGAGAAAACTTTAGTCACAAAAGTTGTCCTACGATAAGACCAGTAAATCCCTACTATAAGATGAAGCTGTGAGAATGCAAACATCTAAAGGATATGACCGAGTGGGAAAATTGAAGAACATTTGTGAAGAACCGAGATCTTACATCATACAATCAGAAGGAATGGAGTTCAGAAAGCATCAAAGACATGTGTTACCTGTCTCTGAACCAGTGACGCAGCAGATTGCCAGTGCCAATGACTCTAATTCTCAGAGTGACTTGTCAACTGTTCAAATTCAAAAGAACAATGTGCTTCCTTCAAACAACTTTGATGTAATCCCTGATGTTCCAGTTTTGAGAGAATCCCCAGTGACTGTCCCTGTTGCTAAACCCAGTCAGAATTTCTGTGTTACCAGATCGGGTAGAATTTCCAGATTGAATCCTAAATACACAGCGACTTGGACTTGAACTTAGTTTTATTTCTTGAAATGTTGATATAATGTCTAGTTCTTAAAATGTCTTTGTTCTCTTATTTTGCATGTCAACCAAAATTAAAGAGGGAGGATGTAGATCAGTGGGTATATTGTACCTAGTCAGCCACTGTAGCTAGATAGCATGTGCATATAAGTTACTGAGCATGTGCAAGATCAGTGCCATTTTGTGTAGTCAGTCAGTGTGGATGTAAGTTTCAATGGAGATGCACATGTGTATGTTAGAAGTAGCAAGTCAGTCAGTAAGCTTATGAAGTTCGAAGTATATGTTCCAGTTACAGCTCCTGATGTGTTTCTGTACAATAAATTACTTGAATGTATTCCGTGCCTTAGTGTCTCATTTGAATACATGAGACATGCAACAGTCCCCATCATACTGCTGCTGGAAGAGCTAAGCAAGCTCAGTTTGCCTGCAGAATAGTTAGGGCATTTTCCATCATTGCCAAGGTGTTGGCATTTGGGCAGATACATTTTGAAGGAAAGCTGCATTGACAGCTGCTAACCTGCTGGAGTGAGGTTCAATGTCCACAAAGTTTTGTTGCAGTTGTCACAACAAAAAGTGACACAGTTTCCTAACTACGAGAGAGAGAGAAAGAGAGAGGAGAGAGAGAGAGATTCACTGGTAATTCTATACCCTTCTTACCAGGGTTCATATAGCCCTGGGAGAGTGGAACAGCAGTCAGTAAATCATGGCTGTCATCCAGTATGAATGATATTATTCTGCTTTACAGCCTTAATCCCACCCAATAACATCTTACTGAATGCCACGTTGAATAGGGACATGCTGTAGTGGTCCAGTAATATGTATGCATTTCTGCATGACCACTGACAGTCACCTATGGGGCAAGTGCTGCTTGTCTGAACATCTTGATCCAATAGGTGTTAGTCTTACAGCAGACCAGAGATGCCTACTTCATAGGATCATAGGAGGTTTCTAGGCTATTGGCCCTGAGGCGCTTATAAGCCTAGCCAAGACTTTAGCCCATGTTTAGACAAATCATCACCCAATGCGCCTGTCCAGCAGGGACATGGATGGAATCCTAGGGGTATATTTTGTGTTTCCCATCCAGGTATCCAGGCTGCCCTTAAACAGCAGTAAAGAGGTGCTCTGTTTGATGTGGAGAGGGAGTATTCCATAACTGAGAGAGTCTTGTTAATGTCACAGACCAGGTTGAGGCCATGTGTGTAGGTTACTTGAGTGGAGCTTGACTTGCGGATATGCAGCATTCCCATCAAGGTGGGGTCCGTGATCGCCTTGTATGCCAGACAGAGGTTACCTCTGAGTAGTCTGTATGAAAGTGAGTAGAGGGATTGGGCTTTTAGCCTATCTATGTATGGTAGATGTTTGAGGCCCTGGATTCTCCTGGTGAGGAACCTCTTGATCTCTCCCGCTGCTTCATGTGCTTTGCGAGGTACATGCCAAAAGGTGCATTGTACTCAATAATGGGCCTATAAGTGAAGAATACAGGGGTATTATGACCTCCTTGTCCCTGGATGAGATACCCATACTTATGAGGTGGGCCATGTAGAAGGCTTTCTGTACCACGGAAGCAACATGGTGGTCAAAAGTCAGGTTGCTATCAACCTGGGTGCCCAAATCTCTCACGACTGATTGAGTGCTTAGGACATTGTTATTAATGTGATAATTTGTGGGGACATCACTCTCCCCAAAGGGGATGATGATGCATTTTTTGGTATTCAGACTGAGGCCATGTTTCTGGCACCAGTCATTTGTCTGAGTGAGAACCTCTTGGAGGATGTCCACATCACTAGGGGAATTGATGACAGCACCCAGCTTGCAGTCCTCTGCAAACTTGGTCAGCTATAGCCCACTGGTTTTGGCCTGCACCTCAGAAAAGTACATCCCAAATAACAGAGGCCTCAAGATCGAGCCCTGAGGTACACCGGTTGTTACGGGTCTACTGCTTGAGGTGGGTTCTATCAGTGAGCCAGTTTGTTACCCATCTGGTAACATATGGATTGATGCCTAGTTGAGAGAGTTTATTTATTATGCCAGAGTGGGGAATAGTGTCAAAGGCTTTGGCCAGGTCAAGGTAAGTGGTGTGCACCATCTTCCCCTCATCCATGGCTTTGGTGACTGTCTCAAAGAAGTCAACCAAACTTAGCAGGCATGACCTCCCCTTGATGAAGCCAAACTGTGTGGGATTAAGTGTCTGGAGGTTGCCAATGTCCTTGTTAATGAGGTTCATGATAATCCATTCTATGGCCTTGCAGATCAGGCTAGTTAGGCTGATGGATCTATAATTTCCTGGATCAGTGGATGCTCCACCTTTGTGTAAAGGGATGACAGTGGCTGTCCTCCACTCAGCTAGGATGAAGCCAGTACTCAGGCTTTGGTTGAATAGGGTGTCTAATGGTGCTGCAAGTTCCTGCCTGAGTTCATGTAGGATGCAGCCTGGGATGTTATCGGGTGACATGGAGGCTGTATTGTTTGCCTTTGAAAGAGCAGTGATGACCTGTTCCCTAGATATAAGGGGAAGGGGGCAGGTACTGGGGATGTCCTGATTTACTGATGGGGGGACAGAGGGTAAAGTTTTTGCTGAATCTGTCAGCCAACAAGTTTGTTATATCTATGTCATTTGTATATGTGGTGTCCTTGACCACCAGTTCTGAATAGATCTGGGTGCTTCCTTTGAGACTGCAGACATATGTGAAGAAGGCCTTATGATCGTCTCTAGTAGTTGTGGACAATTTGGACTCAAAGTTTGCTTTGGAGGATTTCACTAGTGCTTTTATTTTCTTGTTCAGGCTAAAGAGAATTGCTTCCAATTGGGCATCTGATCCTTCTTGTTCTTGGACAGCAATTTTTTACTTTGTTATAGAGTTTATTTATTGCAGATGTTCACCAGACAGGTTTACTCTTCCTTGCAGAGGATGACTCAGTCCTAACAGATGTTCCTGATTCCATGCATCTATATAAATGCTCGTATTGTGCTTTAGTGTAGTTTTGGATATTGGTGCCAGTTCCTACAGGGAAGGGGGCTTTAAAGCTGTTTATACCATCCCTCAGGAGGCTGTAATCAGCTTTGGAGAAGTTTTTATGTCTGATCCTAGCTAGTGGGGGGTTGGGGGAGATGGTGACTTTGAAAGTGTCCGCTTTGTGGTCGGATCTTAGGAGAGAGGATGATACTATAGGGATGCTGCAGTGGTTACTCATGTTGGTTAATACCAAGTCCAAGATACAACACAGGATGTGTGCAACCGCACCAGCTGTTTACTCCTGCCATCCATAGTCAGCTTTCCAAGCACCTAGGTTGCTAGCTCATCCAAGATGAGATGCAATAAGGCTTTATTCCTGTGCAGCACAGAGTAAACTTTTAGCTAAAGATTTCCTGTTAAATTTAGCATAATGCAAGCAGTTATCAGACACCAGAAAAGACACTACAAATGCTAGTCATTCTGAACAACCTGTCACTTGCAAGAGAATTGTTAGTGATTTTCTTTTGAGACATCATTAGTAAAAGTATAAAGAAATATAGAGTGATACAGAACAAATTTATTCTTACTCACACACACACACACACACACACACACACACACACACATATATATATATATATATATATATATATATATATACATATATTTATGCATGTGAATATGTCAGATTAACAAAGCACAGGTTACTGAACTGCACCCATTACAAAAACACTGGTCAAATCAGTACCCACTAAGAGATTGGCTTTAACATGGGTTCTACAAGGGGAATGTTCAACACTGATATGCTCACAGCTCCCATATAAGCTTTAGTGTTCCTGGTAGTAGGTAGTATTCAACACGTGACATGCATATAACTTGGAGGAGCTTTTGCATGGGTCCAAAAGGAGGGCACATCTGCAGTACTGTATTTCATCAGCTGATCTCAAGAACTTGTTATGCGATCACTCATGCTTTGACTACTTGATCAGTTCAATGTAACTATGTATACCTGTAGCAATATCAATATCTATATCTATCTTTCTATCTATCATAGGTGCATAGGTAAATACAATGCTAGCTGCCCTTGCAGGCCATTTTAAGCCTAGCCAATTTCCCTATTTATTTTTATTTTTATTTTATTTTACATTTCTTTATCATGAAAGTCCTACTGGACATATGTCCATTTTCAGTGGAGGCCCAGAGAGAAAAGCTCCACATGAAATAAAAGGTGAACAGAGGTAGCATATATCAGTGGATTGCACACAGTTATTCTACATACAGGTAGTTCACATATAGGTAGTATTTAGTCTTTCTGGGTAGGACTTTTGTAAGATCAGATTGTACACAGTCTACAGTACTAACATTTGTAAGATCAGATTGTACACAAGCTACAATACTTAATTCTGAGTATAATTAATACCCAAGTATAAGAATCACAACATTACAACACATTTTTCATAGAAATAAGCAGTACAACAACATTGTAATATTTACTACACCTATTGGTGCTTGAATTAATATATCCGTTAGGTGTTATATTGGCCTTCCCATCCCATGATCAATAATTATATATTACCCCTACTGAGAATAATTGGGATCATACCATAGATGATTTGAGGGGATGCATGCTTGGGATAAAGGATCTAGGAGCTGCCTCTGTCCATTAATAGTACAGGGGGCAGTCCTAGGGTAAATGTTTTGTTTCTCATCTATAGATACAAGTTGTGCTTGAATATGGACATGGACAAACTTTGTTTTACATAGTTGGGGAGTCTGTTTGAGACCAGCAGTATCCTCTGTAAAATACACCTGCCCCTCCAAACCATTCTGTTGATGTTGCAGAAGAGGTTTAGATCCATAGAGTGAGCATTTCTTATGCCATTTGACTTGCTGATGTACAGTAAATCCATCAGTATTGGGTCAGAGGATGCCTTGTATGCCAGGCACAGATCTCCTCTTAGCAGTCTGTAGGATACCACGTATAGTGACATGGCTTTGATTTGATCCATATTGTTTAGGCTTTGTATCCTTTTAGTAAGGCATCTCTGTGGGTGTTTCAGTTGTTGCATGTGTCTGGACAGATACATGGGAAAGGGGGCATTATACTCAATGATTGGTTTAATGAGGACTGAGTAAAGGTGGAAACTGACATCCCTAGATCTAGACATAACCCCTTTGTTTAGAAGCTGTGTTATATAGAAGGGCTTTCCTATGACAATGGACACGTTGGTTTAAAGTTAGGTCACTGTCTACATTAGTTTCCAAATGCCGAATAAATGGGTTAGCTCTTAGTGGCGCATTGTCAATGTGGTAGTTTCCTAGGGTAAATGACTTCCCAAAGATTATGATAATATATTTTTTGACATTTACTTTCATTCCATGATTTTGGTACCAGTTAATTATTTGGTACAAATCTTCCTGCAGGATGGCTAAATCATTTGGGGATTCAATGACTGTTCCTACTTTGCAGTCATCTGCAAATTTAGTCAGCCAGAGCCCTTTGGTTTTGGCCTGTCCTTCAGAGAAGTAGATGCCAAACAGCAGATGTCCCAGCACAAAGACTGTGGATTCCATTGGGTCACTGTCTCTTTGTGGAGATAACTGCCCCTGTTTTGACTTCCTGCAGCCTATCTATGAGCTAGTTGGCAATCTATCAGATGACATGGGGTTTATTCCATGTTTATTTAGCTTTTCTACTATGCCTGAGTGGTGGATTTTGTCAAAAGCTCTGGCCAGATTGAGGTGTGTGTTGTGTACCATTTTACCCACATCCATTGCTTTGGTGACCAGGTTGAGTAAGCGTAATCTGCCATTGATGCATCCAAATGGAAACAGATCCAGTGTTTGGAGTTTCCATGTGTCCTTATTGATTAATTCCATTATAAATCTTTCCATAGCTTTGCATATGAGGCTGGTCTGTAATTTCCTGGGTCTGTGGAAGATCCTTCCTTCCTTATGGTGGGGAATAACAGTATTTGTTCTCCATTCACTTGGTACAAAATCTGTATGGAGGCTGAGATTGAATAGTGTTGTTAGGTGGGTGGCTAAATTGTGCTTAATGCTATTTAAGATGCACCCAGGGATATAGTCAGGATCCTTCAATGTAGTATTTTTAGCTTTTGATAGTTATTTTAGGACTTGCTCTAGTGTGATAGTTGGAGACAAGTCAGTTTCAGGTATATCATTAGGGACAGATGTGCAGAAGAGAGCTGCATAACGTTAGAGCTCAATTTATTAGCCAGTAAGTTGGTTATATCTTCATCTTTAGTATAGGTAACATCATCACAATCAGCTCAGTGCATTGTTGCATTGTGCTTTTGAGATTACAAACATAACCAAAAAAGGCCTTGTGATTGTCTTTGGCTTGGGTAGCTATTTTAGCCTCAGACTTGGCTTTTGTGAAATTTATTAAGCTCCTGAGTTGTTTGTTTATTTCAGTGATGCTTGCTCTAGCATTCTGGAAATTATTATTTTTACTTTTCATCAAAATTCTCTTCCTTTTATTGTAAAGCTTGTTGATATTATGGTTCCACCATGTAGGTTTGTTTCTGGGGTTTGCCCTGCATTTGTTCCTACAGGGTCTGGCTGCATCTAAGCAGCTGTTTGCATGGTGATACACTGTGGTGGTGTATGTTCTTGCATATTCAGTGGCGTTAACTGGATTTGGTGGGGATTTGCAGCTTGTCAATGTATCACTTAAGAGCTGGTAGTTTGTCTTATAGGAATTTCTATAGCTACCTTTGGTGGAAGTGATCTCTGGTTTCAATTTTATTTCGAAGAAGGCAGCTTTACGGTCAGACCTAGCAAGTGACAAAGATATGCATGGGATGTGTAAGATGTCCCCATATTAGTAATGACACATATTAGTAGGGATTAGTAAGGATTCTATCAATCTTTATATCTATGAATGTGCGTGTGTGTGTGTGTGTGTGTGTGTGTGTGTGTGTGTGTGTGTGTGTGTGTGTGTGTGTGTGTGTGTGTATTCATGTTGCCTGGAAAATGCATAATGTGCCTTTAAGTCTACTACTGTGTGGATTGTGAGAATATTCTCTCAACAGTTAGCTAGATAACAAGGTTTTAGTTGAGAATGAAGGTTACCTCAAAGGATATTGCCTGAAAGCAACAAATCAGGAAGTCGCAGGAAGATCATTGGAGGCAACAGCTGGGAAGCTAAGCCTAGAGGAGGCATATCGCTTTGGACTTTTATACATTGTATAAGTATTTGTTTACAGATCTGGATGCTGGGCCTGCAGGAATCCTGCATCCTTGGGCTTTTGTTTTAAAGACAATATTTCACAACAACCAAGAAATATAAAAATTATGACATAAAGCAGAAAACTCAGTTTACTAGCACACTTATAGGTTCATAGTTTCATAGGTGTATAATAGGCTAATGGCCCTGGAGCCTTTACAAGCCTATCCCATAGAAGAGTCCTGGCATCGTGCTGCCCGACGTTAGTTCCCAGTGCCTCTAACAAGTAGAGCCACTGGAGTGATCCCCGGGGTGAACTTTCTATTTCCCATCCACTCATCAAGATTTCTCTTGAAGAGGGCCAATGAGGTGCTCTGCTTGACATGCATGGGAAGTCTGTTCCAGAGAATGGGCAATCTCTGGATTATGAACCTGTCCCACCAGCATGTTCTGTTGATTGTGGTAATGAGGTTGAATTCTATGGAGTGTGTGGTGCAGAGAGATTGAGATTTCTTTAGATGTAGCATTTCTAACAGAGCTGGGTCAGACATGGCTTTGTAAGTCAAGCAGAGATCGCCTGTTAGTAACCAATAGGAGACAGAGAATAGCTGGATTTTTTTTGAGTCTGTCCATGTAGGACATGTGTTTAAGGCCTAGGATCCTCTTTGTGAAGTACTTTTGTGGCCTTTCCAGCTGTTGCATCTGTCTAGTGAGGTACATGCCAAATGGGGCATTATACTCGATGATTGGCCTAATGAGGGAAGAGTAGAGAGAGATGATGACCTCTTTCTTCCTGGATGCAAAACCCTTGGTAATGAGATGTGCCACATAGAAGGATTTATTGACGACCGTGGCAACGTGGTGGCCGAAGGAGAGGTTGCTGTCAGCCTGCATCCCCAGATCTCTTATAACATCTTCAGTGTTCAGTGGCCTCCCATCTATGTGGTAATTAGTGGGAATGGAGTTTTTCCCAAAGGGGGTAATGCATTTTTTGGCATTAAGCTGAAGGCCATGGTTTCAACACCAGTTGTTGGTCTCATTGGTCTTCTAGCACCTTAGCATGAATGCCTTCAAAAGAATTGACACTGATAAAAAAATAAGAACACTAAGGTGACTTATAAAAAAGGAATCAAATTAAATACCTCCAATTAATCTTCCTTTTAATTCCATTAGGTGTTACTACCTTATATTTTAGAATAGATTAACTTTTCTTGTATAACAATTTTTTGTTTAATTAAATGACTTTCTGCTGGTCTAACAAATATTTGCAATAAAGCAAAAGAATGTAATAGATTAGGATTTTTGTCATATTTAAGTAAAAATCTTCTGTTAAAGGACTTTCTATCCTAGCAGTTCTAATGTATCAAATATGTTCTTTAAGCCTATCACAAAATCTCCTTTTGGTCTCACAACAGAACAAATCACAAATACACTTAAATAACTTGTTCAGAAGCACATGTAAAATGCCTACAAATTTCAAACTTAATATCATGGAAAATGTGACACAACAATACAAAAAGAACAGCCCCCACAGAAGTGGTTCCTATGCTGCCAAAAGTAACAGGTGAACAAAAAGTTCACAGAATGTACAGATTAGTTGTGAACTAAAATGTTAGGCAAACCATGCCCCCCTTAGGAAATACTATGGAAATTACAAATTAGCTTAGCTAAAAATATCCTGTAACAAAATTGGCTGTGTTTGTAGCTATAGAAGCTATGTCATCAGAAAGAACATTGCACTTTGCAACAAAATAAATGTTATGTTTACCACCATCTGATCTAGTATAACTGTTAGCAAAATAGAATCAACATCAAATCTGTCCGATATTTCCAGGCATTCAGCCTGTGATATCTGAAAAATCATAAACTATTTCAAAGCATGAAAGGCTGTATTTACATTTACTAAACATAGGTACATTTTTCTGAATCTGAAAAAAATATTGTCTTCCATTCTAGTTCTAAGCATTTCTGCATAAGGCAAAGAAGAAATAGGATGAGGATGATAACTAACAGCATCCTAATAATCTAACACCCACAGGTTTATGAAATAATTTAGAATGCACTTTACCTTCAGATGTCAAAAAAAAATTAAAAATGACACAACTACTGTCTGACTAGTATAACATAAATTATATCTATTACCTACCCCTATTACACAGTAATAAATGAAATAATCAAGACATCAAAAATATTTTATAATGTATTCAGAATAAAATTCAAAATTATAAAGGTACTTTACCTCAAAAAGACCCGTTATAATATTAGCATAAGCAGGGTCAAAATATGACCCATAGCTGTTCCAATAACTTGATGATAATTTTGCTAAATACAGAAATATTTATCATTTAAAATTCTGAAATTTATTTATGATGTTTGCTGATGTTTTGGGTTGTTGACTATGTGTCGGTTCTGTTGGGACTGTGCTGCCGGGTGGGATATGCATGATCGACTCGCATTGTGTCTAGTACCTCAATAGATACAGGTATTCACCATCTATTGGAGGGCTGGGTGCGGAGTGTGGTGTGGATTGGTCGCATGTGTCCTACCTGGTTGTGTGGTCTCGATGATGTTGACGTGCATGGTCGCTAGCTTGGAGTGGCAGCAGATAGTAGAAATTAATTAGATGGTATGCATATGATTGATTTATGTTATGCATTATTTCCAGTATTAATAGATAGATTGTTTTTAGAGGCTCGAAGTGTATCTCTTTTGAAGTCTTATGTTTCATGGAAATTCTTTTTAAATGCTTTTAAGTTATTTTATCTTTATATACGATGAATGTATTCAGATATTGGGATGTTTTATACACATTATAAGATGTACAGGTTTGATGTAAGTATTTTTGGTTGTAATATAATGGATTTATATAGCCGTTCACTGCAACCTATATATTGTAAATGCAAATAATTCATATTATATAAGCATATTTATGAATCAGCAGAATTAAGCTATATTCATATAACAACTTATGATGAGCTACTTTATTTAATAAGTAGTCTAATATTGTAGCGAATGTAAGCTGAATATGTTTAATGGTTTACTATAGTGGATGTAGAGAAACGTATACTTTTTTGAGTCCATAGCCCTTTAAAGAGCTTGATTAGAGGTCATTCACGTGTTGTATATATAATGAATTAAGAAATGCATTTGAATGTTAACGGTCTGAAGAAGCATTAGTGAAAGCGCTTACCATTTTTTATACAAATAAAGGTCAACGTTTTGGATTTTTATACTTTATCTACTTCATTTACTTGCGCATTTTTGTGGACTTTCCATGGTAGTAATTTTTCAAGCCTTTGGTTACCTCTCAGCGTCATTTATTGGATTATAAAATAAATGTTATGTTTACCACCATCTGATCTAGTATAACTGTTAGCAAAATAGAATCAACATCAAATCTGTCCGATATTTCCAGGCATTCAGCCTGTGATATCTGAAAAATCATAAGCTATTTCAAAGCATGAAAGGCTGTATTTACATTTACTAAACATAGGTACATTTTTCTGAATTTGAAAAAAATCTTGTCTTCCATTCTAGTTCTAAGCATTTCTGCATAAGGCAAAGAAGAAATAGGATGAGGATGATAACTAACAGCATCCAAATAAACTAACACCCACAGGTTTATGAAATAATTTAGAATGCACTTTACCTTCAGATGTCAAAAAAAAAATAAAAAATGACACAACTACTGTCTGACTAGTATAACAAAAATTATATCTATTACCTACCCCTATTACACAGTAATAAATGAAATAATCAAGACATCAAAAATATTTTATAATGTATTCAGAATAAAATTCAAAATTATAAAGGTACTTTACCTCAAAAAGACCCGTTATAATATTAGCATAAGCAGGGTAAAAATATGACCCCATAGCTGTTCCAATAACTTGATGATAATTTTGCTTGTTGAATATAGAAATATTTATCATTTAAAATTCTGAAAAATATATAATATATGAAGATATAGAACAATATAATAAAAAAATAATGTAATAGCTCAAGGTCATACTTATGAAAAATGCTACTACTATATAAACTCTTGACATCCAGAATTAATTAATACATCTAAGATGGCCATAAAACACTGCACAAATTAGTAAAACGTAAATCAGTAGAGTCTAAAATATAAGAAAGTAAAGAAATGTCTTTAGGCATCAAAAGATGATTTATAACACAACCAATATTTACTAAAATGATTCCACAAGTAGATGCAATGGAGTTGATCAGGATGATATCAATTATTTTAGGAATTTTAGAAACGCAGTAAACAATAGCACCAGAAGATACAGCTTTATCGAAATATTTATCTAAAAAATAACCTGGTCTTATCTGGATATTAACAAGATCTTTACAGTCAGCAAGTAAATGATTATACATACTCAAACTAACTTTTTCTTAAGTTCTAGAATCTTCCAAATGTTGCCCGCTCACCAAATAATACTGATTTTTGTAAAGCATAACAACATATTTACCTTTATCTGCTAGACTGATACCATTTTTATTTGTT